>NC_041390.1:377747706-377814604 GCF_002162155.2 Triticum dicoccoides | reverse complement strand
GCTGTGGAGGCATCGGGGCGCCGCGGGGACGTCGGCAAGGCAGGGGCGGCGAGGTGGCGATGGCGGACGCGGTGGCCGGACCGGCAGGGTCGCGGCGGAGGCGGCGGAGCGCGCCGCCGGCGCAGGATAGGAGAAGCGGCGCGGCAGGATGGGCCGCGGGGGCCCGGATCGGGGTCCGCAGGCCTCGGCGGCAGCGGACGGCAGGCGCCATGTGGCGGGACGCCACTGGTGCAGGGCGGCGGCGCAGTGTGTCCGGCGCAGACGGACACGTCCAGTGTGCGGAGATGGGATTTTTAGGGTTTTAGGGGGGAACATACTCGGGATTTCGGAGGAGGGGCTATATATAAAGGTAGAGGGAGCTAGGAGGCTCCAAATTGAGTACGGTTTGCGGCCACGCGATCGTGATCGAACGGCCCAGATGATGGAGAGGGTTTAGGTGGGTTTTGGGCCACTTTGGAGGGGTGTTGGGCTGCAACACACACGAGGCCTTTTCGGTCCCTCGGTTAACCGTTGGAGTATCAAACGAATCCAAATGGTACGAAACATGACAGGCGGTCTACCGGTAGTAAACCAAGGCCGCTTGGCAAGTATCGGTCCAATCCGAAACCATTTAACACCCGCACATGAAAAGAGGTAGAAAGGGACACCGGAGGATATAGGAGCGCCGGAATGCAAAACGGACAACGGGGAAAATGCTTGGATGCATGAGATGAACACGTATGCAAATGTGATGCACATTATGACATGATATGAGATGCAAGACAAAGGCAAAACAGCACAGAGACGAAAACCCGACAATGAGGAAATAAAATAACTTAGTGTCGGAAATGGCAAGAGTTGGAATACAATATGGCTAGTCACATTCGGGGTGTTACAACACTCCACCACTACGAAAGGATCTCGTCCCGAGATCTAGGACTAGAAAAACTCCGAGTACTCAGAACGGAGGTGATCCTCGCGTTCCCAGGTGGCTTCACGGTCGGAATGATGTGACCACTTGACTTTCAGGAATTTGATAGACTTGTTGCGAGTCTTGTGCTCAATTTCTTCAAGAATAGCAACGGGGTGCTCACGATAAGACAGGTCTTCCTGGAGATCAATCTCTTCGAAGTTGACGGTGCGGTCAGGAGTCTTGAAACACTTGCGGAGTTGAGACACGTGAAAGACATCGTGCACGTTTGCAAAGTTGGATGGAAGCTCAAGTTGATAGGTGAGATCACCTCTTTTGCTGATGATCTTGAAAGGACCCACGTATTTAGGGGCAAGCTTCCCTTTGATACCGAAGCGGCGAGTACGTTTCATTGGAGAGACGCGGAGGTAGACATGGTCCCCGATCTCGAATGCCAAGTCACGATGCCTGCTATCATAGTAACTCTTCTGGTGCAATTGCGCGGCTTTCAGATTTTCATGAATGACTTTGCACATTTCTTCAGCCTTTGTGATCAAGTCATTGCCAAGGAGTTGGCGTTCACCAGTCTCTGACCAGTTAAGAGGAGTACGACACTTCCTGCCATAGAGAATTTCGAATGGGGCCTTGCCCAAACTTGCTTGGAAGCTGTTGTTGTAGGAGAACTCGGCATATGGAAGACAATCTTCCCACTTCAAACCGAAAGAGGTGACACATGTCCTGAGCATATCTTCAAGGATCTGATTGACTCGCTCGACTTGGCGACTGGTTTAAGGATGAAACGTTGTGCTGAAACGAATGTTGGTGCCCATGGCCTTCTAAAAATAATCCCAGAACTTAGAGGTGAAGATGCTCCCATGATCTGAAGATATCAACTGCGGAATGCCGTGCAGCGAGACAATCCTGGAGGTATATAGCTCTGCCAATTGAGCTGCTGTGGTAGGTTCTTTGATAGGAAGAAAATGAGCCACTTTAGTGAGCTTGTCGATGACAATGAAGATAGCATCATTGCCACGCTTGGACTTGGGAAATCCAGTCACGAATTCCATCTCAATATTGTCAAACTTCCATTCTAGAATGGCAAGAGGTTGGAGGAGACCACCTGGTCGTTGGTGTTCTGCTTTCACTCTTCTGCAGACATCACATTCATTCACGAACTGAGCAATCTCGCGCTTCATTCAAGTCCACCAATACGACTGCTTGAGGTCCTAGTACATCTTTGTACTTCCAGGGTGAATAGAGAGGAGTGAATTGTGAGCCTCATTCATAATGACTTTACGAAGGTCACCTTTAGGCACAACAATGCGATCCTTGAAGAATAGTGTATCCTTGTCATCAAGACGATAGCACTTGTACTTGGGTTGACTCTTGGCAATCCCAATCTTCACCTTCTTCACCATAGCATCAAGAAGTTGAGCCTCACGAATCTAATCTTCCAAAGTATGAGAGACTTGGAGGTTGGCAAGAAATCCTTGAGGAACAACTTGGAGATTGAGTTTGCGGAAAGCTTCACAAAGCTCTGGTTGGTAAGGCTTGAGAATCAAATTGTTGCAGTAAGCCTTCCTTTTCAATGCGTCAGCAATAACATTGGCCTTGCTTGGAGTATATTCGATACTCGGATTATACTCTTGAATCATTTCGACCCAACGAGTCTGCCTGAGGTTGAGGTTTGGCTGAGTGAAGATATACTTGAGACTCTTGTGATCGGTGAAGATGTCCACTTTTCTTCCCAATAAGAGATGTCTCCAAGTTAAAAGAGCATGGACAACTGCCGCCAACTCGAGGTCATGAGTGGGGTAGTTCTTTTTGTTGGGATTCAACTGGCGAGAGGTATAGGCCACAACTTTCTTCTCTTGCATTAACACTGCACTAAGACCTTGAAGGGAAGCATCACAGAAGACCTCAAACGGTTTGGATTCATCAGGAGGAGTCAGAGCTGGAGCGGTGACTAACTTCTCTTTCAGGGTGTTGAAAGCGATGTCACATTCAAGAGACCAGACGTACTTCACATGCTTCTAGAGAAGGTTGGAAAGAGGCTTCGTGATCTTAGAGAAGTTCTCAACGAACCTTCGACAATAGCTTGCGGGCCCAAGGAAGCTGTGGAGTTGCTTCATGTTCTGAGGTGGTTCCCAATTCACAATTGTAGACACCTTTTTAGGATTAACAGCTATGCCCTTGGCAGAGATGATATGTCCAAGGTAGAGAACCTCATCGAGCCAAAACTCGCACTTTGAAAACTTCGCATAGAACTGATGTTCTCTGAGTTTATCCAGGACCAAATGCAAGTGCTTGGCATGATCCTCCTTGTTCTTGGAAAAGACCTAAATGTCATCGAGGTAGACCAAGAGGAAGTCATTTGTGTAGGCGTTGAAGATAAAGTTCATCATGTGGGAGAATGTTGGAGCAGCGTTGACAAGGCCGAAAGACATGACAGTGTATTCATATGAACCATAGCTTGTTTTGAATGCTGTCTTGGGGATATCTTCTTCACGAATGTGAATCTGATGATAGCCCATACGAAGATCAAGCTTGGAGAATACTTGAGCACCTTTGAGTTGTTCGAAAAGCTCATTGATGTTGGGAAGTGGGTACTTGTTCTTTATGGTCTTCTTGTTGAATGGACGGTAGTCGACACAAAGTCGGTCCGTTCCATCCTTCTTCTTGAAAAAAAGAACTCCACAACCCCATGGAGAAGAACTTGGTCGGATGAGACCCATACGCTCTTGAATATCAAGTTGCTTCTTCAGCTCCTTCAACTCTTCAGGTCCAAGCTTGTAAGGACGTTTGCAAACAGGTTCCGTGCCAGGCTCAAGATCGATGACGAATTCAACTGGCCGGTGCGGAGGCATTCTTGGAAGCTCTTCTGGAAAGACATCTTGATATTCGCAAATGACTGGAATCTGAGAGATGGCATCCAGCTCACCCTTCTCATTGAGAGAAAACAGTCGGATGGTATCATCACGAGCGGCAAAGACGATAACATCCTCATACGGATGTGTCAATTGAATCTTCCTGGCAGCACAATCTAGCTGAGCCTTGTTCTTAGAAAGCCAGTCCATTCCAAGAATAAGATCAATATCCGAGTTATCAAGGACCACTAGAGAGGACAGAAACTTATAGTCGCCCAACGTGATAGTAACATCCGGGATCATGGAGCTTGCATTCATGAATTTACCCGGAGAAACAACTGATAACTGTCTAGGCAAATCTTAGAAAGGCAACTCATGCTTAGATGCAAATGGTCTTGAAATGAAACAATGCGATGCACCAGTGTCAAAAAGAACTTTTGCAGGAATATCGTTAATAGGAAGGTTACCCATTATCACATCTGACGAGTCCTCTGCCTGAGCTGCGCTCATCAAGTTGACCTTAGCAGACTTGGGGTTATGCTTGACCACTGTAGTGCTAGCAGATCTCACAAGAGGAGGAAGAGGAAGACGCCTCTGATTGAAGCATTTGTTGGCATAGTGACCCTTCTATTGACACTTGTTTCACGTGACCTCTGAAAGCGGACGGTGATATGGAGCACTTGATCTTGGAGCTTGAGACAAAGTCTTGTTCTGAAAGCCTGGGTTGGGTGGGTGGGAAGATCCATTGCCACCTTTGCTCTTCTGCTGATAAGGCTGACGGAATAGAGGAGGAGGAGGAGACAACCAATACTTTTGCTGCTTAGTCACCACTTGAGTTGAGGAAGAAGGAGTTGCATCCCTGACTCGTTTCTTAGAAGCATCGCACTTGAGTTGAGCATTCTCTTGTTTCAGTGCCATGTTGTAAAACTCATCGTACTTCTGCGGCTCAAAAAGAATGAGAGCTAGTTGAAGATCTTCTCTGAGGCCACCCCTGCACTGATAAATCATGCTGTTCTCGTCGGGGGCATCCTGCTTGGCGAAATGAGTGAGCTTCTGGAACATGATGTTATACTGGTAAACAGACAAGCTGCCTTGCTTCAGGTTGCGAAATTCCTCATGCTTGCTCTCAACAACACTCTGAGGAATGTGGTGAGCTTTGAAGTCTTGGCGGAATTCATCCCAGGTAGTCACACTGCCTCCTTTGGAGTCTTTGTATTGCTGAAACCATTCTGCAGCTTGGTCTTTGAGTTCGAATGAAGCAAACTTGACAAAGTCCTCAGGCCTGACGTTGCTGCACTCGAAATGCTTGCAGATATCCACGAGCCAATCATCAGCATCTGTTGCTTCGACACAGTTACTGAAGGTCTTTGGCTGGTTAGCGAGGAACTGGTTGAGTGTAGCAAACTGATTCTGATTGTTGCCATGGCCTTGGTTCCCTTGGTTGCGCTCTTGCAAAATTTGCATGATCAGCTGTGTGTTTGCATTGGTAGCGGCCATCACAGCTTGCCATGCCTCCGAAGGTGGACGTGGTGGTGGCCATTCAGGATTCTGAAGCGTTAGAGGAGCCATCCTGAAGAGGGTGACATCCGTTAGCATCTTGACAGACAAATATTCAAACTGATTCAAAAGGATCGAAATTGCAACATATAGTCTTAACATCCGAACAATAATGAACGAATGCATTCCAATTGAAATGGTCACACTTCCATAAATTGAGAAGCCACTTAGATAGAGGTAGAAGAATAAAACAACAAGGTACGGACAAGAACAAATACTTGGTGAGGATTACCCAATCACAAACCAAATATCCGCGGAAGAAATACTAGAGCTACATGAATTCCCACCTATGAAACTCCTGAACCTTTCCGGTTATGCAATCAGGTGTTGGGGATACAGGGGAAGCATAATATCTCACCCAAAGCTAGCAAATCCTACATCCAGCTGTATCCATCCTTCAACACATAACCAAGAAACCTTCGGAAATCATTTACCTCAACCTTCGAAAAGCATCAGTTATACGAGTTATGGAAATACTCCTGAACTCCCGCCCCAGTACTGGGTGGCGTCGAGGTTATCTCACCAACAAATGCATAAAAGAGATTTTCGATGTCGGCGAAACTCAGGTATTCCAGAACCGCAATGATAAAATTGTGACGACAACACCTCGGAGCTCAACTCCCTGGGACACTGCCACAACCCTAAATGTCAGGAGGCACCAAGAACAATGTTCTCGTCACAAAACCATCGGAACGATTCCAAGATACCCATGTTATCCTAAAAAAAATTAGTGAAATTTGAGAAGAGAAGAGTCAAAACTCTACGTCAGGATGCGTCACCAGAGCGACGAAGGGACTGAGGAGTAAAAAGATCCCACTCTCCGATATATATAATCCTAAATGACTCAAAACATTTTTCCAGACTCAACAACGCCAGTGATTCGATCAAGCAGAGGGGCCTCCTAAGTCAGGGAAGGCTCTGATTACCAACTTGTAACGCCCACGATGCGACTATAGCTCCCACGTGTCGAAGCACGACTTAGAGGCATAACCGCATTGTAAGCAATGTCGCAAGTGAGGTAATCTTCACAACAACCCATGTAATGAATAAGTGAAAAGATACATAGCTGGCTTACACTCGCCATGTCACACAAATAGCATAAATATCATTACATTCATCCAAATACACTCAAGGTCCAACTACGGAACCAAAATAAAGAACAACCCCAAAAGCGACAAAGTCCCCGATCGCCCCAACTGGGCACCACTATTGATCGTCTGGAAAAGATACGTAGTATCGTCCTGAGTCCTCATCAAACTCCCACTTGAGCTCTGTCGAATCTCCTGGAGCGGTATCATCGGTCCTTGCATCTGGTTTTGGAAGGAATATGTGAGTCACGAGGACTCAACAATATCACACCCTCGCGATCTAGACTATTTAAGCTTATAGGAGGGGTAAAAGTATGATGTGGAGCTGCAGCAAGCGACTAGCATATATGGTGGCTAACATACGCAAAAGAGAGCGAGAAGAGAAGGCATAGGCACGGTTGATGAACTATGATCAAGAAGTGATCCTAGAACAACCTACGATCAAGAATTACACGAGACCGTGTTCTCTTCCCGGACTCCGCCGAAAAGAGACCATCACGGCCACACACTCTGTTGATTCATTTTTTAATTAAGTTTAGTTTAAGGTTTTCTACAACCAGTCATTAACAAATTCCCATCTGCCCATAACTGCGGGCACGGCTTTCGAAAGTTCAAATCCCTGCAGGTGTGTCCCAACTTAGCCCATCACAAGCTCTCACGGTCAACGAAGGATATTCCTTCTCCCAAGAAAAACCGATCAGACTCGGAATCCCGGTTACAAGACATCTCGACAATGGTAAAACTAAACCAGCAAAGCCACCCGAATGTGCCGACAAATCCCGATAGGAGCTGCACATATCTCGTTCTCAGGGCACACTCAGATGAGTCAGACGTCGGGTAGGCCAGCCCAGAGTTGCCCCTGGTAGCCCCGGACATAGCTCAGGTTGGACCAACACTTAGAGAAGCACTGGCCCGGGGGGGTTAAAATAAAGATGACCCTTGAGTCCGCGAAACCCAATGGAAAAAGGCTAGGTTGCAAATGGTAAAACCAAGGTTGGGCATTGCTGGAAGAGTTTTATTCAAGGCGAACTGTCAATGGGTTCCCATTATAACCCAACCGTGTAAGGAACGCAAAATCAAGGAACATAACACCGGTATGACGGAAACTAGGGCGGCAAGAGTGGACCAAAACACCAGGCATAAGGCCGAGCCTTCCACCCTTTACCAAGTGTATAGATGCATTAAAGTAGACAAGATATAATAATGATATCCCAACAACATGTTCCAACAAGGAACGATCTCCAAACTTCACCTGCAACTGGCAATGCTATAAGAGGGGCTGAGCAAAGTGGTAACATAGCCAAACAATGGTTTGCTAGGACAAGGTGGGTTAGAGGTTTGACATGGCAATATGGGAGGCACGATAAGCAAGTGGTAGGTATCGTAGCATAGGCATAGCAAAAGAGCGAGCATCTAGCAAGCAACGATAGAAGTGATTTCGAGGGTATGGTCATCTTGCCTGCAAAGTTCTCCGAGTTGACGTTAGCTTGATCCTCGTAAACGTACTCAACGGGCTCCTTGATCACGTACTCATCTCCCGGCTCTACCCAAGCAAGAACAACAAGCAAAAGGGAGACACAATCAACCATGTGCAATGCACAAACAACATGATGCAAAACATGTCATGATATGCGGTATGCGGTATGCAATGCATATGCATGATTTGGAAAGGAAAGATTGAACCTGGACTCAACTTGGAAAACCAAGAGTGCAACTGGAAAGAGGAGTTGATTTCGGACGAAATCGATATAAAGATCACCAGAATCGGATGCACGGTTTGGAAATGACAAGCAAAACAATTATGGCACCGATCTGCGATTATCAGCACGAGGCCTCCTAAATGTATCAAGAACAACATGCTACTGCACTCTAACATAACAACAAAATACATGGCAGGGATCCACCAAAGATTCTTGACAAAAGATGAACACTGAGCTATGGCTAATTCACTTAATAGCAGGTTCAAACAAGCATGGCCAGAGTGCAAAAGATTACTGGTTACAGACTTAGTGAAAATAACATGTCAGGAATTTAACATCAGGAAGCAATGTTTAGAGCAAGATAACTACATGTTACAGGAACATATCATGGCAAAGCAAAGCATGGCATGAAGCTACACAAAGCATACAACAAAAGTCCCTTACTGACCATAAGCCAAAAGGGATCATAAAACACAATGGCAACCATGTGAACATAGCAATTAACGTTAACAGATTCATACATAGTGAAAAACTGGAACATGGCAAAACAGACATTAAGTAGGCATGTTTACGATCTCGATGCACTCACCACAAAGCATTGCATGACAAACTAAGCATACACCCAGCAAGTAGACATGGCATAGAAGCTAGACATGGCTAGAACAATAACATAGCATGCATGGATCAACTATAACAAGCTCGGCAAAAATGCTTAACATGTAAACATTCTGCTAGGAACATTTTATAGCAAAAGTAGAGCTCGATTAACTCAAGCAAGAGTGCTCCATAATTGCAAAAAAAAAGACATGGATGGATAGAGCACCACAATATCTACAAAACATCCTTACTGATCATGCTCAAAAGAAACACGGATCACACGGTAGCAACATGAACACATGGCATAAAAATATAGACAGGGCAATGACTTAGAATATTTCTAAGTCCCTGAAATCAGCAACATTAAGAGGGCTACTTTGTATGCTTCTGCTAGTCACCACAGAGATCACAAAAATACATGGCATACACCCCTGTAAAGATGGCATGGCATACTTCAAAACTCATGTAGGGCTCAAGTTCATAGGAGGCACACATCAATCATGGCAAAAATGACAAAAGTGCATTTGCTGATATGAAACTGAAACTAACATTGCATAGCCCTCTTCCAACAGCACTTAGGGCATCAAGAGGAGCTCAAATGAAAATGATGCAATGAGATCAAATGAGATCAAAGAGGTTGAAACTCCGATCCAGCGAGGGGGAATCGAGGAGGAGGCCGGATCCGGTGAGAGGGGATGGCGGCGCGGTGCTGCGGAGGCGTCGGGGCGCCGCGGCGACGTCGGTGAGGCAGGGGCAGCGACGTTGCGACGGCGGACACGGTGGCCGGAGCGGCAGGGTCACGGCGGAGGCGGTGGAGCGCGGCGCCGGCGCGGGAGAGGAGAAGCGGCACGGGCGCTAGCCTCGGGCGGCGGCGCGGCAGGACGGGCCGCGGGGGCCCAGATCAGGCTCCGCGTGCCTCGGCGGCCGTGGACGGCGGGCGCCACGTGGCGGTACGCCACCGGTGCAGGGTGGCGACGCGGTGTGTCTGGCGCGGACGAAGACGTCCGGCGCTCGGAGAGGGGATTTTTAGGGTTTTAGGGGGGAAGAGACCCGGGATTTCGGAAGAGGGGTTATATATAGAGGTAGAGGGAGCTAGGAGGCTCCAAATTGAGCACGGTTTGCGGCCACGCGATCGTGGATGAACGGCCTAGATGATGGAGAGGGTTTAGGTGGGTTTTGGGCCACTTTGGAGGGGTGTTGGGCTGAAACACACACGAGGCCTTTTTGGTCCCTCGGTTAACAGTTGGAGTATCAAACGAAGTCCAAATGGTACGAAACATGACAGGCGGTCTACCGGTAGTAAACCAAGGCCGCTTGGCAAGTCTCGGTCCAATCTGAAAATGTTTAACACCCGCACACGAAAAGAGGTAGAAAGGGACACCAGAGGACATAGGAGCGCCGGAATGCAAAACGGACAACGGGGAAAATGCTCGGATGCATGAGACGAACACGTATGCAAATGCGATGCACATGATGACATGATATGAGATGCAAGACAAAGACAAAACAACACGAAGACGAAAACCCGACAATGAGGAAATAAAATAACTTAGTGCCGGAAATGACAAGAGTTGGAATACAAATATGGCAAGTCACATACGGGGTGTTACATTCATGTAGATGAGGAGCGGAGGATGACGCTGAGGACCCGTCGAAGATTAAATCTCCTCGGATATCAGTGATGTAATTCAAGCTTCCAAACCTGATCTGGTGACCAGGGGCGTAGCTGTCGATCTGCTCAAGGTGACCAGTTGAATTGGTACGCAGAGCAAAGGCGCCAAATACAAGAAGTTGACCAGGGAGAAAAGTCTCCCCAGAAACAGAATCATCGTCGATGACAAGCTGAGCCATCAATCCTTCTGTTGATGACACAGTGGAACCCTCAATGAAAGCACCAATGTCAGTGTCAAAATAGGTCGATCTCGGGTAGGGGGTCCCGAAATATGCGTCTGAGGATCGAGGATAACAAGGGACAAGTGGGACACAATGTTTACCCAGGTTTGGGCCTTCTTGATGGAGGTAAAACCATATGTCCTGCTTGATTGTATTTGATGAATATAGGGGTTACGGGAGTCGACCTACCTCGAGAATGTAATGGCTAAACCCTAGTTGCCTAGCCTATGAGAATTATGATAGCCTCTACGAACTAAACCCTCCGGTTTATATACACACCGGGGGGACCTAGGGTTGTGCATAGTCGGTTTCTGGGTGGAGGAAATAACATATCTGAACACCAATCTTGCCATCCACGCATAGGGGAGTCCTACCCGGACACGGGCGGAAAGTCTTCTGCTTGTATCTTCACGGCCCATCAGTCCGACCCATATCAAATAGCTCGAACACCTGAGGACCCCCTAATCCAGGACTCCCTCAGTTGCCGAGGAAGCTGACGACAGTATTGGCCGCAGGCACTCAATCAGCGAGCTAGAGTATGCGGGTATGTCGCGGACGCCGGCTACGACATTGAGGTTGTCGACAGTGATGGCCTGAGGTGGGCTACGTCACAAGTTAAGTGGCCCACCCCAACCCCTTGGGTTCAACCGCCGTCGATCTCATCCATGTCCCCGCCGCTGATCTCCTCTGGCTCGCTGTCAAGAATCTGTCATCATGCATCGCCATTGAGCCCCTTTTGTCATTTCTGAAGGACACGTTCTGTGATGTTGGCTTGGGATCCACAGCTTCCAAGTCAGACCTCATCAGCGGTGACCACGAGGAGGGCACCCTCTCTTGCTCTTCCAAGGGGAAAGCTCCCATCTGCGACATCAGGGAGGGCACCCTACAACCATGCTCTTCCAAGGGGAAGGAGCCCATCTAGGACAACATGGAGCGCATCTAGGGTTCGTGCTCTTCCGACGGGAACGAGCCCATCTGTGACAAGTGAGGAAACCCATGATTTGTTTTGTCGTGCCTCTTCACAGGGGGAACCCATGATTTGTTTTGTCGAGTCCCTTTTGTACTGTAGTGATAATATGTCTAGTTTTAATTGCTATATTTGGTTGTTTGCAGTATGCCTTGTTTATTTTAGTTGTTCACAATCTGATGTTATATATGTGCAATTATTTAGTGGGCAGTACATTTTGTCAATCCAGTTTTAAACATACCGATTGGAATGCATATATTTGCTTGCTGCTAAGCCTGTTATAGCTAGCATATGCCTCTTATAAGGTTTTTTCATTGTTCGATTGTTTGTAGTTAGCATATGTCCATTTTCAAATGCTATCTTTGGTTGTTCATAGTATGCCTTGTTTATTCTAGTTATTCATAGTGTGATGTTCTATATGTGCAAGTATGAACTATGCAGTTCAATTTCATCAATATCATTTTCAACAATACACTATGAATGACTACATTTCGTTGCTGCATCTTGTAGTTAACACGCCTTTCTAGTTTTATTTAATAATAACCAGTGTACTTAGACCGGCACAATACCAGTTTGAATGACTATGTTTGCTTGTTCTTAAATGTTAGGCCTATTGCAGTTAACACACCTTTCCACTTGTTTTGCTTTACTAGCGTGCTTAAACCTGCACACTGAAGCTATCTTTTGGATATTATTTTGTTTGCCATGGATATATTTGTTGATGTTTAGCCTGTTGTGCTTAACATGCCTCTCGATATACCTACATAGGACAATTTTGGGAACGACTGCTGTTTTCCATCACGGTTAGTTTCATCCCATGGCATATATATACTCGTTGTTCAGTATATTGGTAGCTGGTACCATATAGGCCGGGGGCTGATAAGGGACTATTCGGTGAATCAAACTGTTAACTTAATATATATGTAACCCATTTATCGTTAGGTTAACTAGGGTCATATGTAATATATCTAAGGCTACATGCCAACATGCATTGTACTTAATGTCTAAATATGCAATCCTAGGCTACATAGCCTTAATGTTCTGGTGATGTCTAGATATACATAGAAGAGTAGCAGCAACAACAACAACACAACCCTGTTTGGATACTCAACTTAGCTAGAGGTTAGAGTTAGTTTCTAGCTCATGACTAACCCTGAACTAACTCCATCCAAAGAGGTGTTTGGATGAAAGGGTTAGATTGACAATAAATGCACTAGGAGAACTAGCTCCAATTAGCACCTCTTGGGTTGGATAGTTTTTTGGGGTGGGTTAGATGCAACAAGCTCAAACTAGCCCTCATGTTTGGATATACTTTAGGGCTATTTGAGCCCGAACTAGCTCAAACTAATTCTAACCCATGGATACAACAGTTAATTAGCCGATAATTTGTAAGAATGCAATAAACTCCTTCCAGCCCATAATATAAGATGTTAATTCATCTAATATGTGAGTATATTGGATTTTATAAGATATTATAAAAGAGTGTTGTACTACATCATTATGCAATTGATGTTTAGCTTCTAATATTAACTTGGTGCTTTTAGGTACATATGTCATGGTAAAGATCCGCGCTTTGACCCTTTCTGCGTATGGGGCAATGAGATATTGATGAACCGGCATCAAATGAGGAAGCTGGTAAAGATTGTTAGTAAAATGGGTCAAAATATGGCAATTAAACTATTTGTTTACACTTTATCCAAGACAACAGCGAACTGCAGGATGGTAAGTAAGAACTCTGCAGCCTTCTTTTCACTGCCCATAATGAGTTGTGTTAGATGACAATGTCTGAATATTTTTCCTTTGCAGTGGTTCCCAAAGAAGTTTACTCAAGATTACCTCTCAAACTACATGATTGGTGGGCATGCAAAGGTTAAAGTATTTATACCAGAACACAATGATTATCTATATATTTCATGAAGACCGTGAAGGATGGGCGGTCGACCATTGTCGCGGGATGTTTGCGGCCACCTATGGGACTGGGTGGCCCCTTGTTGGTTCGACAGGGGGATAGCGCATTGCACAAAGAGCAGACTGGCATACGGTAGCACGGCAGAGAGCACACAAGCGATTTACCCAGGTTCAGGCCATCGCGAGGCATAAGACCCTACTCCTGTTTTAGTAGATTGATGGTGGGATGAATGATGTGGTGCGTAGTACACTTGCCCGGCAGGGTTTGCCTTTGGGCTATAGCTACTACGCGTATATTTTGGCTTGGGTTTGTCAACTTTCTAATGCTCTAATCCCTCCTATGAGTGCCATGGGCCTCCTTTTATAGATTAAGGGGTCACCACAGTGGCAAAGTGGTCAGTATCCACTGATATGATAGCGAACAGTGTTGTCATACCTAACTTTGCGGGCTGACATGGTGCATTAAGTGCGCCGCTGAGTGGCACATCACTGGTCGCCCGCAAGGCCTGCCGGGCTATCTTGCCAGCTCCGCACCTGCTCTCTTGACACGTTGCAGGATGGGTGTCATCTGTAGGCTTCTTCTGTAAGAAATGGCTGCCATGTGGTGAACGGCTGCCACTTAATCATCTTGTGGCTTGACACTGCACTGATTGACGACATGGGTCATGCTTGAGTGGTTGGGGGAGTAGTTATGCCCCCGAAACCCCTGGCAACCCCTACCGCGGAGCCTCGGTCGCCTACTCCTGGTGGTGGCCTTGCCCCTTGCCGGGCTCGCTTGCCCGGCAAGGGAGGCCCTTCTCTTGCCGATATCTTGCTGCTTAGGCTTGATCTTGGTCCCTCTGAAATGCATGTTAGTTCTTCAAATCTCTTGGTTCTTCAATCTCTGACATAAGCTGGTACTCCAATCTTGATCTTCTGCCTGTACACAGTTGGTCAACAGACCCATGGTTTGTTGCACCGACAGAAGCCCTCGGACCTGCCCTGAACGTGCTGCTGAGCGTCGTCGGGGTAGGGCCTAATTAGTGCACAGGCAAGGTTGGTGAAGGGGTTGGCCCCTTAAGTTTTCCGTTGCTGCTTCATCAGCCTTGATTCCGGACCAGTTTCCTGTTTTCCCGCGTGTGGCATAAAGCCAATAGTGGTGGGGCCGCTCCAGTGATGGCCCATGAATGACATTAACGTACGGGGTAGAAACTGCCAATTTACTCTTCCCACAGCACGCCCTTATCCTTAGCCACGTATGCAGCATGCATCGCACGGAGTAGGTAGCGGAAGTGCGTGGCACGGGAGAGTACCTTGGAGAGGGCCCACATGTCTTGAATTGGTGGAGGAGGGCGGTGGTCATCCGTGGATGGAGCAGCTGCCATTTTCCCGCCCTGCCTATAAAAGGGTGGACCGGAGGAGGGCGGAGTCATCCATTTCCGTGGTCCTCCTCTCCTCATCTTCTGTTTCTGCTGGTCATGCTTGAGAAGGAAGCCTGGGGCCAGCCCCCAGGCTCTGGCTTGGGATCATCATTGCCTTGTGTTGGTGCTGGTGCTGATGCTTGGGGAGTGAGCCTGGTCCTTGGCATGGCGAATCTTTTGGCATCTTCGATGCTCGTCTAGGAGGAGGGGCTGGAGATTGTTGGTAATCCTAGCACTGCCCCTCCCGGAGATCTTGGGGCTGACGTCCATGAGTGGTGCATCTTCCTGCTCACCAAGGTGGGGACCAGCGCGCCTCCAACCTCCTAGTCGGTTGGGGTCTGAGTATGTCTTTCTTTTTTTCTCCACTCAGTCTGGACAGGCCATGTCGAGTGGAAATCAGTGGGGGCACGATAAGTGCACCCACTGGGTGTAGTCCCTGATACTACTGTAGAATGTTTGATTCTGTGGTAGTCTTAGAGTTCTATTCACTCGACAGGAAATAGGAAGAAGCGCTCATCCAGTTCCTCCGTGAGAACTGGGACATCTTTGCATGGAAACCTTCTGACATGCCGGGTGTACCCAGGGGACTGGCTGAGCATCATTTGTGAGTCGACCCAAAAGTGAAGCAAGTCAAGCAACATCTTAGACGGTCTGCCGTACAGAAGAGAAAGGCAATTGGCGAGGAAGTGGCTCGGCTCCTAGCAGCTGAGTTCATCCGAGAGATTTACCACTCTGAGTGGCTTGCCAATGTTGTCATGGTCCCCAAGAAGGACGATTCACTTTGTATGTGCATTGATTTCAAACATATCAATCGGGCCTGCCTGAAAGATCATTTTCCTCTCCCCCGCATCGATCTAATCGTCAACTCGACTACGGGGTGTGAGCGTTTGTCTTTTCTAGATGCCTATTCCAAGTATCACCAGATCCGAATGTATGGACCCGATGAGATAAAAACAGCTTTCATCACTCCATTTGGGTGCTTTTGTTATGTCACCATGCCATTCGGTCTCAAGAACACTGGCGCCACATTTATGAGGATGATTCAGAAGTGCCTACTCACTCAAATCAGTCCGAATGTGGAAGAATATATGGATGACATTGTGGTCAAGTCGCGCAAAGGTTCCGACCTGCTGACTGACCTCGCTGAAACCTTTGCCAACCTAAGAAGAAATGATATCAAGCTTAATCCGTCGAAATGCACATTTGGAGTTCTAGGAGGAAAGTTACTCGGTTTCCTCGTTTCCGAACGAGGTATCGATGCCAACCCAGAGAAAGTTGGATCCATACTCCAGATGAAACAACCTGTGCGTGTGCATGACTTTCAGAAGCTTACTGGTTGTTTGGCTGCTTTGAGTCGATTCATCTCTCGCCTCGGTGAAAAGGCACTGCCTCTTTACCGACTGATGAAGAAATGTGATAAGTTAGAGTGGACTCTTGAAGCTGATGCAGCGTTTGCAGAACTCAAAACCCTGGTTTCCACCCAGCCGGTGCTCGCTGCCCCAATCAGCAAAGAGCCTTTACTGCTTTATATTGCAGCCACTGGACAAGTCATCAGTAGAGTACTTACGGTCGAGCGAGAATAAGAAGGAAAACCTATAAAGTCCAGCGCCCAGTGTATTATATTTCTGAAGTCTTGACTCCATCCAAGCAAAGATATCCTCACTATCAGAACCTTGTCCATGGGATTTACATGACCACGAAGAAGGTTGCACATTATTTCTCTGATCACTCTGTTACAATCGTCAGCGATGCACCTTTGTCAGAAATTCTGAACAATAGAGATGCAACTGGTCGAGTGGCAAAGTGGGCGATTGAACTCCTTCCCTTGGATATCAAGTTCGAGGCAAAGAAAGCTATCAAATCCCAGGCAATAGCAGATTTCCTCGCCGAGTGGGTCGAGCAGCAACAACCGACTCAAATTCACTCGGAGCATTGGACCATGTTCGTCGATGGATCCAAGATGCTGAACAGGTTTGGTGCTGGGGTGGTATTGGTATCCCCTCGAGGAGATAGACTCAGCTATGTTCTTCAGATCCATTTTCATTCCTCCAACAACGAAGCTGAATATGAAGCACTTCTGTACGGGTTGCGTATGGCCATTTCACTCGGCGTCCGTCACATAATGGTCTATGGCGACTCAGATTTGGTGGTTAATCAAGTAATGAAGGAGTGGGCCGTCAGAAGCCTACCTATGACTGGTTATTGTAATGTAGTGATAAAGTTAGAGAAGTAGTTTGAGGGGTCAGAGCACCATCATATACCCCGACTGAAAAATCAAACAACTGATGATTTGGCAAAGATAGGCTCCAATCGTGAGTCCATTCCCACTAATGTATTCTTGGAACATCTCCACACACCGTCTGTCCAAGAGGATCCCTTCATGGAAGAGCCCCCACAACCTAAGAGCCCTACTGATATGGCTGAGGTTGAAGTCCCAGCCATGGTCGACTTGGTCATGGAAGTTTTGGTTGTCTTACCCGATTGGACAGTGCCATACATCGCATATATTCTCAGGAAAGAGCTTCCAAAGGATGAAGAAGAGGCTTGTACGATTGTCCGTCGATCTAAAGCTTTCACAGTAGTGGGTGGACAGCTTATAGAGAAAGTGCCACCGGAGTTTCTCAGAAGTGCATAACACTAGAAGAAGGTCGAGTGATCCTCAACGACATCCACTCGGGGACCTGTGGTCACCATGCGTCCTCTCGGACCATTGTAGCCAAAGCATACCGAGCGGGATTTTATTGGCCCCGAGCGAAAGAAATGTCGAAAGACATAGTTGACAGATGTGAAGGTTGCCAGTTCTACTCCAACATGTCTCACAAGCCTGCATCAGCCCTGAAGACCATTCCACTCGTCTGGCCCTTTGCTGTCTGGGGATTAGATATGGTTGGACCTCTAAGGATTGGTAGAAGTGGCTTCACCCATGTGCTCGTAGCAGTCGACAAGTTCACCAAATGGATTGAAGCCAAGCGTATTAAATCCATGAAGCAAGTACTGTTGTCAGCTTCATCAAAGAGTTGACATTCAGATATGGTGTCCCGCACAACATTATCATGGATAATGGGTCGAATTTCAATTCGGACGAGTTTAGATCCTTTTGCACTTCCCAAGGCACTCGGGTCGACTATGCTTCAGCCGCCCATCCCCAGTCAAATGGACAAGCTGAAAGAGCGAATGGATTGATTCTCAAAGGACTGAAACCCTGATTGATGCGTGACCTCAAGCATGCCGCGGGCGCTTGGGTCGATGAACTTCCATCAGTACTTTGGGGATTGAGGACAACTCCTAATCGGTCGACTAACCGAACTCAGTTCTTCTTAGTCTATGGGGCTGAAACTGTGCTTCCGAGTGACTTTCTTCATAACGCCCCGCGAGTGGAACTCTTCTGAGAAGCCGAAGCAGAACAAGCCCATGAGGATGTTGTTGAACTTCTAGAAGATCCGGTTGACCATCTATCAGCAAGACCTGCGTCGATTCCATGCTAGAAACGTGAGAGGTCGAGCATTTCAAGAGGGGGACCTGGTTCTTCGAGTAGATCAGCAGAAACCACACAAGCTCGCTCCTGTCTGGGAAGGTCCCTTCATCACCACCAAAGTACTTCACAATGGGTATTATCGCCTCTACGATGTGGAGCACAATAAAGACGAGCCACGCGCTTGGAATGCGGAGCTGCTCCGTCCCTTTTATACTTAAGCACTCAGATTGTTCTGATGTAATAAGAAATACATTCTAGTTCGATTATCAAATACATAGTTTCCTAGATGATTTCTGTTCCTTTTTCTAAGTGTTCTAAATCCCCCAGTGGGTGCCTTAGCTGCAAAACTGCTTCGCCTAAGTTTAAAAAATCCTATCGAGTGATGAGAAAGTCTCTCACTCGGAGGCTTAGCTGCGAATCCGTTTCGCCTAACTTTAAAAAATCGTACCGAGTGATGAGCAAGTCTCTCACTCGGGGGCTTAGCTGCGAATCCGTTTTGTCTAAGTTTAAAAAATCCTATTGTGGGAGTCCTGGATTAGGGGGTCTCCGGACAGCCGGACTATCTCCATTGGCCGGACTGTTAGACTATGAAGATACAAGATCGAAGACTTCGTCTCGTGTCCGGATTGGACTCTAGTTGGCGTGGAAGGCAAGCTAGTCAATACGTATATGGATATCTCCTCCTTTGTAACCGACCTTGTGTAACCCTAACCCTCTCCGGTCTCTATATAAACCGAAGGGTTTTAGTCCATAGGACAACAATCACAACATACAATCATACCATAGGCTAGCTTCTAGGGTTTAGCCTCTCTGATCTCCTGGTAGATCTACTCTTGTAACACCCATATCATCAATATCAATCAAGCAGGACGTAGGGTTTTACCTCCATCAATAGGGCCCGGACCTAGGTAAAACTTCGTGTCCCTTGCTTCCTGTTACCATCCGGCCTAGACGCACAGTTCGGGACCCCCTACCCGAGATCCGCCGGTTTTGACACCGACATTGGTGCTTTCATTGAGAGTTCCTTTGTGTCGTCGCCGTTATGCTTGATGGCTCCTACTATCATCGATAGCGATGCGGTCCAGGGTGAGACTTTTCTCCCCGGACATATCTTCGTATTCGGCGGCTTTGCACTCTAGGCTAACTCGCTTGGCCATCTGGAGCAGATTGAAAGCTATGCCCCTGGCCATCAGGTCAGATCTGGAAGTCTGAATTACACAGCCAATATCCGTGGGGACTTGATCTTCGATGGATTCGAGCCACAGCCGGGCGCGCCGCACTGTCGCGATGGGTATGACCTAGCTCTGCCATCGGACGGTACCCCAGAGGCCGCGCCCGCATCAGCTCCGACCCTTAGCTTGGAGCCAGCTGCGCCAGTCGAGGATGGGTGGCTAGACACCACCTCAGGGACTGCAGTCTCAATGGCGATCAAGCCAAACACCAGCATAATCCTCTGCGCAGCCCGTGACTCCAAGGTGCCGGACTCTTCTCCAGACCCCGAACCATCCGCGCCCCTGCCAATTGAATCCGATTGGGCGCCGATCATGGAATTCACCGCTGCGGATAACTTTCAGCACTCGCCCTTCGGCGACATACTGAATTCATTAAGGTCTCTCTCTTTGTCAGGAGAGCCCTGGCCAGATTATGGCCAACAGGACTGGGATGCGGACGATGAAGAAATTCGACGCCCACCCACCACCCACTTTGTAGCCACTGTCGATGATTTAACCGACATGGTCGACTTCGACTCCGAAGACATCGATGGTATGGACGCCGATGTAGGAGATGAACATGAACCAGCACCTATAGGGCACTGGAAAGCCACCTCGTCATATGACATATACATGGTGGATACACCCAATGAAGGCAACGTCGACGAGATAGCGGAGGATGACCCCTCCAAGAAGCAACCCAAGCGCCGACGTCAGCGCCGCCGCTCTAAATCCCGCTAAAGCAAAAGTGGTGATACTGGTGCAGTAGATAAATAACACTCCGGATAGCGCCAAAGACAAGAACAACCCCCTCCAGCAAGATTTAGAGCAGGAGGATGAAGGAGCCAGCTCTCCTGAGAGAGCGGCTGGCGGAGAGGAGGAGGATGGCAATTACATGCCCCCCTCCAAAGACGAGGCAAGCCTCAGCGATGATGAATTCGCCGTACCAGAGGATCCCGTTGAACAAGAGCGCTTCAAGCGCAGGCTTATGGCCACGGCAAATAGCCTTAAGAAAAAGCAGCAGCAGCTTCAAGCTGATCAAGATCTGCTAGCTGACAAATGGACTAAAGTCCTCGCGGCCGAGCAATATAAACTCAAGCGTCCCTCCAAGAGTTATGCAAGGCGCAGGTTACTTCCCGACTGGAGGAAGAAGCATATGAAACGGCTAATCGGCCACCTCGTGGCCGCGATAGAGAGGCATTCCAGCCAAGAGCTCAGCCTCCACCCCAACGCCATCCAAATAAAAAGGCATGGGGAGATACGCCAGACCTGCGAGAAATATTGGAGGACAAAGCAAAGCATTCAAGATCGATCTACGGATCACGATGGCGCACCACTCTACCAGATGATAAACGTCACGCCGGATACAGTAAAAGAAAATCCGGCCGGGCTGAACACAGCGGGCAGGACCCATTCGAGCTGCGTCGTGATATAGCCCAATATAGAGGCGCCACACACTCCTTATGCTTCACAGATGAAGTAATGGAACATCAATTCCTAGAAGGTTTCAAGCCTGTAAACATTGAATCATACGACGGCACTACAGACCCCGCGGTATGGATTGAGGACTTCCTCCTCCACATCCACATGGCCCGCGGAGATGACTTACACGCCATCAAGTACCTCCCACTAAAACTCAAAGGACCAGCGGGACATTGGCTTAATAGCTTGCCAGCGGACTCCATTAGTTGTTGGGAAGATCAGGAAGCTGCATTCCTCGACAACTTTTAGGGCACTTATGTGCGACCACCAGACGCCGATGACTTGAGCCACATAATTCAGCAGCCAGAAGAGTCGGCCAGGCAATTCTAGACTCAGTTCCTTCCAAAGAACATTCAAATTGTGGACTGTCCGGATGCGGAGGCCTTAGCGGCTTTCAAGCACAACATCCGAGACGAGTGGCTAGCCCGACACCTTGGTCAGGAAAAGCCAAAATCTATGGCAGCCCTCACGACGCTCATGACCTGCTTTTGTGCGGGAGAAGACAGCTGGTTGGCTCGCAGTAATAACATATCAAAGAACCATGGTACCCCAGATACCAAGGAAGGCAATAGCAGGTCACGTTGCAACAAGCATAAGCGCCGCATTAACGGTGAAAGTACTGAGGATACGACAGTCAATGCCGGATTCAAAGGCTCTAAACCCGGTAAGCGGAAAAATCCATTCAAACAAAGTATGCCGGGTCCGTCCAGCTTGGACCGTATACTCGATGGCTCGTGTCAAATACACGGCACCCCAGACAAGCCAGCCAATCACACCAACAGGGATTGTTGGGTGTTCAAGCAGGTCGCAAGTTAATTGCCGAAAACAAGGACAAGGGGCCGCATAGCGATGACGAGGAAGAACCCCGGCAGCTGCACATTGGAGGACAGGAGAGGTTTCCCCCGCTAGTGCGAACGGTGAACATGATATACGCAACCCACATCCCCAAGAGGGAGCGGAAGTGTGCGCCCAGGGACGTATATGCGTTGGAGCCAGTCGCCCAAAAGTTCAACCCTTGGTCCTCCTGTCCTATCACCTTCGATCGCAGGGCCCACCCCACTAGTATCCGTCATGGTGGATTCGCCGCACTGGTCCTAGATCCAATCATTGACGGATTTCACCTCACTCGAGTCATTATGGACGGCGGCAGCAGCCTAAACCTGCTTTATCAGGACACAGTGCGCAAAATGGGTATAGACCCCTCAAGGATAAAACCCACAAAAACGACCTTTAAAGGCGTCATTCCAGGTGTAGAGGCCCACTGCACAGGCTCAATTACACTGGAAGTGGTCTTCGGATCCCCGGATAACTTCCGAAGCTAAGAGTTAATCTTCGATATAGTCCCGTTCCGCAGTGGTTATCACGGGCTGCTTGGACGAACCGCATTTGCTATATTCAATGCGGTACCACATTATGCATACCTCAAGCTCAAGATGCCAGGACCTCGTGGAGTTATTACAGTCAATGGAAACACAGAGCGCTCTCTCCGAACAGAGGAGCACACCGCGGCCCTCGCAGCAGAAGCGCAAAGCAGCCTCTCAAGGCAATCTACCAGTTCGGCGTTTCCAAGCCCGGACACCTTCAAGCGCGCTCGGGGTAATCGACAAACAGACCGCCTGGCACGATCTGAGCTCGTGTGGAAATACGGCAGCCACCCTAATCCCAGCCCAACGGCGTTGTTCGTGCCGCGCGTACATAATTACGCATTAAAAATGCCATGGGCACAGATGGGGAGGGGGAGGCACAACTACGGCACGCCCCAAAACGCGGCCTAAACCACACCAGGGGCTTCCCGTTTGGTTATTTTTCTTTTTCTTTCAGGACTTCAATCTCTGGAAACACTGTCCGGCAGTTCTATTGCCGAACACATGATACGGCAACCAAGGAGGCCGACAACTACGGAATTCCCAGGTGGATTACAGATTTCATATAATTCCTTAGCCCGCCCTTGGAAGGGACATAGTCCTACTCTTTTGCTTATTACACTATCTATATCACTCTGGTTTAATGCATTTTTTCAATATACAATACATGACATTATGACTATTATCGCATTTTTGTTATATATATATACATATCTATGTGTTCATTAATAACGCCTACCAACCATACACTCTCATACGGCCAATGCACCAGGGGCTTACGTACCCACAATATGGTGTGAAAAGTCCGAACACTTTCACAAGTGCGGCACCCCGAACTTATAGCATTATATGCATCAGCTCCGTATCATGTCTTTGGTCAAATGTTGGGTTTGCCCGGCTCCTATGTTTTGGTACCTTACGTTCCGCTCTATACGCTAAGGTAGCGCTAGGAGAACTACTGCGATTGTGACCCGGTTCTGCCGGGCCGAGCACCTCAGTAGAGAAAGCTAAAACTGACTGTCATGATAAGGCGAGAGACTGGTCGCTGTTCGGCAAGGTTTATCAAGTCCCTAAAGACTTAGGCCGCTTAGGGCGAGGGGCCAGCCCCGTCCGGCTTATAGGCGTGTATCGCGCCCCAAATTCGGCCTTCCGAATACCAGGGGCTTTGCCGAAATTTAAAATTATAGAATTCTATGGCTAAGTGAGAGTGATAAAGCATTATTAGTCCGGTTGCCTTGTTCGTTGTGCTGAGCACCTCCCTCGAAGGACCCAAACATGGGAACAAGAGTGCTCAGGTTTATCCCGAACACCCCGGCACTCGTGGCATGGGGACAGAAGCCGAGGACTAGCCATCTCTCAGATTGGATAAACAGCCAAACAGAAGGTAATATTTTAAATTCACACAAGCGTTGCATAGCGAACACGATACAATTTTTCATACATACAGGACAAAACGAGCAAGTCTCATTCAAATATTACATTTTGCGACCACTCATCCGCGATAAGACGGGCACTTGGCAGAACACCCTCATAGTACATCTCAGGGTGGCGGTGCTCCTTGCCCTCCGGCGGCCCCTCCTTGATTAGCTTCATGGCGTCTAGCTTGACCCACTTCGTTTTTACATGGGCGAAGGCCCGACGTGCACCTTCAATGTAGACGGATCGCTTGACGACCTCCAGCCGGGAGCAGGCATCCACAAGCCGCCTCACCAGGCCGAAGAAGCTGTTCGGAAGGGCGTCGCCAGGCCACAACCGGACTATGAAGCCCTTCATGGCCTGATCGGCCGCCTTATGTAGCTCGGCCATCTGCTTCAGCTGGTCGCTCATTGGCACCGAATGCTCGGCCTCAGCATACTGAGACCAGAATAGCTTCTCCGTCGAGCTTCCATCCTCGGCCTGGTAGAATAATGCGGCATCGGACACACTGTGGGGCAAATCTGTGAATGCTCCTGAAGAGCTCCGGATTCGAGTAAGTAATCGGTAATGCACCTTTACATGCTTGCTTTGCATATAGAAAGCCTTACCCTCCACTATCTTCTTCATCGCGTCGATCTCCTGAAGGGCCTTCTGGGCCTCGGCTTTGGCACTCTTCGCGCTCTCACGGGCCGCGGCAAGCTCAGACTCTCTCGTCTTCAAGTCAAGCTCCAACGCCTCGTGCTTTGTCACGAGAGCCTGGAGCTCTTGGTGCACCTCGCCCACCCGAGCCTCGTGCCTCTCTCGCTCGATGCGCTCCTGGGCCGCCTTTTCTTCGGCCTAGGACAGCGCTTGCTTCAGGGTCGCCACCTCGGTCATGGCCCCTGGCAAACATACAATGATCCTGTCATTTAGCAATCGCGTCCTTTTTCTCATCTACAGACGGGGTATTACTTACCCTTGTTCTCCTCGAGCTGCCTCTTAGCAAGGCCGAGCTCCTTCTGGGACCCCTTGAGAGCCTCCTCAGTACGGCGACCTCCGCAGTTAGTGCGGCGGACGCCAGCAGCGAAGCCTGCATATGCATATTGACATACTTATATTAGACTCCTGCGATATTATTTGATCCTCTATTTGGCTTTTCTTTGTGAACACCGAACAAAGCATCAGGGGCTACTCTCTATGCGGTAATACTTCTACTACATTTTAAAACACTTACCTCGAAGCCTGTTAGAAGGCTAGTACAGGCTTCAGTCAATCCGCTCTTGGCGGACTGAACCTTCTGGATCACCGCACTCATGATAGTGCGGTGCTCCTCCTCGATGGAAGCGCTGCGAAGCGCTTCCAACATAGTGTCCGGCGCCTCTGGATGGACAGAAGTCACTGGCACAGGCATCTCGCCCCCCTTAGAAGGGGACCGCCCGCCCGAGCTCGGAACCGTTGGAGGGTCCGGCGCAGTGTTCGGCTGAGGGCCGAACTCGGAGCTCTCGGGGACCCCGTCCCCTCGGCTCCCGGAGTCTGGAAGGTCGCCTCGAGGCGCCTCCGGGATTGTCCACCCTTGATCCGGTGCCTCTTGAGACAACACCTCGGCGTCGTCGGCTAGATGAGGGGAGGTGGCGGTCGGAACTGGATCGCTATCCATGTCCGACGAGCCCAGGGAGCCGTCCGAGGATACCTCGATATTGGTCCGGGGCGGCCTCCACAATTTAGTTCGGCGTTAGGGAAAGCAATGCGACAAAGGAATCCTATGGGTTACTTTGGTATCCGAATACTTACAATCTCCCCTAGGGCTTCGCCCTGGGCAACCACTCGTCTCCACCTTCATCGGCAGCGGTGGAGCTGTCTGGAAGGAGAGTCCTTCCCTTCTTGGACCCTCCGGCCTCCCCAGTTGGGGCGGCCTTCCTTTTCTTGCCTCCCCCAGTCGGTGGGGAGCCTCTTCTTCCTCCTCCTCGTCTTCGGGGGAAGAGTGCGCCGCAGAGTCATCAGACGGTGAGGCCGACGATGCCTGGCGTCGGGAACTCTTTCGAGCTCCCTTGGCCTTCTTGGTATTCTCTGGCACCTTATAAGGGGCCGGAGCCAGCATCTTCGTCAGAAGAGCGTCTGCGGGGCATTCGGGCAAGGGAGCCGGACAGTCGATCTATCCGGCCATCTTCTTCCAGTCCTGTCAAAATTACGGGAGTTTAGATCCCGCATAGAGTCAATCTATATAAAAATAAGTATACTGTGAAAGGTAAAACAACTTACCGCACTGGCATGGCGCTTCGCGCTAAATCCGCGATCCTCGGTAATTGGGGGTGGGACCTCGGCGCTCTTGAACATCACCCTCCAGGCATCTTCATGAGTCGTATCGAAGAGCCTGTTCAGAGTTCGGTGTTGCGCCGGATTGAACTCCCACAAGGTAAACTCCCGTTGTTGGCACGGGAGTATCCGGCGGACGAGCATAACTTGGACTATGTTGACAAGCTTGAGCTTCTTGTCCACTGGAGTCCGGTCAGCTCTTTTGAATTACCCCAGGACAGGCCCTTCTCTTTCCAGGAGGTGAGCCGCATGGGGATGCTAGATCGGAACTCGGGGGCAGCCACCCATGTGGGGTCACGCGGCTCGGTGATATAGAACCACCCCGATTTCCACCGCTTTATGGTATCCACGAAGGTGCCCTCGAGCCATGTGATGTTGGGCATCTTGCCCACCATGGCGCCTCCGCACTCCGCCTAGCGGCCGCTCACTACCTTCGGCTTGACATTGAAGGTCTCCAGCCATAAGCCGAAGTGGGGATTGATGCGGAGGAAGGCCTCGCACATGACGATGAACGCCGAGATGTTGAGGATGAAGTTCGGGGCCATATCGTGGAAATCCAGGCCGTAATAAAACATGAGCCCCCGGACGAAGGGATGGAGAGGGAATCCCAGTCCGCGGAGGAAATGGGTGAGGAATACTACCCTCTCATGGGGCTCGGGGTGCGGATGAGCTGCCCCTCATCTGGGAGCCGGTGCGTGATATCGTCGGGCAGGTATCCGGCTCTCCTCAGTTTCTTGACGTCTCCCTCCGTGACGGAGGAGACCATCCACTTGCCTCCCGCTCCGGACATGGTTGGAGAAGGTTGAGATGGAAGTGAGGACTTGGGCGCTAGAGCTCGAGTGTGTGGGAGCAGATGAGCAGAGGAGGAAGAAGGCGTGGATAGAAAGGTGAATCCTTATCCCTTTATATGGGCGGACAAAACTAAGCGTCCCCACTTGCCTGGTAAAACTCGCTTATCCCCCAGGCGCCGCAATTGATGGCGCGGTTGAGTTACCCATGCCTGTATTGATGAGAATCCCATAATAAGGGGACACGATCTCTGCTTTAACAAGACGTGTCGAAAAACTGCCTCGCGTTATGTGCAGTGCTGGTTAAAAGAAACGGCTCGAATGATCACCGGGCCATGACGTAACGTCATGTTGCCAAAACAAGCTAGCAGATTAGATCTGCAAAAACATTATTCTCTCTACGGTGAAATGTGGAACTTATTTTGCAGGGTCGGACACTATCCTCGTATTCAAATTCTTTTGTGATGTATTCGGAGAAGGAACCCGCCTTGCAATGCCGAAGACAAGTGCGCATTGGACTCATCGTCATTGAAGCATGGTTCCGGGGCTACTGTGGGAGTCCTGGATTAGGGGGGTCTCCGGACAGCCGGACTATCTCCATTGGCCGGACTGTTAGACTATGAAGATACAAGATCGAAGACTTCGTCTCGTGTCCGGATGGGACTCTACTTGGCGTGGAAGGCAAGCTAGGCAATACGTATATGGATATCTCCTCCTTTGTAACCGACCTTGTGTAACCCGAACCCTCTCTGGTGTCTATATAAACCGAAGGGTTTTAGTCCGTAGGACAACAATCACAACATACAATCATACCATAGGCTAGCTTCTAGGGTTTAGCCTCTCTGATCTCGTGGTAGATCTACTCTTGTAACACCCATATCATCAATATCAATCAAGTAGGACATAGGGTTTTACCTCCATCAAGAGGGCCGAACCTGGGTAAAACTTCATGTCCCTTGCCTCCTGTTACCATCCGGCCTAGACGCACAGTTCGGGACCCCCTACCCGAGATCTGCTGGTTTTGACACCGACACCTACTGAGTGATGAGCAAGTCTCTTGCTCGGGGGCTTAGCTGCATTTCAATACTCGCCTAAGTTTAAAAAATCCTACCGAGTGGTGAGCAACCCTCCCACTCGGGGGCTTAGCTACAGTTCAATACTCGCCTAAGTTTTAAAAAAATCCTACCGAGTGATGAGCAAGTCTCTCACTCGGGAGCTTAGCTGCAAATCCTTTTCGCCTAAGTTTAAATAATCCAACGGAGTGGTGAGCAACCCTCCCACTCGGGGGCTTAGCTGCAGTTCAACACTCGCCTAAGTTTAAAAAAAATCCTACCGAGTGATGAGCAACCCTCCCACTCGAGGGCTTAGCTGCAGTTCAATACTCGCGTAAATTTAAAAAATCCTACCGAGTGGTGAGCAACCCTCCCACTCGGAGGCTTAGCTGCAGTTCAATACTCGCCTAAGTTTAAAAGATCCTACCGAGTGGCGAGCAACCCTCCCACTCGGAGGCTTAGCTGCAGTTCAATACTCGCCTAAGTTTAAAAAATCCTACCGAGTGGTGAGCAACCCTCTCACTCAGAGGCTTAGCTGAAGTTCAATACTCGCCTAAGTTTAAAACAATTCCACCGAGTGGTGAACAACTCTCCCACTCGGGGGCTTAGCTGCAGTCCAGTACTCGCCTAAGTCTTAAAGATCACTCCATTCTTACCCATAAGGACGACGAGGTGCAGGTCAACCACGATTTGCCCTCGAAGCTTCACCACAAATACAACGTCTGCTCCATCCTTACCCGTAAGGGTGGCGAGGTGCAGGTCATCCACGATCTGCCCTTGGAGCTTCGCCACAAATAAAACGTCTGCTCCATCCTTATTTGTAAGGATAGCAGGGTGCAGGTCGACCACAATCTGCTCATGATTCACTCGACTGAGTTGCATCACAAAGTCGGTAGCAACTCAAACTGCAAGAAACAAGTCCTGCGCAAAGAGTCAAAAGATTCAAAAGCAACCAAAGTTCAGATAAAATCCTAAGGTTCCAGAACATGGATTAAAGTACTCGGGCATCAGGCCCAAAGGAGTTTAACAGTTACAAAATCATACGGCATTGCGAGGCAAATTTAAGGCGGGGCATAAAGTTTGTTCACTCCGCAGGAGGAGGGCTTGCAGGCTCGACGAACTCGTCTAGATCAATCCCGTCAGCAATCCGAGTGGCAGCAACAATGAAGGTTTCCATGAATGATCGGAAGTCATGCCTTTTGATATTGGCAACCATGATCGCTGCTAGCTTCTCTTCTCGGGCTTCCTTGTAGTGGATATGAACCAGCGATAGAGCCATGTCAGCATCGCATCGAGCAAAAGATTTCTTCCATTCTTGCACTCGACTAGTGACCTCATTAAGTCGAGTCATCAGAGACTCGAGGTCATTTTGAAGCGTCTCCCTTGGCCAGAGAGTTGTATCGATGTGCGACACCTCCACCTTCAAGCGAGCAAGGTAGCTCGTAACACTGGCAACACGGGATTCTAGTCGAAGCACGTTCATAGCAGCATCATCACCGACGGGAGAAAGGACGGGGTCCAGACCTGTCTCGACCCGCCCAGTCTCTTCTTCAAAGTTTTGACAGAATTCTACAAACTCAAAGAAATAATGAGTCGACGAATGCCTGATGAATCGACGACAGCTAAATAGTCAAGCAAAGGGAAATACCTTCGAGCATAAGGAACAACTTTTTGGCAAGTGCCCCCAGATAAGACTCTAGGTCATTTCTCTTATGAGAAATGCCTTCAATCTTCTCATTCAAAGCAACTTTGTCCTTCTTCCGACGGGTCGTTTCTTTGTTGGCCTTAGTGAGAGATGCCTTCAGTTTGGCGTTGTCTTCCTCCAGTGCTCCGACTGAAGCAAGCTTATCATTGGCAAGTGCGGTCTTTTCCTTAGCCTCCTTCTGCGCAGCTGCAAGGTCAAGATCCTTTTGCATCAAGGCTTGCTTCATTTTCTCTGAAGAATGTGCATTCCGGTCAAGGAAAGGAACAAAGATATAATTCGAGAGATGGTCAAGATAAACAGTCGACAGGTCGTTACCATCCATACCAGCTACTTCGTCTCGAGCCTTTTTCATGTTTTGATTGGCCAGCTCCAAATCAAGGTTGAGTTGCCTATGATTTTCCTCGAATTTGGCGAACTTGGAGATAAGCTCACAGGATTTCTACAGTCGGCAAAAGATACATCAATGGACAAGATCAAAGATCATTCGCTTCTGAGTGAATATAACTCTAAGACTACCGCAGAATCAAACATTCTACAGTAGTGTTGGGGACTACACCCAGTGGGTGCACTTATCATGCCCCCACTAGTTTCCACTCGACATGGCCTGCCCAGACTGAGTGGAGAGAAAAAAAAGAGAAAGATATACTCAGATCCCAACCGACTGCTAGCAGTCGACTGCGGTCTCGGGGACTACACCCAGTGGGTGCACTTAGCGTGCCCCACTAGTTCAGATTCCACTCGACATAATCCGCCAGGACTGAGTGGAAGAGTGAAACAATAAAGACATTTCTTTTCAAGACCTCCGTCGAATCACACATTCGACGGTGATCTCGGGGACTACACCCAATGGGTGCACTACGCGTGCCCCCACTAAACCAGAACTACAACCGACACAACCTAGTGGACTCAACTGGGAAAGTTACTCGACATAAATTCAAACACCCACTGGGTGTGCAGATGCGAAGTGCAGAATAACAGGAGGATACACGAAGAAAAGTTTTCAAGTAGCATATCCTAACAGAATAAGCAACAAGATAAGGGTTCAGTCAGAAGCCAACTTACCTGGACATTGGCTCGAAGGGCCGCACTGGCGTCATAAGCAGCCTGACTGTTTTCATGCACCACCTTCACTCGCTCCATCATTATGCCAGGTTGGCGAATGGCTTCTGCGGCGGCATCGGCCTGGCTTTCTGGAACGTGATGAGTAGTGAAGAATGGGATTGACGATGCAGTCGCGGCAGCTTGAAGTTCCGAGGCATGAGGATGGATAGTTGAAGCAAACACTGGTGCAGTCGACGATGTGGGGCGTTCACTTGATACTAGAGCAGCAAAAGTAACAGAAGCCCGAGTCACATCTTCAGGATGTTGAGTCACTGGTTCAGCCACCGGCACCGATCGGGATGTCTTGCCAGTTGATGCCTTCTTACTCCTCCTGGGCCTCAGCGGCACGTCATCATCATCATCTGGAAGATCAATGACATGGGGAGGAGCTGCAAAAAGAGTTTGTTGGCGAAATTTAGTCAGTCAACAAAATGGCTCAAAGCAGCCATACCTGTGGCTCCTTTTGGTGGCGTGACATCATGTGCTTGTATCCCAATTTTTTCAAGGTCGCTATTCCACAAGTTCATATTGGCGACACAGTGCTATTTTGGCTTGATCGTTGGCAGCTGGGAAATCATGTTGTCCTTTTACGTGAGTGCTTCCCAAGGCTTCATCCATTTGTAATTGATGATCTAATGACTGTCAAGGAGTTTTTGGAACTGCCTGATGCCTTGGATCATTTCCATTTGCCTCTATCACAGGAGGCTTATGATGAAATCTCACAGCTCCTGGCCCTGCTGCCTTTCATCAACCTAGACGAGGAGAGCAATGACATATGGATATGGCCTTCTAAGTCTGGTGCCTTTATGTCAAAGATATACTACGACTCATGCTTCTCTCACCTAGTGGTTGATCCTATCTTCAAATGGATTTGCAAGAGTTCATGCTCGCTCAATTTCAAGGTGTTTGGCTGGCTTCTTTTAATGGATCGTTTGAACACTCGGGATATGATGCAATGTCGACATTGGAACATCCAGGATGCAACATGTGTGCTATGCAACTGTGCACAACATGAGGATCGAGCTCATCTCTTCTTTGCTTGCAACTTTAGTCAAAGGGTTTGGAATTACCTTGGGATCTCTTGGTCTGTTCAACCGAACCAAACCACATATGAGATGGCTCAATCAGTTAGGAGGGATTTTGGTCATTCCTTCTTCATTGAGGTTGTCTTCACTACTTCTTGGAATATTTGGACACAAAGGAATTGGAAGATTTTCAAGAATGAGAAACCTTCTTTTAGAGCTTGGAGGAGGAACTTTATCCATGACATTTCTCTTCTGTCTCATAGAATTAGATGTAAATATAAAGATAGCTTACTATCTTGGATAGCTAACCTTTCATAGTTTTGTTGTAAGTTCCCCTTCTCTTTCCTTGTACAATTGTATATTTGTAAACTTGTAATTTCCTTTTCTTTATTAATAAAGGACTGTGAGGCTGTTGCCTTGCAGTATATAGTCAAAAAATGGCTGAGAAAGCAAAGGCAAGTTTGCAAAAAATCATACCCGGGTTAGAAGTAATAGTGCCTTCTACGTCTTCATCATCATCCCTGTAAGCAGAAGTCCTAGAAGTGGCAGCTCTGCAGGTTTCAAGATTCACTCGGACAAATGAGAAAGAGAGTCGACATCATAAATCCTTGATCGAAAAGTGGGGACAAGACACTTATGCAGAAGCGACGGGGACGTCAATCTTGATCTTGGGCAGGGCCTTCCGAGGCTTTGGTTCTGTAATCTTTTGCTGCTTCAGGGCCTTCTTAGTCATCAAAGGGGAAGAGGTCCGAGTGCGCTTGGAAGTTTGTCTGGTCGACCTAGCTACTTCTCCATGGACAATCTCCAGGTCGTGCTTATGTTTAGAACGCTTTTCAGTGCCAGGCGGTGACTCAACTTCCTCACCACTGCTCGAGTCCTTGCTTTCCTCCTCCTCTTCCCCTCCATCACATTGCCAATCCATCCTTTCACCTCGGCTCGCCCGCCTTCCGGGTCTTGCTCCTGCTCTCCGTTGGGCATCGAGTACATCTCAATGAGAGCCTGAAAGACAACAAGTAGAACAAATGTCAGTCGATTGGCAAAAAGCAATTACATGATAAATCAAAAAACACTCGGAAGATAGAATTGGACCTTGTCTGGTTCATATGAGTTGTCGAGTGGAGGGATTCTCCTGGACCCCCTAGGGTTATATTTGTTGCCAGTGATGCCCCTCAACCACTGCTCCACCGTGTCCTCGTCGACTTCTTCTTGGTAGATCCGAGTGGTACCTTCGAGGCCCGAATACATCCACATCGGATGGTCGCGGGCTTGAAGTGGCTAAATGCGTCGTCTGAGGAAGACCCCCAGCAGATCCATGCCAGTCATGCCATCATGAACGAGCTGGACCACTCGCTCGACCAGATCCGTCACCTCCGCTTTCTCCTCTGAGTCACTTTCAAGGCAGAGGGATTCTCGACTCGAGCCATGGAAAGGGGGGATGTCAGGATCCCGACTCAATGCCACATCGATCTAGCATGTAACACCTCATATAAGTTTGCGGCCTCACGCACGGTATTCCCACGGGTGTCGCCTTACCTTTGCCCGGGACCGTTTGCGCCTTTTGGCACACGTATATGACAGTGTCGCTAGCATCCATATGATAAGGAGCCCGGGCTGACATGGCTAGTCGTAAACCCAAAGTGGCACAAACTTATAGGGACAGGCATCCACGACCCAGCATCGAACGTGTCGGTCATCAGCGAGTGAATCCAGGCTGTAGCACTGGGCTAGCAGGACTCTGGTGAACCGGGCTGTAGCGGGCTAACAGGACTCCGGTATTCATCGCGTGACATTTCCCTGAAGGGACAGACACAGGAACGAAGAAGGACACATGCCGGCCAGCCTAAGTGTTCCGGAGCAGTAGCAAGCTACCATGGCTCGGTGGAAACACTAGGAGACATTTCCCGGTAAGAGGGGCTACTAAAGATAAACAACTAGATAGTCAGATCCCACACATACCAAGCATTTCAATAACATACACACAATATGCTCGATATGTGCAAATACAACATGGCATCACAACAAGACTCTACAACTCAAGTATTTTATTCAATAGGCTCCGAGGAGCGAGATATTACAAACATGGGTCTCATGACCCAACAATCAGAGCATACAAATCAAAACACAAGCGGAAGCTTAACATGTCTGAGTACAGACATCTACAAATGAAAAAGGCTGAGAAGCCTGACTATCTACTAGATCCTGCCGAGGGCACAAGATCGTAGCTGAGATAACAAGCTAAACGTCGAAGTCCAAGCGGAACTACTAGCGAGACTGAAGTCTCTCTGCAAAAACATAAATTAAGCAACGTGATTGTAAATGTACCCGGCAAGACTTACATCAGATCTAACTACATATGCATCATTATCAACAGAGGGGGTGGTGGAGTTTAACTGCAGCAAGCCAGCTTTGACTCGGTGGCTATCCTGGACTACGACTGCAAGTAACTCTTTTGAGGTGGCGCACACGAGTCCACATATTCACCATAACAATACACCACTATGGATCCGCTCTCGTCTCCCTACGAGAACGCCATCCATAGCACTCACGCTTATCTTGCGTATTTTAGAGTATCCACTTTCACTTGTCTATGAACTATGCAAGGGGTCCAAGTTTCCATATCCGAGGAATCCAGCTATTCGAATAGATAGTGATAACCCTGCAGGGGTGTACTTCTTCACACATGCTCCCGCCACTTATCGCCCTGTACACGTCATGTACCTCGGCAACCTTCAAGCGGAAGCCGGGCGAGGGAGTCGGCCACGACCTGACTAACCATACAAGTCTCTCGTCCAGGTTTATCGCCTATTCGGGTTCCATCCGCAAGGAGATCCGGCCGGGGTGTCGCTCACGGCCCCAAACGATGTGAGCAGGGTTCCCAAGCCCACCATCCGGGTGCCACTTGGTACACCGTGCCACTGTGCCTAGTCTGTCCCAAGCCCACCTGTACCGGGTGCCACTTGGTAGACTACTAACACTACCTACAAACACCAGAAACTAGTTGCAACTCCTGGACAGAGATCATGTTGATTAATAAGTCGAGAGAGTCAAGTAAGGATCCCAATGTGTGGTAGTAGCTGTTCATGGATCACAAACACAGAACTCAGTTCCTGAGGACGGCTGCAATGAGACAACCCACCATGTACTCCTACATGGCCTCTCACCGCTACCTTTACCAAATCGTGTTCACACACTTAGCTCACACACAGTAGGACATGTTCACACACCTCTGATTCATCCCCGATGAATCAGACCTGACTCAACTCTAAGCAGTAGCAGGCATGACAAACAAGCATGAATGAGTAGGCACATCAGGGCTCAAACAACTCCTACTCATGCTAGTGGGTTTCATCTATTTACTGTGGCAATGACAGGTCATGCAAAGGATAAAGGGGTTCAGCTACCGCAGCAAGTAACAAATATGTCGTTGTTGTCCTAATGCAGTAAAAGAGAGCAGGAGCGAGAGAGTGGGATTTTATCGGAATGAACAAGGGGGTTTTTCTTGCCTTGCACTTCTGAAGATAGTATAGCTCTTTATCGGTGTCATCGAACTCATCGTCGAACCACGTCTATCGAGAGGGGACAACACCGGCAAACACAGAAGAAACACGATCAATGCAATGCAAAATATGATGCATGCTATGACATGGCAATATGAATGTGTTTTGGGCTAATGCACTTAGCTATGATTTAAATGAAGTTGGTTTGAATACATGATTCAAATTCAAACTCCACATGTGGTTATTTAAATGCCATTTAATTGAATTGTCCTAAACAGTGGTCATAAGTTGTTCTAACATGCATGAAAACGGTACAGATGGATAGATTGGATTTTTCTGATGATTTTTCATATATAATTTATTTCATTTGGAGTTACGGTTGAATTTCTATGAATTTTAGAAGTTTATACAATTTTCTGGAATTTTCTGAATAAAAATAAATCCAGAAAACATTATTGCGTCATCCTGACGTCATGATGACGTCAGCAGGTCAACGTGGCACAGTCCGGTCAAACCCTGACCTGTGGGTCCCGAGTGTCAGTGTCTAACTAAACTAACCTAGCTTAGTTAATACTAACCTAACTTAATTAGCCGGGCGGGGCCCGCATGTCAGTGAGAAAGAGGGGGGGTCAAACCGGGCAGTGGGGTCAACCCACGCCGGTCATCGGGTCAGCGGTCGCCGGCGTTTAGCCGCCGGCGAGTCCAGACGCGGCGGAGGGCTCGGAAACGAGCCACATGGCATCGTTTCGGCCGTGGTTTGTTGCATTCGAACACGCGCAGTTGCGCGCATCTAGTGGTGGCGGTGATAGGTGCTGGGGTGGCCGGAAAAGTGGCCGGCGACAAGGTTTGGCGGCGGCAGCAGCATCGGGCAATCTTGGGGTGGCGCTACAGAGCACTAGAGGAGAGACCGAAGGGCGCTGCGGGCTCCTGGGAGGGCGGCGAACATGGTGACGCGCTCAGGTGCAAGCTGGGGTGGCCCTGGCCACGGCGGCGCCATGGCCGGCGGCGAGAAGCAATCGGCTCCGGTGAAATGGGCGGCTAGAGTGCAGGAACGAGCGCTAGGAGGAGGGGGAATGGAAGAGGAGCTCACAGCGGATCCGGTAGAGGCAACGGCGAGGCCGGGGAGGGGCTGGAGCTCGCGAATCCTTGAAAGTTCGCCGGCGACCGAAGGTTGGGGACGAGCTTGAGGGCGACGCTGCAGGGCTTCCGGAGGGCCATGGATCAGTGGGGAGGAAGAGGGGGTCGAGGCGGAGCTTTGGAAGGCATCGGGGAGGCGAGGCGGTGGCTGTGGCCGCGAGGGAGCTCGTCGGCGGCGACGGCTGCGTTCGGGCGAATGAGAGAGAGGAAGCAGAGGAGAGGAGGGCCACGGGGAGAGTGATAGAGAGGTCGAGGGGGTTCGGCATCTCCGTGGCATTGCGGGAGACGTCCAGGGGGAGGAGGAGGCAGCCAGGCAGGGAGGAGGTGGCCGGGGCGCGTGGCCGCGCGCGCCGGGCGCGTGTCCGTCCTCCTGGCAGGGAGGAAGATGACAGGGGAGGCCCAGATGGGCTGGGCCACATAGGAGCTGGGCCGGCTGGGCTGCCAGGTGAGCGCCAGGTAGTTTTCTCTGCTCTGTTTTATTTTTCTGTTTTCTAGTTTCTGCTATTTGTTTTGATTTAGTTTATAAACCAAATCATTTTAATAAATCCTGAAAATAATTGTGGGCATTAACTGAATTATTACAGAGGCCCTCAACTATTTTCAGAATTGTTGGAGCATTTAAAAATATTAACAGTATTTAAATGCCCCAATTCAAATACGATATGGTTTATCCAAAAATCCTAAAATGTCTTGGAAAAATATCCATCATCTCTGGATATGGTTTTCACCCTTTTCCATTAATCATGAACATTTTTCCAAACCAATTTGGGTTCTTTGAAAATATTTTGAAGTTGAACCTATTTGCATTGCTTTGGTGCTTGGGCTTGGTCATCCCCATTTCAAATTTCATGAACTTTAAACATGATGCATGAATGCCTTAATGCAACTAATGACAAACAAAATCTAGGGCTGTGACAACTCACCCCCACTAAACAAAAATCTCGCCCCGAGATTCAAGCGTAGGGTAAGGTGAAGGGGGAACGCAAACTAGCACAATCTTCACGATCCAGGTTGCACTTAAAATGAACGTTGATTCGATCACCATCTTTGTCTCGACGTCTTGCTCTGGGAACTCCAACTAACATGACAACAAGAGGAAAGGGACAATTCCAGAAGAATCAATCTTCTCGAAGAACAATCAACTTAGGACCAACTCACAGAGTGAGTCATAGCAACATCTCTTGAGCTGAGACACGAAGCATACATCTGAAGAAATGGAGTGAGACAGATGACGAGGGCTCGCTAAGTAGACAACAATTCCAGACTTAAGAATGTGGTGATCGGTTGTCAACATAGCGAGGAGTTGAATTGCCATGATACCATAATGGGGCACCATAGGGATGGTGACTCGTAGAAATATCCCCTTAAGTGGCAAAAAGAATTACCTTTGATTCAAAGATCATTGAAACTCTTTATACCAGCCTAAGGCAATTCTCGAGTGATCGTTTGGAGGGGTTTGGTAGAATGGCATACCCGGATTAGAATGGATGATGTGGATTACCTTGTTGAAAACAGCACAAGGGATGATTTTGCTTATGCGTGCTCTCAAGAACTTGAGCATTTCCATATTTATCAAGGTTTTACCAATATCCGTGTCAAGGATGCTGGCAACACAACTTGCTACCATGATAAATGATGATGGATGATGCAGATGCAAAGGAAGATAACACTTTCTCAGATTTTTCCTTAGCGAGGCTAAGGAAACAAAACCTGGATGATCGACCGAGAGACATTTAGCACTCCGCTTCTAATGTTCTCCTTGATGTACTAACGTACCCCATTCCTTGAAATGGTCTGGTATCTAGAACATCAAGTAAAGGTCGGACTTCGGAAACACAAAAATCATAAGGCATAACTAGGGAGTAAATCCTACGAAGTCCTTATGGGGAGGTGGCCAACTTCTTCAAACAAGATACTACAACTATAGGTCTTCCGGCTGGGTGTGTTGGCCACGACATCCACTTTACTGGTTATCGATGGACCAATATTATAGTTCTTGGGAAATGTTCCAACCATCATATCTGCCTGAGATTCAGAACTGGTTGGTGTCAGAATATTCCAGACTCATCGAGTCTAGGAAGAAAAATGAAAGTTTGCAACACAAATCGACGAAATGATGTTGCGAGATTATCGGGAAATGAACTACGATAGCAAGCTCCAAAACATGAGCTGGTTCTGCTACACATGTGTGAACACGCTGCCTCAGACAAACATGATCACATGGTAGTCTTACAATAAAATACTACCGAGTTCTGGTTGGGAACCATCATCGAGGATATCAAAGTCCTCGTGCACTTATCGATGAACTTCTTATCCTTGAGCAAACCAATCAGTGGCTTGGTGTGCTAGGGAATACATATGGAATGAAGATGATCAGTCTATCAGACCATAGAATACTCTGCACGTGCATGACTGACTTGGGATGATTCCAGAGGAGCAAAACAAACTTTCTCGAATTCACGACGGCAACTTACATCAAATGCATGTGAATCAAAGGAAGTCACTTCTTTCATCCAAACATATACTTCATGAACGGGGCATGAAGAAAATGCTTACACAAGTTTCCAACACTAGCTTAATGTTCAACAAAATCATGGAGGAGATAAGGATGTTGTCAATGGGCTCAACAACAATTCATCCGGGTTCCCTTTTAAAAGGAATTCCATAGTTAAGTGAACACGGTGATAGCATTGGTCAGACCAAAGAATATAATGGTGTATGCTCGAGGAAAAACCACGAGTAAGACAACATTACGAATATTGTTGGTTCTGATTTGATTTGACGATAGCCCATACTCAATCAAAGGTTTGGGTAAGATAATAGATCCAACAAGTGTTCACAAGGACCAATTGATGAAGAGATCTTCTTTCTTCAACACACACACACAAAAATATATCCCTTAACATGAACTAAGTCGGACAAGCTTTTATCTTCCAACTCTCCAAGTTGTTGTTTAGCTTGACCAACTAGCTCAGGGTATCCCACACAGATTCTTGGAGAAGGGGTGGTTCACAAGAAACCAACTTGATCACGAGCTCCACATAACAGTCAGGGGACAACCTGGTAATACTTCCGAGAAGATATTCGGAAAATCACGAACCACCGGTATGTTACTAAGCTCGAGAACAATCTCGCTTTTGAGGGCAAGACGATATGATCAAATGAGTGAGGACTTGACAAGATCCTAACTCATCAATCGAAGGGTGCACCAAAATAAGGACTAGGTAGCACGATCAGTCTTAGAAGGATGATTCAAAAACCAGCACGCTAAGAATGAGGTTGTTGTCCATTTAACTACCAAGCAACGGAGTTGCTAGTAGTATTGATTTCACACACCACGATTCACTTGTCGGCATTCCGGTTACAAAAACATAGGAACCGAGGAATGAACAATGATGGCAAGAAGTATCACTGTACCAAGAGTTCATAGGATGGTGTGCAATTCCCATGACATTCTTGATATAACGATGGTAATACTTCAAGGTAGAACAGATCAGAAGCTGGATTGACATTTTGATCTGCGGAATACAATTGCTTTGACCCAATCCTAGATATGGATGAGATTCTGGAGTTTGTTTCTCCTATTCATTCTGAAATAGAATGGCTTGGCGGACCACAAGGGTAATAGGCATCGACGAACGAATGCATGCATACTCTTGACTATCAATTGATAGACGAGGGTCGGAAATAACTAAGATGGGATAACTCAAAAGAACATATGATTTTCTGAGTTGTGGATCCATGGATTAGCATGTCGAACGAGTTCGACATATTTCTTCCGGACAATCCATGCGGAAAGGTAGAACTGGCAGAGTCACAACATAGAATCGAGAACTCATCAAGAGCTCTGGTTGTGATCTTTTGGTTCAAAAGAACTTCTGCCATAAGCAGTTCATGGTATTTGGAAGAAGGAAATACCACGGACCTCGAGGACTATCGCAAAGGTTACTAATATCCTAAAGGAACTAGCAAACACTATCAACATGAAATAAATAGGGTGAGTCTCGGGTTCAAAACCTAGGGGTAGAATACCTACTAACTAGTTGGCATCACAGGATGCTTTCGAGAATGATGGCCAGAATCATCACACTGGGACACAAATCATGGCTAAATTACTAGATGATCCCCTAAGACACCTAGGGTCATAATTATTAACTCCAACATATATGTCGAGGCAATAAAGTACCTCAACTCCTAATTTGTGTGATTAATCTGACCAAAAGGACATCGTGAACGGGAAGAAGGAATTTGCGAATGCATCAGACTGTTTAGAAACCTGGGATGACTCGGACAGCATAACGGTTGTAAATGCTCGAAAAGATTTGAGACAAGCTACAAAAATGGTGGCATAACCACTCGATCATCATAAAATCATGGTTCTGAGATCAACTATGAACATACAGAAGATAGTAGGAGCTGAACTCAAGCTTAGAGCCATCACTCCTATAGGTCTACAGATTAGTAACACGTGATCCTGATAGAAAGAAGAGAAAGCCTAGTTCCTTAACCCCGTAGGAAAGATAAGATGACTCAGATCAGAAGGCATAAGGTATAAGGAGTAAAAAGAGCCTTACGTTCCATGCCACAATCAATTTCCTTATATAACTAAAGAATTTCTAGACTCAACTTCGACCATTTTGGCTTGGTAATCCTACAGGCAGTCAGGCTCTGATACCAAAGCTGTCAGGACCCCGACTCAATGCCACATCGATCTAGCATGTAACACCTCATATCACTTTGCGGCCTCACGCACGGTATTCCCACGGGTGTCGCATTACCTTTGCCCAGGACCGTTTGCGCCTTTTGGCACACGTATATGACAGTGTCGCTAGCATCCATATGATAAGGAGCCCGGGCTGACATGGCTAGTCGTAAACCCAAAGTGGCACAAACTTACAGGGACAGGCATCCATGACCCAGCATCGAACGTGTCGGTCATCAGCGAGTGAATCCAGGCTGTAGCACTGGGCTAGCAGGACTCCGGTGAACCGGGCTGTAGCGGGCTAACAGGACTCCGGTATTCATCGCGTGACATTTCCCTGAAGGGACAGACACAGGAACGAAGAAGGACACATGCCGGCCAGCCTAAGTGTTCCGGAGCAGTAGCAAGCTACCATGGCTCGGTGGAAACACTAGGAGACATTTCCCGGTAAGAGGGGCTACTAAAGATAAACAACTAGATAGTCAGATCCCACACATACCAAGCATTTCAATAACATACACACAATATGCTCGATATGTGCAAATACAACATGGCATCACAACAAGACTCTACAACTCAAGTATTTTATTCAATAGGCTTCGAGGAGCGAGATATTACAAACATGGGTCTCATGACCCAACAATCAGAGCATACAAATCAAAACACAAGCGGAAGCTTAACATGTCTGAGTACAGACATCTACAACTGAAAAAGGCTGAGAAGCCTGACTATCTACTAGATCCTGCCGAGGGCACAAGATCGTAGCTGAGGTAACAAGCTAAACGTCGAAGTCCAAGCGGAACTACTAGCGAGACTGAAGTCTCTCTGCAAAAACATAAATTAAGCAACGTGAGTACAAATGTACCCAGCAAGACTTACATCAGATCTAACTACATATGCATCATTATCAACAAAGGGGGTGGTGGAGTTTAACTGCAGCAAGCCAGCTTTGACTCGGTGGCTATCCTGGACTACGACTGCAAGTAACTCTTTTGAGGTGGCGCACACGAGTCCACATATTCACCATAACAATACACCACTATGGATCCGCTCTCGTCTCCCTACGAGAACGCCATCCATAGCACTCACGCTTATCTTGCGTATTTTAGAGTATCCACTTTCACTTGTCTATGAACTATGCAAGGGGTCCAAGTTTCCATATCCGAGGAATCCGGCTATTCGAATAGATAGTGATAACCCTGCAGGGGTGTACTGCTTCACACACGCTCTCCCCACTTCTCGCCCTGTACACGTCATGTACCTCGGCAACCTTCAAGCGGAAGCCGGGCGAGGGAGTGGGCCACGACCTGACTAACCATACAAGTCTCTCGTCCAGGTTTATCGCCTATTCGGGTTCCATCCGCAAGGAGATCCGGCCGGGGTGTCGCTCACGGCCCCAAACGATGTGAGCAGGGTTCCCAAGCCCACCATCCGGGTGCCATTTGGTACACCGTGCCACTGTGCCTAGTCTGTCCCAAGCCCACCTGTACCGGGTGCCACTTGGTAGACTACTAACACTACCTACAAACACTAGAAACTAGTTGCAACTCCTGGACAGAGATCATGTTGATTAATAAGTCGAGAGAGTCAATTAAGGATCCCAATGTGTGGTAATAGCTGTTCATGGATCACAAACACAGAACTCAGTTCCTGAGGACGGCTGCAATGAGACAACCCACCATGTACTCCTACATGGCCTCTCACCGCTACCTTTACCAAATCGTGTTCACACACTTAGCTCACACACAGTAGGACATGTTCACACACCTCTGATTCATCCCCGATGAATCAGACCTGACTCAACTCTAAGCAGTAGCAGGCATGACAAACAAGCATGAATGAGTAGGCACATCAGGGCTCAAACAACTCCTACTCATGCTAGTGGGTTTCATCTATTTACTGTGGCAATGACAGGTCATGCAAAGGATAAAGGGGTTCAGCTACCGCAGCAAGTAACAAATATGTCGTTGTTGTCCTAATGCAGTAAAAGAGAGCAGGAGCGAGAGAGTGGGATTTTATCAGAATGAACAAGGGGGTTTTGCTTGCCTTGCACTTCTGAAGATAGTATAGCTCTTTATCGGTGTCATCGAACTCATCATTGAACCACGTCTATCAAGAGGGGACAACACCGGCAAACACAGAAGAAACACGGTCAATGCAATGCACAATATGATGCATGCTATGACATGGTAATATGAATGTGTTTTGGGCTAATGCACTTAGCTATGATTTAAATGAAGTTGGTTTGAATACATGATTCAAATTCAAACTCCACATGTGGTTATTTAAATGCCATTTATTGAATTGTCCTAAATAGTGGTCATAAGTTGTTCTAACATGCATGAAAATGGTACAGATGGATAGATTGGATTTTTCTGATGATTTTTCATATATAATTTATTTCATTTGGAGTTACGGTTGAATTTCTATGAATTTTAGAAGTTTATACAATTTTCTGGAATTTTCTGAATAAAAATAAATCCAGAAAACATTACTGCGTCATCCTGACGTCATGATGACGTCAGCAGGTCAACGTGGCACAGTCCGGTCAAACCCTGACCTGTGGGTCCCGAGTGTCAGTGTCTAACTAAACTAACCTAGCTTAGTTAATAATAACCTAACTTAATTAGCCGGGCGGGGCCCGCATGTCAGTGAGAGAGAGGGGGTGTCAAACCGGGCAGTGGGGTCAACCCACGCCGGTCATCGGGTCAGCGGTCGCCGGCGTTTAGCCGCCGGCGAGTCCAGACGCGGCGGAGGGCTCGGAAACGAGCCACATGGCATCGTTTCGGCCGTGGTTTGTTGCATTCGAACGCGCGCAGTGGCGCGCATCTAGTGGTGGCGGTGATAGGTGCTGGGGTGGCCGGAAAAGTGGCCGGCGACGAGGTTTGGCGGCGGCAGCAGCATCGGGCAATCTTGGGGTGGTGCTACAAAGCAGTAGAGGAGAGACCGAAGGGCGCTGCGGGCTCCTGGGAGGGCGGCGAACATGGTGACGCGCTCAGGCGCAAGCTGGGGTGGCCCTGGCCACGGCGGCGCCATGGCCGGCGGCGAGAAGCAATCGGCTCCGGTGAAAAGGGCGGCTAGAGTGTGGGAACGAGCGCTAGGAGGAGGGGGAATGGAAGAGGAGCTCACAGCGGATCCGGTAGAGGCAACGGCGAGGCCGGGGAGGGGCTGGAGCTCGCGAATCCTCGAAAGTTCGCCGGCGACCGAAGGTTGGGGACGAGCTTGAGGGCGACGCTGCAGGGCTTCCGGAGGGCCGTGGATCGGTGGGGAGGAAGAGGGGGTCGAGGCGGAGCTTTGGAAGGCGTCGGGGAGGCGAGGCGGTCGCTGTGGCCGCGAGGGAGCTCGTCGGCGGCGACGGCTGCGTTCGGGCGAATGAGAGAGAGGAAGCAGAGGAGAGGAGGGCCACGGGGAGAGTGATAGAGAGGTCGAGGGGGTTCAGCATCTCCGTGGCGTTGCGGGAGACGTCCAGGGGGAGGAGGAGGCAGCCAGGCAGGGAGGAGGTGGCCGGGGCGCGTGGCTGCGCGCGCCGGGCGCGTGCCCGTCGTCCTGGCAGGGAGGAAGACGACAGGGGAGGCCCAGATGGGCTGGGCCGCATAGGAGCTGGGCCGGCTGGGCTGCCAGGTGAGCGCCAGGTAGTTTTCTCTGCTTTGTTTTATTTTTCTGTTTTCTAGTTTCTGCTATTTGTTTTGATTTAGTTTATAAACCAAATCATTTTAATAAATCCTGAAAATAATTGTGGGCATTAACTGAATTATTACAGAGGCCCTCAACTATTTTCAGAATTGTTGGAGCATTTAAAAATATTAACAGTATTTAAATGCCCCAATTCAAATACGATATGGTTTATCCAAAAATCCTAAAATGTCTTGGAAAAATATCCATCATCTCTGGATATGGTTTTCACCCTTTCCCATTAATCATGAACATTTTTGCAAACCAATTTGGGTTCTTTGAAAATATTTTGAAGTTGAACCTATTTGCATTGCTTTGGTGCTAGGGCTTGGTCATCCCCATTTCAAATTTCATGAACTTTAAACATGATGCATGAATGCCTTAATGCAACTAATGACAAACAAAATCTAGGGCTGTGACAGGGGACGTCCAGTCGACTGGCCTGGAGTCGGCTTGTCTTTGCAATAGAACCAGGTCGACTACCACCCTCTGACTGACTCGAGAAGATTCATGGTTGGGAAAGTACTTTTACCTCTCATTTGGATCCCAAGACCCCCGCACATCTGGATCACATGGGTCCTCTCATCACTCCGATTGGCCTTTTTTACCGACTGAGAACGACAGGTGAAAATGTGTTTGAAGAGGCCCCAGTGTGGTCGACAACCTAGGAAATTATTACACATGGACACGAATGCAGCGAGGTACATGATAGTATTGGGGGGAAATGATGAAGTTGTGCCCCAAAGAAGTTCAAGAAACCTCGGAAAAAGGGTGGGGAGGCAAAGAAAAACCATGGTCGACATGGGTGGCGAGGAGCACGCACTCACCCTCCTGCGGCTGCGGCTCGGTCTCGCCCTCCGGGAGCCGCGGTGACTTGTGGGGAATCAGTCCTCCCTCGACCAGATCGTCGATGTCGTCTTGCCGGATCATCGACCGAACCCAATCTTCCTGGATCCAGTAGTGCGGTAGGCCGGATCTCGATGAGGATCCGCCCCGGCTGATCTTCTTCCCCTTCGCCTTCATCATCGCCTTCTTTGCGCGCTCCAAGGCCGCCGTCTTCTCCTTCCCCATTGCAGCGAACAGAGCTCGAGCGGACCTGTAGTGCCGAGAGCAGAGGTGGATGCGGTGGATAAGCAGAGGAGAAAGGGAGAGAATGGGGCGCACTATGCAGAATCCCCAGCCACGTCGCCTTATATGAGGTCTTCTCCCGAGTGGCTGACTTGAGGGTCCAAGTAATCCCACGACAGTTGTGTGCGCAGTACGTGGCGAAAAAGGTGGCGCAGGAATCGAGGGGCCCCTGCCTAATCTTCTCCGATTACTGCGGCCTCCTCCATCCCGCGTGCTTCCCAAAATTTGAATCCCGCAGGATCCGCAAGCAGCAGAGCAACCTGTCAGACGGAAGAGTTTTTCCATATATCAACACTCGAAGCTTTTCAATAGAAGTTCACTCGACAGACTAAGAATGGATCAAGGCGACTGAAAAAGAAGTTGAAGTCATCATGATTGGTCATTTGATCTCAGTAAGACGCTTCCGAAGCGCAAGAATTGAGTCAGAGGTATTTTCAACTCCTTCTCCACTCAAACCCTGAACCATTTGGGGGCTAATGATGAAGCTATGTACCTAGGGTAGGGTCATAGGCCTGACCTAGACACCCTCCACTAGGACATCACCCTAAATCCAGAAGTATTCAAGGGATACCATCATCCACTCGACCGTAAACGCTCCACTCGGAAGACTCGGTGTCACTCGATCATGACAATGATCACTCGACGATTAGAAGACCTAAAGCCACTCTGTATAGCAACGGTCGAATGTTTACTCTGTAGACTTAATGGTCATTTATGTCACTTTATTGTTGGCGTTACCAGAAACGCCCAGTCTTTATGTACTGTAAACCCTGTGTAACTGAGGGCGGGAGGCGTCTGGCAAACTCTATATAAGCCACCCCCCTCCTCAAGGACAAGGGTTCGCACCCTTGTAATACCACACTCACATAATCCAGTCGGCCGCCTCCAGGTACCGAGACATAGGGCTCTTACTTCCACTGTGAAGGGCCTGAACTCGTAAATCTTGTGTGTACAACTTCACCATAGCTGGGGTCTTGCCTCCTCATACTTACGCCCCATTCTACTGTCGGCCTCAGAACCACGACATCGGCCGCTTGCTGTTTCTCTGCTGGGGGCGTTGGACTAGGGCCTCGGCCTCCTCCCGGAGCGGTGTTAATGGAGATGAAGCCTGGGGAGAAGGAGAAGACGGGAGGCAGGTTGTCCAGTAGGAGTACCACCGCATCGACGCGTTCTTCTTGTACTGGTGACCTGCTGCCCATCGGCCTGGTTCTTCTCCCCTTTTCCTGGTGTCGTCATCACCGTTTCTTCTGGCTGCCGGGAAAAGGCTCGTTCCCTTGGTGCTTCTGCTTCCTTTTGGGGTCTTCTGGCAGGGCTTCGGTGCCTTCCTCTGCCGGTGCTTCTGCTAGAGACCCTGGTCAGGTCCTGGAGGTGCTGACCAGGGGACTCTCGAGGTGTCCTACACGTCTTCCTCCTTCGTAGCCTCGCCATTCCCCTGCTAAGGTGCTGCCCCTGCCTTCTTCTTCTCTTATCGCATTACTTGGGATAAGAGGGACAGGGAGAGGAGTTTACGGGGCACATATCTTTTTTCAGTCTTAAACTTGTAGGCAAACCCAAATTTTAATTCAAATAATGTAATCCCTTTCATCCATTCTTGTGTTTTGTAATGCTTGTACTTGTATCTGCATGTCAATGAAAGAGATAAACCTTGCCGGGAACCCATGCATGTATATGTCCATGCAAAGGTAGAGTGCATCTTTATTGTAATTAAACGAGTTTTACCCGGCAGGATATCCTGCCGGCACCCTTTTCATCTGCCGGAGAACCATGTCTATCGGGGAATAGACTGAGGTGCTAGCCCCCCCACCCACTCTCTTTTTACCAAGGGCCACTACGACCATCCAGGCCGAAGCAGCATTTGAGCCAAGGATGGGAGCACCCTGGTTCCAAGAGAGCGGCGAGGTTTCTCTATGCACAAGTTATAGCTTACGGAACACTAATGGACAAGAGGTAAACCTATCTGTTTGGCTTGTCAGGGATCACTGTGTCGTGCAATCTTCTCGTCCCTTGTCGGAGTCAAGTTCACGAAAAGAACCTGCAACTCCATGTAGATGAGAATGAATGCAGGATTCAATCCTATATATATGCATATGCAAGTGCTCATGAAATGCTTATGCAGTGATATGGGTGTGCTCGTGCATGCATGCGATCTCGATCGGGCCCCCCGATAGTGCTTATTTATTTTATCTTGCACGGGGTCATCACCCTGGCTTTGTACAAGGGGTTACATGCAACTGACACAAGGCCTGTACAAAAGGGTGGCTGTCGGGCAGTGGCTGGCAACCTCGCACCGTACAGGTAGTACTTACGGAGATGCTCAATATTCCATGAGTTTTGCAACTGTGTGCCATCACCGGTCTCCAGATAGACTGCGCCAGCTCTGGTGACTCGTACCACCCGGTAAGGGCCTTCCCACTTCAGTGACAACTTGTGTGTACCCTTGGCGGACTGAACGCACCTAAGAACAAGGTCACCTTCCTCAAAACACCGGGCATGAACCCTGCGGCTACGATAGCGATGCAGGGCTTGCTGGTAGCATGCAACACATGTGGCAACCTGGAGAAGGTTCTCCTCAAGTAGCACAACGTCATCACGCCGGTGCTGATCTTGCCCTACTTCATCGTAGGGAAGCACTCGAGGGGACCCGTAAATGAGTTCCGTGGGGATAACTACTTTTGCCCCATAGACCAGGGAGAAGGGAGTCTGCCCGATAGCTCGGTTAGGTGCCGTTCCGAGGGACCAGAGAACTACTTGAAGCTCCTCAATCCATCGCCTGCCGTGCTTCTGCGGCGTATCAAAAGTACTTGTCTTGAGTCCATGAAGCACTTCAGTGTTCGCCCTCTCAGCTTGTCCATTGCTACGGGGGTGTTCCATAGAAGCGAATGAGATTTTGCATCAGAGGGTTTGAACGTATTGCATGAAGGCGTGGCTCGTGAACTGGGTGCCGTTGTCAGTGATGATCCTTGCCGAAACTCCAAAACGACACACCAATTCTTTCAAGAACTTGATAGCCGATTAAGAAGTCACCTTTCTCACATTAGTCATTACCAGCCACTTTGTAAACTTGTCGATGGCAATGAACAAGAATTCAAAGCCCCCAATTGCTCGAAGGAAGGGTCCGAGGATATTGAGCCCGCAGACTGAAAATGGCCATTATAGAGGGATTGTCTGAAGGGCTTGGGCAGGTAGGTGTGTTCTCTTGGAATGGAACTAATAGTCTTCACATTTCATGACGAGCTCAACTGCATCTTGGAGGGCTATGGGGCAATAGAATCCTTGCCGGAATGCTTTCCCAACTAATGCCCTTGATCCAATGTGTGGCCCGCACATTCCTCTATGAATCTCAGCCAGTAGTTCCTTTCCATACTCCCGGCAAACACACTTCAATTTCATACCGTTGGGCCTCCTTCTGTATAGAGTGTCATCAACAAACTGAAACATACTGGCCCTCCGGGCTACTCTTTCAACTTCATCTTGGTTGCCAGGGTGTTCTCCGGTTGGAGGAAGTAGACAATGTGCCTTGCCCAAGTTGGAGCCTGAGGCTTGGCAACAAGGACTAGCTGCACCTCCTCTGCTGCGGGAGCACCAGCCTCATATGCGGGGTCCAGAGGCCCGGCTGGAGGGGGCGGTCCAGGAGGCTATGATGAGTTGTTTCCGGCAGGGTCTCCGTCTGGAGCGGATGGCTCAGCCGGGAGAGGCTTACCGTAGTCCAACTTTCTCCTCTTCCAGGCCATTGTGGCTGGTTATACAGAGGGTTAAGAGAGATGGAGAACAAAAGTTCCTGGTTCCATAGGAAGCTTCTACGCAGCACACTTTGATAGATAATCAGCTATGCTCTTTTCCGCATGGGGTACGTGCTCTGTTTGCAACCCGTCAAAGTGTTCCTCCAATCTCCTTACTTCCTCGATGTATGCTTCCATCAATGGGCTTTGGTAATCCTGGTTCACTTGTCTCACCATGAGCAGTGAATCTCCTCGAATGACCAGCTTCTTAATTCCCAAATCTACTGCAATCCTGAGGCCGACAAGGAGCCCTTCATACTCTGTTGTATTGTTGGTGGCTTCTTCCCGAGCAAAGTGCATCTGGACGACGTACTTCAAGTGCTCCTCGGAGGGGGCAACAAGAAGTACGCCAGCCCCTGCACCTTGTTGGGAAAAAGCACCATCAAAATACATAATCCATTCTTGGGGTGATTCCTTGCCCGTGACGGTTGTCTCTGTCCTTTCCTCATCAGGGGTTGGCATCCATTCTGCAATAAACTCTGCCAATGCCCTGCTCTCAATAGTTGATGTGCTCTCAAACTTCAAACCAAAGTTGGATAACTCCAAAGCCCATTCCACTATTCTGCCAGTTGCCTCAGGGTTTCGAAGTATCCTTTTCAACGAGAAATGAGTGACAACCGTGATCTCATGGGCTTGGAAGTAGTGGCGCAGTTTCCTTGAGGCCATAATGAGACCAAAGATCAACTTTTGCATGCCAGAGTACCTCGATCTAGCCCCCTGTAACAAGGAGCTGACAAAGTACACTGGGCGCTGCACCACTTTCTTCTTTGTTGCGTCCTTGGGGTTGCTCTCCTTGCCGTGCTCATTGTTGCCCTGATTCTTTTCTCACTCTATCGTGATCTGGCCACTTTCTCCTTCATGCACCTCTCGCTGTGCTACCAAGGCCGCACTGACCACTTGGTTGGTTGCCGCCAAGTATAGAAACAATGGCTCTTGGGGTTTGGGTGCAACCAAGGTAGGCACCGATGATAGGTAGGCTTTCAATTGCTGCAGAGCTGCATCTTCTTCCAGGGTCCACTTCATAGGCCCCGCCTTCTTCAAAACCTTGAAGAATGGTAGGGCACGCTCGGTAGACTTGGAGATGAATCTGCTCAGCGCAGGAACACATCTCGTCAAGCCCCTCACATCCTTAACTGCCCTTGGCGTTTGGATCTGTTCAATGGCCATGATGTTGTCGGTGTTGGCTTCAGATTGATCTTGCGCAGATTGGCAAATGTCTCTTCCAAATCCCGGATAAGGGTAGCCTTATCCTTGGTTTTGACCACAATATCATCCATATAGGATTCTATATTTCTATGCAACTCTGGCTCAACACCGATCTGGACTACCCTTGCGAAAGTGGACCCGGCACTCTTTAATCCGAATGGCATGCGGACAAAGAAATGCGTACCACACGGAGTGATAAATGATGTCTTCTCTTCATCTTCCTTGGACATGAAGATCTAATGATATCCTAAGTATGCATAAAGAAAGGAGAGCAAATCACATCCCAAAGTAGAATCCACGATCTGGTCGATGCGCGGCAAGGGAAATAAGTCCTCCGGGCAAGCCTTGTTGAGGTCTGTGAAATCAATGCAAAGCCTCCACTTCCCATTAGCCTTCCAGACCACTACTAGATTTGCTAACCATGTAGGATGCAGTACTCCTCAGACCAAACCAGCTGCCTCGAATTTCTTGATCTCTTCGGTAATGAACTGTTGCCGCTCCAAGGCCTGCTTCCGGACTTTCTGCTTGACGGGTCGGGCATGTGAGCAGATAGAAAGGTGGTGCTCAATTACCTCCCTGGGAACATCGGGATATCAGGTGGTTGCCAAGAAAACACATCGACATTCCCCCGCAGGAAGGCAACAAGCTCGCTTTCCTATTTGTCATCGAGGGTCACGCTGATAGTGGAAGTACCATCAACGCCAGCCAGCCCTGCCAGGACCTCCTTCACTTGGGGTGCAGTAACCTTGGATCTCTTGTTGTTGTAACACTCTGGCACATCATCAATGGGTGTCGTGCACTTGGAGGGGTACACTTCCTAGACTCTTTGCTGGAGTCCTACAATCCCTCTTCTTTCCTTTGATCTCCTTGGCGGGAACTGCTGCTGCTGCCTCTGCTGTGACTGCATCCCGGTACATCTTGTCCATGTAGATAATTGCATCCTTCTCATCTGATGACATAGTGATGACTCCCAGTGGCCCAGGCATCTTCAAAGTGTTATAATCATAGTGGGATGCTGCCATGAACTTGGCCAGGGCCGAGCGTCCCAGATTCCCATTGTATGGTTGGGGGAGATCAACCACATCAAACACAATCCTCTCAGTCTGATAGATCAGTTCTCCCCCAAAAGTGACCGGCAACGTAATCTTCCCCTTAGGATGACTCCTGCCGGGATTAACTCCTTGAAACGTGCCGGTGGCCTCTAGCTCATCCTCTCCTATCTAAAGCTTGTTGATAACTGCTGGGGAAATCAGATTCAACCCAGCCCTATCGTCCACAAGCATCTTTGTAACCTCGAGGTTGCGAATTGTTGGTGAGACCAACAACGGCAAACACCCCACCGCAGTGGTGTGATCAGGGTGATCCTCTTCGTCGAGGATGATGGGTGTGCGGGACCATTTGAGCAGTTTCTGGGCCTCTGGCGCTGGTTCCACATCATTGACCTCTCGTGCCCATCCCTTGAGTTGGCGATGAGAGGTGTGCAAAGATGCACCCCCATCAATGCATAGGGCGTCAGTGGCCTTCTGAAATTCCTGCTCACTAGTTTCCTCTTCATCCCCTCCATCACTGGCATCATCACAGGTTTCCTTCTCTTGGCCCCTGCTGGGCTTTACTTGGTTCCGAAAGGGTCTACCAGGGCGATTTGCTTCACCACTCCAGCCCTTAATGCCAACATCATTCTAACCTTTCTCCTTGTCACGCTTATCATACTCTGCCCTCTGCTTCTTGACGAGTTGCTCAACCTGATAACACTCCTGAAGGTCGTGGCCTTTGGTCCAGTGGATCTTGCAGTACGGCCCATCACCTTTCCCAAGTTTTTCCATGGCAGCGGCTTCCCGGTAGGCAGTGCACGCAGCAGCTTCCTTGTCGGGGGCCTCCGCCTTGGCCTTCTTGTCGGTACTAGGTGTGCCCGAACCTTCTACAATCATCACTGCCTTATCTCTTGGCCTCTTACTGCGCTTGTTGCACTTCCTCTGACTGGTTGATTCATCTTCATCCTCTGAATCAACATTAATGCAATCCTCCTCTCTAGGCAACTTCCTTCCTTCTTCCATCCAGGCACATTTATCCACTAGCGTATATATTTCTTTCACAGTCTTGGGCAACTACACGTTCATTTTGGAACTAATGCGGTGGTTGTGCACATTAGACTGGAAAGCTGCTATATGGCTGCCGAATGGATATTTGGAATATTTCTATGAACTTTACAGAATCTCTGCAAGTACTTATAGAGGGTTTCTCCTTCCTTCTGCTGGAGAAATTGTAGGTCACTGGGCCTACCGGGCTCTTGGTGGCCACCTGTGAAGGCATCGATGAACTCGTGGCATAGGTCTACCCATGACGAAATGGTGTTCTCCAGCAGGTGCATCAGCCAAGACCTCACATTGGACTTGAGGGCCAAAGGGAAGTAGTTGGCGAACACCTTCTCATCTCTTCCCCTGGCAGCCTGAACAGCGATGGTGTAGATGCTCAGGAACTCTGCCGAGTACAACCTCCCGTCGTACTTCTCAGGTATCTCTGGCTTGAACGTGCGAATGGACAGCCAACGGACTTACCGCAGCTCACGTGTAAATTCAAGGTAGCCGACCTCGAAAGGTAGGCACCCACCAACATAGAGCGCAGGCTCGTCGATGTTGAGGCCGTCGCACCCGTTAGTCTGGCGGGGGTCGTTGCGGCGCCGTTCAGCGATGACGCGCACGTCCCCCTGCTCCCTATCTTTCGGGGTTCGATGTTGGATTGGATGTGCTCGAGGGTCAGAAGAGGCCATCAAGACATCGTCGGGGTCTTGATTCTGCTACGCCCTCGCGGGCTATCATGGTGGGGACGAAACCGTGGGGAACGCCCCTCCATATGGCCAGCAGTGCGGGTGCGGCTGTCGCTTGGGGAGGTTGAAGTGGGCAAGCTCGTCTTGAGCCCCCAGCTTTGGCGAAACCGAGCAGGATTTGGATGGTGGCACGCCATTCATCCATCTGCTCCGCTGCTGGCGGGAACCTCAGCAGTAGCAGAGCTCGCGCCATGGCCTCCGTGGTTGTGCTTGGCATGGATGTCGATGACGTCGACCGCACCGTAGCCTGGCTTCGGATGGTGCCTGTGGTGGCGACAACGGCGGCACCGCGCCCACGCTACTGTGGGGCGACCACCGGTGCAGTGGGGTCGTGCGGCGGTGGTGCTCGAAGATCAGCGGCTCCGTTGAGCGCAGCGATCAGGTTGGTTGGTCCGGGAGGAGGCGCATGCACCGCGGCCGCTCCCATGGTGGGAGCGACCGGAGGGCGATGGCTCACCCTGGACCAAGCGTCGTTGTTGCAGCTGTGCTCATTGGCGAGGGGAGGGGCGTGCACGGAGTGACCCCCTCACTCGCACCTTGTAGAGCTTGATCGTCGAGATGCTGCTGATGCTATTCTCTTCCGGTAGCTCCGGGCCCCGTGTCGGCCACAGGGGAGGTGGTAATGGCACCGGCATCTCCAACCACACCCCCAGCAGCGTCTACATCCTCGCGTGCCTCTGTATCCCCCGTGGCGTTAGAGGCCGCGGGCGGTGGAGCTTTCAAGGTGGATGGATGGGCCGAGGTGCCAGATTTCTTCTTGGGCACCATGGTCGATGGCGCTGTCGAGGATGAAGATGGCGATGAAGATGACGCGCGACGTACACTTCCAGATTCGCGCAAGCGCCCCCCCTACCTGGCGCGCCAAAGATGTCGCGGGATGTCCACGGGCACCTATTGGACCGGGTGGCTGCTTCTTGGTTCGGCAGGGGGACGACGCATTACACAAAGAGCAGACTAGCGTACGGTAGTGCGGCAGATCAAGTTGGCCAGACAAAACCCAAATATTGGAGAAGAAATATGAGGCTATAAGATATCATGCATAAAAGAGATCAAAGAAACTCAAATACTTTCATGGATATAAAAACATAGATCTTATCATAAACTTGAAGTTCATCGATCCAAACAAACACACCGCAAAAAGAGTTACATCATATGGATCTCCAAGAGACCATTGTATTGAGGATCAAGAGAGAGATTATGTCCAATTTAGTGGGTCCATCATGAATGCCTTTGGAGGGCTTCTTCCGCGGTCCTAATTTCGGATCGCGGAATCCGGCATTCACTGTCGTGTCTTCGGCTTCACCATCGTTGTGGTGATGCTTATGTCTGTTGCACCATGGTTTCGAGTTTCCATCCCAGACTTCCAAGGTGTCGAGGTCTTCTAGGTTGCTGCTTCTACGAGCCAACCAACTATCTTCCCCGATGCAAAAGCGGGTCATTACAGAGGTGAGTGCCGACATGGTCCTTGGCTTATCCTGGCCGAGCTAGCATTGTAGCCACTCGTCCTGGATATTATGCTTAAATGCGGCTATGGCTTCGGCTTCCGGATAGTCGATGATCTGGTTCTTTTTGGTCAAAAACTGCCAAGCTGACTCGCCGGGCTGTTGGACCACGTGGCTCAGGTCATCGACATCCGGAGGACGGACATAAGTGCCTTGAAAGTTAGCTCGGAAAGCATCCTCGATCTCTTCCCAACTCCCTATGGAGTTTTCAGGGAGGTTCTTCGGCCAATGCTTGGCTGGTCCTTTGAGCTTTAATGGCAAGTATTTTATGGCATGGAGATCATCTCCTCGAGCCATGTGAATGTGGAGAAGAAAGTCTTCGATCCACATGGTTAGGTTTGTAGTCCTGTCGTACTGTTTGATGTTTAAGGGTTTAAATCCCTCAGGGAACTGATGCAACATACCTCATCTGTAAAGCACATCTGGTGAGTGGCACCCCTAACTCAGCCCACGTCGCGCCGGAGTTCAGCTGCCATCCGGGCCCGGTGCTGCTCCCGAACTCTATCATTTTGGTCGAGCCAAGCTTGGTATCCGTCCCATCTATTAGGAGGGTATTCTCTAGATCTGCAAATGGACCTTGTTTGACCTGTTCTAGCATCCAGGTCACGGGGTAAGTTGTATTCGTATTCTTGCCACTTTGACGAGGAGGAGCGGGAGAGTGTTCGTCCTCACCAACCGGCATGTCCTTGGAGCCATTAGGGTCCTCGGGATCAAACTACGCCTTGCGCTGCTTCAAATTATCTGGCTGTTGTTCGGCGGTAGCAAGGTCACTGAGGTTCTCCATATTGTTTGGGGTGTCATCTTCTCTGGTGCCCGTGTTGCTTTCTCTGCCCCGACACCCCCTGGATTGTCAATGTTGTCTTTGGCGTTTGGGCGGATCCTCGCCCGGCTTGTTGCTATCTCTCCTGGTGGTGTCATCCTTGTTATTAGTGCCATCACCATTGTCCTTGGGGGTGTCCACCATGTAAACATCGTAGGTGGAGGTGTCCATCCATCGGCCAGTGACAGAAGGGGTAGTGTCAGTGTGGGCCATGTCTTCGTTGTCTTTGTCCATGTCATCGGCCTCCTAAGAGGCGTAGTCCAGCATGTCGGTTAAGTCCTCGACAGTGGCTACTAAGTGGATGGTGGGTAGGACATAAAATTCCCTATGGCCTGCCTCGAGGCCCCGCTGAGCATAGGCCAAGGATGGGCTATCCAAGACAGTCATCATTTGGATCCGATCTAGTGCTCATTTAATAGGGCAAGACTAGCCGGATTAGAGTATGAGGTTTCTCCAGAGTCTGTCTCCGCTGTGATGGTGAGGAGAGGGGTGAGTTCGGCCAAGGCTGACCCCTGGTCTCCGGACGCCGAACTTGCGTCAAGGCTCAAAGCCAGATCCGTGGTAAGGAGGGTGAGTCTGGCTGAAGATGACTCGCGGTCTTCGAACATGGTGGTTGTGTCTAGGATTGAAGATGGCTGCGAGGTAAGAGTCGATCTAGAGATCGGATCGGGAACATGTCCCAAAGTCGATGCTTCAGGGTATGTGGGCGTCTTGGATGAGGTTGAGAAGTCGGTGAATATAAGATCACGCCGAGCGTCAGTGACGTACTCTAGGTTACCAAACCTGATCTGGTCCTCGGGGGCGACGCTATCGACCTGGTCGAGATGACCCGTCGAGTCGGCGTGTAGAACAATGTTGTCGAACGCAAAAAGCTGGCCGGGGATGAAGATGTCCACGGTGTTGATGCCATCTTTGATGATTAGGCGAGCCATCATTCTTTTCAGTGATCCAACAGCGGAACTCTTAGTGAAAGCACCAATGTCGGTGTCAAAACCAGCAAATCTCAGGTAGGGGGTCTCGAACTATGGATCTTGGATCAATGGGGGACAATGGACGAAGGACACGATGTTTACCCAGGTTCGGGCCCTCTCTAAGAGGTAAAACCCTACGTCTTGCTTGATTATATTGAAGTGTATAGGATGATTACAGAGTCGATCTACCACAAGATCAGATGAACTAAACCCTAGGTGAGTAGGATGATGATCGTTGTTTTATCCTCTACAGACTAAACCCTCTGGTTTATATAGACACCAGGGGTACTAGGATTACACATGATCGGTTACAACAAGCAAAAAAACATACCGAATCTTCTATCTTGACTTGGAGGGCACACCAAGACTTCGAGGGGTTTCCTATCCGGACACGGAGTGGCCTTATAGCTCGGCCTTGTGGTAGTTATATAGCGGCCCCACCTGTCCGGCCCACCAGAGGTTGGCCGGCAGCCCGAGGATCCCCTAGTGCAAGACTCCCTCAGCAAGGACTGAGATGGATGTTATGGTCTCAGAATTTGGGCAGAAGAAATCTTTCCAAGCCCTCTCCCCTCTCGGGAGAAAATAGTGGAGACAACCAAATTATCACTGGCAACATGTTCGAAAGTAGGCTCATCCCCAGTCTTATATGTAGTGGTATCATCCTCTACTTCCTAAGGTGGGTCTTCCTCCATGTCCATGGCAGGAGTCTCAGGAGAAATTTCTGCAAAATGTACACTAGATTCAGTTATGCATGCGTCCAGGGAGGAAAGCACAACATTAATAGGCATGGTTGTCTGACAAACCATGTTAGTATTTGGCTTCTCCAGAATAGAGCAATCAAACTGTATATCCTCTGGAAACATGGCTGGTTTGTCCCCCTTTTGGGTAAGAGATAGTTTAGGTGCAGTATATACTTGGGCAGATCCTAGAAATCCACATGAGGCTCTATCAGAATCATACCAACATGCAAGTTCAGGAACAGTACATGCAAGTTCAGGGACGATTTACTACCATAACCCATAGTCCAATCAATCCATTTCGTTTGCACGCGATCATTACCATCAAATCCCAATAAAGGAATTAGTAGTGTATCGGTATTTACCATATTTTGCAGCTAAGTAATGACATTACCATCTACCGGTTGGTTGAGATCAAAAGTATCATAAGTAGGGGCAGTATTTTCAATTCCAAGAGTTGAAAGCGGCGAAGGATAATTTTCTACTAAAGAAGTCAGGGTCGCAATCCCCTCCTCTTTGGTACGTACCTTACCATCTTTGTGTGTGGGGGTTCTTTGTCACTTCTTGTTTAATATGATAGACACATTTTTTGGGCACCCAAATTCTCTAAGGAGCAAATGGGCCCTGGTAAAAATCACAATCTCTACAGATATGTCCCTAAAGATTGCAACGAAGGCATCGTATTTAGTTGTGACATTGGGGATGAAAATGACTGTCATCCAGGCATCGCGGGTATTTAATAGAGTTCTGAGACAACCTTCCAGTAAAAAACAGTAGGTGGAGCCTTGGGCTAGTCTAGCCTTTCAAAGACAGAGACCCTCTCTTTGTAGTCACATTGAAAACCTTGGGTTGGATCAAGCCTATCAAAAACAGATGTGCGCACCTGCTGTTATGTGCGCGTCATAGTCTGAGGCCCATGATTTGAAATTGTTTTAGCCGCCTCAATGATTGTATGGGAGGAAATCTGTCGCATGGAAGACTGAATGTGCTAGAAGATGGACGTAGTCGGGATTCTCCTTGGAAGACTGGTAGAGAACAGGCTCTCAGTCTGACCCTTTGAGGGCGAAGATATGATGAGCGATTTTAGAGTCGCATCTTCATCATCACTTAGGCGATCTAGAGAAGACCTTGGGTAATTGCTTCTGGAAAAATTGGATATCTCTGTGAAACCATGCTTGGCATAAAGCAACCTTTGATATTAGTGAATTCTTTCTACATGATACATGATAAAAAAGGAAGTTACTGTCATTAACGTGGCTTGATGAGGTAATAAGGTATCCAAATGTCTCTTGTTATCATCATCAAACATCTTTAGAGAGCCAAACTGGATTAATGGCTGATTAACTTGGGGATAAAGAGGAGTAGGGGGCCTCCAAAGGTTTCTTGTTCTCGACTTCAAGCCTCTTCATGGAGCCAAATCACATGGATGGCTGCTTAAATTAAGGACCAAGAGCTATAGCATTTGCCCCTGATAAGATAGAATGAAACAAGTGATTTAAATCTTTCATTGTGCCATGGCCTGAATGTTTTTTATGAGAGATGATAGTCGAAGAGTTTGATTCCTCTTGTTCCTAGACTCTGAATTCACGCACAAAGTCGGGACCTCCATTGCCCCATAGATGGACTAATACCGTGAAGTGAAACCGGCTATAGCTTTTATGAGAGTAGATAAAGAAGCCCACCTGTCTTGAGCAAACTGAGAATCTTTAGGTATTATCCCGAAGAAATATCACATTATAGTCTGAAGTAATACCACCCAAACAGGCGCTGAGGTAGGGACAGACAGAGGTATATTCCAGGCGGTTCTTGAAGTGCTTGAAAGAAGCCAACAAGAAGAATTCATGACCACGTCCGCTAGGCAAGAAAGCAACTGGACAGTGGAATCCTTGCTAAACCGATCATTGGAAGTCAATACCCAGGCGAAGGTCTAGACCAATCTCTAAACCTGAAACCTGTTTTTCTCCACCAATCAGATTATCCAGAGAAGTATCAACAGCCAAAGTGGGAGGAACCTTGGCAGCCGAAGCTGGGGACGATGGGTCCGTAGACGAAGCAGAAGGAGCAGAGGGGGCCATGGGGGGCGGGGAATGCCCAACCATACACCCAATCTTGGCCTTGTAACAAGGGAAGGTGTCGGCATCCTGGGAACGGGGGTACCCAGACTTGCCTGCCTGCGCCCCAGGGCGTGGCTCCACCAACGGCCTGGTACGACATACCTTCGGGAGCAACCACTCAAGACCCTCGCGAGGGGCCAAGCCTCGCGATGCGGACGACACCAAGACCTCCTAAGGGGCGGCCTCGCTAGGCTGGCTCCCGAGGAGCGGAGATATCTATGCAAGGGGCATCTCACGAGGTCTGCGTGACGTGAGCCATGACGACCGAAGCCAAGCGGGTGCCAGCAGGCGCAGAGTGCCAGTTTCCTCTTTGGTGCTAAAGATACAAGCATAGGCGAGAAGTCCTAAGGCATCAGGCAAAGGTTTCCATATCAATGCAACAAGACCAAGACCAGCAGGACGGTAGGACGGATGTACCGCGGTGCCCACGGCGGCGTCACCACCAGAGCCTTTGGCAGGTGAAGACCACATTTTGTCAGGATAACTTGTACTAGTTGTCTCCCTTCAAAATTGGCCGTAGTGGGATCCCTTCCCGCCTAGCATTTGGGAAGAGGACCAGGGCCTCTATAAATAGTACTAGGCACCACCGGAGTCAAGGATCGGCTCTTCAAGGATCGGCTCATCAAGGCTAGGCTCATCTTGGATCGGATCCACTCCACCAAGTCCATCTCACCAGCTCATCAAGCTCAAGAACACCTTTCCTCAGGAGGCTCTTCATCCACTGTACTAGTTCATCCTTAGCCCATGAGGCAATCAACTACACAACACTAGAGCAGGGTATTACACCACAACGGTGGTCTGAACCAGTATAAACCCCCGAGTCTCTTGTTCCTCGGGTTTGGTTAGTTAGGCCTTGAGATCGTTGCGAGAGCGAGCTAGGAAGAGAGAGATCTTCGTGCGCACCCTAGAGTTCGACCCTCAAGGGTTTTCCGAAACCCATAATCCGACATTTGGCATACCAGGTAGGGGTGCGCCGAAGCTTCGCCTCTCCGCCTGCTTCGTCCTACTCCCATGGCAGATGCCACTCCCCTGATTGGATCGGCGGGCGCCCGTGGAGGCGTCGCGGGCATCCGGGCCTTCACCCCCGCCTTGCCGCAAGTGCAGTGGCCGCGCAAGTTCAACCCAGAGATGCCGCCCGCTATGACGGCATGGCAGATCCAGCGGCCTTCCTGCTAGTGTACGAGGAGGTGATTCTCGAAGCCGGAGGCGATGACCAAGTCAAGGGCAACTGGTTCAGTCTGGCGCCTGACTGCTCAATATGCTAGGATCCTCGGTAGCCTCCTAGGAGGAGATGTGCGGTCTCTTTGTCACGTGCTTTGGGACATAGGCGCCCCCCGCGGTAGCCGCCCTCCTTGGGGGTTCGCGGATGCCACCCTCAGATCGCCACGTTAAGCAGTTCGTCCGCCAGATGGGCGCTGCCCGCGTGCAGCAGGGGGCTCCCCCCGGATGGGCAGCGCCCCAGGCTAACCTCACCTTTAGTTTGGAGGACCACCCAGCAATCACCGCGGTCTCAGGCATGCTCTCGATGCTCTCCACGCCCACCATCTGCAACGTAGCAGTCACCAAGACCCTCATCAACGGAGGAGTCGGCCTCAACATTCTCTCCGTGGAAGCCTTCAGCCTGCACCAGGCCCTTCTCCGGAGTCGGTGACGGTTCCATCAGCCCCCTGGGGCAGATCCGCATCCCCATCACCTTCGGCACCCACGACAACTACTGCACCGAGCTTATCGTCTTCGACATAGCCCGCATCAGTCTCTCGTACAACGCCATCCTCGGGTACCTTGCCCTGGCTCAGTTCATGGCAGCAACTCACCCTACATACAATCGCATGAAGATGCCGAGGAGCAATGGCGTCCTCACCATGGCCAGAGACACCAAGGAGGCCCTGATGGCCCTCAAGCTCGCCTTCAGGGCTGCCGCAGCAGTGCGCCCGGCCGATGAAGCCGCCCCAGGAGCTAAGGGAGCCGCACCGACGAAAAAGAAGTAGTTGTTCACTCAGGACCGGGCCGAAAGGAAGCCAGTGCTGGTCGAGGAGGATGGATCCTCGGGAGCCACCTTCACCATAGGCGCTAACCTCGACCCGGACCAAGAGGAGGCATTGGTGAAGTTCCTGCGCGCGAACAAGGAGGTGTTCGCCTGGGAGCCCAAGCAGCTAGTAGGGGTACCAAGGGGGTAATCGAACACCACTTAAGGGTGAGCCCCAATGTGTGCCCTGTGAAGCAGAAGGCACGGCGACAGTCCATGGAGAAGCAGTCCTTCATCGTCCAGGAAACTCGCAAACTACAAGCGGCAGGTGTCATTCGCGAGGTCCGGTATCCGGAATGGCTAGCGAACCCCGTCGTCGTGCCCAAGAAAGGCGGGAAGGAACGCATGTGTCTGGACTTCACCAACCTCAACAAAGCCTGCCCCCAAGACTTGTTCCCACTCCCTCGCATCGACCAAATTGTCGACTCCACCGCTGAGTGCGACCTGTTATGTTTCCTGGACGCATTCTCGGGTTACCACTAGATCAAGATTGCGGTGGAAGACGTGGAGAAGAAAGCCTTCTTGACCCCGTGTGGGGTATACTGCTGCACCTGCATGCCGTTCGGGCTACGCAACGCTGGGCGACCTTCCAGCGGCTGACGCACATCGCCCTAGTCCAGCAGCGAGGGCGAAACTCTGAATCCTACGTCGATGACATCATGGTAAAATCTCGGAAGGCAAGAACCCTCATCCAGGACATGGAGGAGACTTTCACCAGCCTGTGCCAGGTGGACCTGCGGATCAACCCGGAGAAGTGCGTGTTTGGTATTCCCTCCGGAAAGCTTCTGGGCTTCCTCATATCGCACAGCGGGATCGAAGCCAACCCGGAAAAGGTCAAGGCGATAGAGGACATGAGCCCACCACAAACTGTCAAAGAAATGCAGAAGCTCGCGGGCTGCGTGACCTCGTTGGGGCGCTTCATCTCCAAGCTGGGAGAACGCGCCATGCCGTTCTTCAAGCTGATGAAGAAGAAGGGCCCATTCGAGTGGACCCTAGAGGCCGACCTGTCGTTTCAAGACCTCAACAGATACTTGACTAGACCTCCGGTGATGGTCGCGCCTCGACCCCTCGAGCCCCTGGTGCTCTACCTGGCCACCATTCCCCACAGAGCTAACGCGGTGTTGGTGGCTATCCGGGAGGAGCGCCAGGCCAAGGATGCGCCGCGTAATGTCGTACCTTCAGCCGGGATAGTACGACGCCAAGACAGCGCTGATAAAACAACGACGACACCCACGGACGATCAGGCCCCACAAGACGGTGTTTTTGGGCCTGCGGAGGCCATGATGGCTAACCAAGCTCCTGAGGTCCCCTCACCTCGGGAGGCGCCACAACCTCCGGAGGCCACAGGCTCCACCAACGCTCCCGCCCTCGTGGAACACCCGGTATAATTCGTCAGCACGGTGTTACGGGACGCAAGAGCACGATACCCCATGCCACAAAAGCTCTTGCTCGCGCTCCTGGTGGCCTCATGTAAGTTGTATCATTACTTCCAAGGCCACCCAGTCAAGGTCGTCTCGGCCTACCCAGTAGAGAGGGTGCTCCAGAGCCCCAACGCTGTGGGAAGAGTCGCTGAGTGCAACATCGAACTGCAAGCTTTTCAGCTGGAGTTCAGCACAACCAGGGTCATCAAGAGAGCCACCCTCGCCGATTTCCTGGCAAAATGTACTGACGCTCCGGAGCCCGAAGCAGGCGAGACCCGATCCCTCTCGCCAGGAAATGAAGCACCAGATGGCTGGGTCATGTACTTTGACGGTGCCATTGCACGCCGAGGCATGGGGATGGTGCCGTGCTCATCTCGCCCACCCAAGACAAGCTCTACTACGTCGTGCAACTCTGCTTCCAGCGGGGCAAGAAGGTCTCCAACAACATCACAGACTATGAAGGTTTGATCACCAGCCTCAAGGCTGCGGCGGCCTTGGGGTGAAGCGCCTCACCATCAAAGGGGACTCTGAGCTCCTCGTCAACTTCTCCAACAAGGTGTACGAGCCAAAGGACGAGCACATGGAGGCATACCTCGTGGAGGTACGCAAAATGGAGAAGCAATTCTTGGGCCTAGAACTTCAGCATGTGCCCCGCGGCACAAACAAGGAAGCGGATGATATCGCCAAGAGGGCATCAAGGTGACAGTCCCAGGAGCCTGGCGTCTTCGAGGAGTGGCTCTTTAAGCCTTTGGCGGCCCCTCCGGCTGCGGAGCCTACGCCGCCTCAGGAGGAGCTCCCCCCACCACCAACCTCAGGAGCTCCCGCCTACAGCCCGACCTCAGGAGCACGCCTGCTCCTTGCGCTTGAGACTCAGGAGGGATGTTGGACTGAAGAATTCAAGGCGTACCTGCTGCGGGGGACGCTGCCGGAGAAAGAGGAAGACGCGGAGCGCATGGCCCACCAGGCTACGGCGTATTGCATCCAGGACAGTGAGCTGTACAGAAAACGACCAAATGATGTTTCTTTGCGATGCATCTCCAAGAAGTAGGGGAGCGAGCTGCTAGCTGACATACACGGCGGGTACTACGGGCATCACTCGTCGTCCCGCACCCTAGTTGGCAAGGCGTTCTGCAGTGGGTTCTACTGGCCCACGACACTCAATGACGCAGCCGAGCTTGTAAGGTCCTGCGAGGCCTGCCAGTTCCATGCCAAGCAAATCCACCAGCAGGCCCAGTGCCTCCAGACTATCCCACTCACATGGCCGTTCACGGTCTAGGGGCTAGATATCCTGGGTCCGTTCCCTCGAGCGCCCGGGGGCTACCGCTATCTCTACATCGCCATCGACAAGTTCACCAAGTGGGCAGAGGTGGAAGCCGTCTGCACGATCCCAGCTGGGTCGGCAGTTAAGTTCATCAAGGGCCTCGTGAGCCAGTTTGAGGTCCCTAACCGCATCATCACCGACAACGGCTCACAGTTCACTAGCAATCTCTTCAAGACATATTGTACTAACCTTGGAACGTAGATTTGCTACGCTTCGGTGGCACACCCCAGGAGCAACGGCCAAGCCGAGCGCGCCAACGCGGAGGTCTTGACCAGGACCTTCAAGAAGAAGCTTGAGGCCTGCGGCAGGGGCTGGCATGACGAGCTCCAGTCCATGCTATGGTCCATCTGCACCACCGCCACCAAGCCGACAGGCGAGACCCCGTTCTTCCTCGTCTACGGAGCAGAAGCGGTTCTCCCTCACAAGGTCAAGCATCGCTCCGCGCGGGTCCTGGCATTCGGCGAGGCACGTCAAGACGCCATGCGGGGGATGGACCTCGTGCTGGGGGAGGAGCGCCACCGTTAAGCCTCACTCCAGGAGGCGAGATACCAGCAGGCGCTGCAATGGTACCACTGCCGCAACATCCGCTCCAGGACGATCGAGGTGTGCGATCTCGTCCTGAGGCGGGTGCTCTCCAGGGAAGGTCTGCATAAGCTCTAGCCCATGTGGGAGGGCCCGTTTAGGATTGCCCGCGTCTCCAGGCCTGGCGCCACGCGCCTGGAGACATAGTATGGGACCCCCATCCAAAACGCCTCGAACATCCAGCACCTCCGGAAGTTCCACCCATGAAGCAAGGCCCAGTACCTGTGAAGGTCTCCGCTCGTGATACTATCACGTAATAATGAGTGGGGTTGTACACTGTTGGAAATATGCCCTAGAGGCAATAATAAAAGTATTATTATATTTCAATGTTCATGATAAATGTGTTTTATTCATGCTATAACTGTATTATCCGGAAATCGTAATACATGTGTGAATACTTAGACCACAATATGTCCCTGGTGAGCCTCTAGTTGACTAGCTCGTTGTGATCAACAGATAGTCATGGTTTCCTGACTATGGACATTGGATGTCGTTGATAACGGGATCACATCATTAGGAGAATGATGTGCTGGACAAGACCCAATCCTAAGCATAGCATAAAAGATTGTGTAGTTCGTTTTGCTAGAGCTTTGCCAATGTCAAGTATCTCTTCCTTCGACCATGAGATCGTGTAACTCCCGGATATCGTAAGAGTGCCTTGGGTGTATCAAACGTCACAACGTAACTGGGTGACTATAAAGGTGCATTACAGGTATCTCCGAAAGTATCTGTTGGGTTGACACGGATCGAGATTGGGATTTGTCACTCCGTATGACGGAGAGGTATCTCTGGGCCCACTCGGTAATGCATCATCATAATGAGCTCAATGTGACTAAGGTGTTGGACACGGGATCATGCATTACGGTACGAGTAAAGTGACTTGCCGGTAACGAGACTGAACAAGGTATTGGGATACCGACGATCGAGTCTCGGGCAAGTAACGTACCGATTGACAAAGGGAATTGCGTACAGGGTTTGATCGAATCCTCGACATTGAGGTTCATCCGATGACAACATCGAGGAGCATGTGGGAGCCATCATGGGTATCCAGATCCTGCTGTTGGTTATTGACCTAAGAGCGTCTCGGTCATGTCTGCATGTCTCCCGAACCCGTAGGGTCTACACACTTAAGGTTCGGTGACGCTAGGGTTATTAGGAAGACTAGTATGTGACTACCGAATGTTGTTCGGAGTCCCGGATGGGATCCTGGACGTCACGAGGAGCTCCGGAAGGGTCCGAAGGTAAAGATTTATATATGGGAAGTTGTCAAACGGACACCGGGAAGTTTCGGGGTCATACCGGTATTGTACCGGGGCCACCGGAAGGGTTCCGGGGGTCCACCGGGAGGGGCCACCCCTCCCGGGGGGCCACATGGGCTGCGTGGGGCAGGGAGCCAGCCCCTGGTGGGCTGGGCGCACCCCCTCCCTTGGGCCCTTGTGCCTAGGGTTGAGGGGGGAACCCTAGAGGGGGCGCCCCCCTTGGCTTGGGGGACAAGCCACCCTCTCCCCCTCTCCCCTTGGCCGCCGCACCCCCCCTAGATGGGTTCTAGGGGGCCGGCCCCCTTCTCCCTTCCCCCTATAAATAGAGGGGTGAGGGGAGGGCAGCCAGACCACCCTCCAAGGCGCAGCCCTCCCCTCCCCAACACCTCTCCTCCTCTGTTGTGTGCTTGGCGAAGCCCTCTC
>NC_041390.1:377715774-377745898 GCF_002162155.2 Triticum dicoccoides | reverse complement strand
TTTACACAGCGAAAACACTTAGGGTTAACTTGACGAGCCTAGCATGTGCAGACATGGCCTCGGAACACGGAGACCGAAAGGTCGAACACGAGTCGTATGGAAGATACGATCAACATGAGAATGTTCACCGACGATGACTAGTCCGTCTCACGTGATGATCGGACACGGGCTAGTCGACTCGGATCGTGTAACACTTAGATGACTAGAGGGATGTCTAATCTAAGTGGGAGTTCATAATTTGATTAGAACTTTATTATCATGAACTTAGTCTAAAACCTTTGCAAATATGTCTTGTAGATCAATGGCCAACGCTAATGTCAACATGAACTTCAACGCGTTCCTAGAGAAAACCAAGCTGAAAGATGATGGCAGCAACTATACAGACTGGGTCCGGAACCTGAGGATCATCCTCATAGCTGCCAGGAAACAATACGTCCTAGAAGGACCGCTAGGTGACGCTCCCGTCCTAGAGAACCAAGACATTATGAATGCTTGGCAGTCTCATGCTGATGATTACTCCCTCGTTCAGTGCGGCATGCTTTACAGCTTAGAACCGGGGCTCCAAAAGCGTTTTGAGCACCACGGAACTAGTTTTTCAAGCTCATGCCCGGGTCGAGAGATATGATGTCTCCGACAAGTTCTACAGTTGTAAGATGGAGGAAAACAGTTCTGTCAGTGAGCACATCCTGAAGATGTATGGGTTGCACAACCGTATGACCCAGCTGAACATTAACCTCCCAGATGAGGCGGTCATTGACAGAATCCTCCAGTCGCTCGCACCAAGCTACAAGAGCTTTGTGATGAACTACAACATGCAGGGGATGGAAAAGACCATTCCTGCAGTGTTCTCGATGCTGAAGTCAGCAGAGGCTGAAATCAAGAAAGAACATCAAGTGTTGATGGTCAATAAGACCACTAAGTTCAAGAAGGGCAAGGGTAAGAAGAACTTCAAGAAGGACGGCAAGGAGGTTGCCGCGCCTGGTAAGCCAGTTACCGGGAAGAAGTCAAAGAATGGACCCAAGCCTGAGACTGAGTGCTTTTATTGCAAGGGGAAGGGTCACTGGAAGCGGAACTGCCCCAAATACTTAGCGGATAAGAAGGCCGGCAACACCAAAGGTATATTTGATATACATGTGATTGATGTGTACCTTACCAGTACTCGTAGTAACTCCTAGGTATTTGATACCGGTGCCGTTGCTCATATTTGTAACTCACAGCAGGAGCTGCGGAATAAACGGAGACTGGCGAAGGACGAGGTGACTATGCGCGTCGGGAATGGTTCCAGAGTCGATGTGATCGCCGTCGGCACGCTGCCTCTACATTTACCTACGGGATTAGTTTTGAACCTTAATAATTGTTATTTAGTGCCAAGTTTGAGCATGAACATTGTATCTGGATCTCGTTTAATACGAGATGGCTACTCATTTAAGTCTGAGAATAATGGTTGTTCGATTTATATGAGAGATATGTTTTATGGTCATGCTCCGATGGTCAATGGTTTATTCTTAATGAATCTCGAGCGTAATATTACACATGTTCATAGTATAGATGCCAAAAGATTTAAAGTTGATAACGATAGTCCCACATACTTGTGGCACTGCCGCCTTGGTCACATTGGTGTCAAGCGCATGAAGAAGCTCCATGCCGATGGACTTTTAGAGTCTCTTGATTATGAATCGTTTGACACGTGCGAACCATGCCTCTTGGGCAAAATGACCAAGACTCCATTCTCCGGAACAATGGAGCGAGCAACCAACTTGTTGGAAATCATACATACCGATGTGTGCGGTCCAATGAGCATTGAGGCTCGCGGAGGATATCGTTATGTTCTCACTCTCACTGATGACTTGAGTAGATATGGGTATGTCTACTTAATGAAACACAAGTCTGAGACCTTTGAAAAGTTCAAGGAATTTCAGAATGAGGTAGAGAATCAACGTGACCGAAAGATAAAATTCTTACGATCAGATCGTGGAGGAGAATACTTAAGTCACGAATTTGGTACACACTTAAGGAAATGTGGAATCGTTTCACAACTCACGCCGCCTGGAACACCTCAGCGAAACGGTGTGTCCGAACGACGTAATCGCACTCTATTGGATATGGTGCGGTCTATGATGTCTCTTACCGATTTACCGCTATCATTTTGGGGATACGCTCTAGAGACAGCTACATTCACTTTAAATAGGGCACCGTCTAAATCCGTTGAGACGACACCGTATGAATTATGGTTTGGAAAGAAACCTAAGCTGTCGTTTCTAAAAGTTTGGGGATGCGATGCTTATGTCAAGAAACTTCAACCTGAAAAGCTCGAACCCAAGTCGGAAAAATGCGTATTCATAGGATACCCTAAGGAAACTGTCGAGTATACCTTCTACTTAAGATCCGAAGGCAAGATCTTTGTTGCCAAGAACGGATGCTTTCTGGAAAAAGAGTTTCTCTCGAAAGAAGTAAGTGGAAGGAAAGTAGAACTCGATGAAGTACTACCTCTTGAACGGGAAAGTGGTGCAGCTCAGGAAAATGTTCCTGTGATGCCCACACCAACTGAAGAGGAAAACATTGATGATGATCAAGGTACTTCGGATCAAGTTACTGCTGAACTTCATAGGTCCACAAGGACACGTTCTGCACCAGAGTGGTACGGCAACCCTGTCCTGGAAATCATGTTGTTAGACAACAATGAACCTTCGAACTATGAAGAAGCGATGGCGGGCCCGGATTCCAACAAATGGCTTGAAGCCATGAAATCCGAGATAGAATCCATGTATGAAAACAAAGTATGGACTTTGACAGACTTGCCCGATGATCGGCGAGCGATAGAAAACAAATGGATTTTTAAGAAGAAGACGGACGCGGATGGTAATGTTACCATTTATAAGGCTCGACTTGTCGCTAAGGGTTATCGACAAGTTCAAGGGATTGACTACGACGAGACTTTCTCTCCCGTAGCGAAGCTGAAGTCCGTCCGAATCATGTTAGCAATTGCCGCATACTATGATTATGAGATATGGCAGATGGACGTCAAAACAGCATTCCTTAACGGGCATCTTAAGGAAGAGCTGTATATGATGCAGCCGGAAGGTTTTGTCGATCCTCGGAACGCTAACAAAGTATGCAAGCTCCAGCGATCCATTTATGGACTGGTGCAAGCATCTCGGAGTTGGAACATTCGCTTTGATGAGATGATCAAAGCGTTTGGGTTTATGCAGACTTATGGAGAAGCCTGCGTTTACAAGAAAGTGAGTGGGAGCTCTGTAGCATTTCTCATATTATATGTAGATGACATACTCTTGATGGGAAATAATATAGAATTTCTGGACAGCATTAAGGCCTACTTGAATAAGTGTTTTTCAATGAAGGACCTTGGAGAAGCTGCTTATATATTAGGCATCAAGATCTATAGAGATAGATCGAGACGCCTCATAGGTCTTTCACAAAGCACATACCTTGATAAGATTTTGAAGAGGTTCAAAATGGATCAGTCCAAGAAGGGGTTCTTGCCTATGTGACAAGGTGTGAGACTGAGCTCGGCTCAGTCACCGACCACGGCAAAAGATAAAGAAGAGATGAGTGTCATCCCCTATGCTTCAGCCATAGGATCTATTATGTATGCCATGTTGTGTACCAGACCCGATGTAAACCTTGCCGTAAGTTTGGTAGCAAGATACCAAAGTAATCCCGGCAAGGAACACTGGACAGCGGTCAAGAATATCCTGAAGTACCTGAAAAGGACGAAGGACACGTTTCTCGTTTATGGAGGAGATGAAGAGCTCGTCATAAAGGGTTACGTCGACGCTAGCTTCGACTCAGATCTGGATGACTCTAAGTCACAAATCGGATACGTGTATATGTTGAATGGTGGAGCAGTAAGCTGGTGCAGCTGCAAGCAGAGCGTCGTGGCGGGATCTACGTGTGAAGCGGAGTACATGGCAGCCTCGGAGGCAGCGCATGAAGCGATTTGGGTGAAGGAGTTCATTACCAACCTAGGAGTCATACCCAATGCGTCGGGGCCGATCAAACTCTTCTGTGACAACACTGGAGCTATTGCCCTCGCGAAGGAGCCCAGGTTTCACAAGAAGACCAGGCACATCAAGCGTCGTTTCAACTCCATCCGTGAAAATGTTCAAGATGGAGACATAGAGATTTGCAAAGTGCACACGGATCTGAATGTCGCAGATCCGCTGACTAAACCTCTCTCGCGTGCAAAACATGATCAACACTAGAACTCTATGGGTGTTCGATTCATCACAATGTAACTAGATTGGTGACTCTAGTGCAAGTGGGAGACTGTTGGAAATATGCCCTAGAGGCAATAATAAAAGTATTATTATATTTCAATGTTCATGATAAATGTCTTTTATTCATGCTATAACTGTATTATCCAGAAATCGTAATACACGTGTGAATACTTAGACCACAATATGTCCCTGGTGAGCCTCTAGTTGACTAGCTCGTTGTGATCAACAGATAGTCATGGTTTCCTGACTATGGACATTGGATGTCGTTGATAACGGGATCACATCATTAGGAGAATGATGTGATGGACAAGACCCAATCCTAAGCATAGCATAAAAGATCGTGTAGTTCGTTTTGCTAGAGCTTTGCCAATGTCAAGTATCTCTTCCTTCGACCATGAGATCGTGTAACTCCCGGATATCGTAAGAGTGCCTTGGGTGTATCAAACGTCACAACGTAACTGGGTGACTATAAAGGTGCATTACAGGTATCTCCGAAAGTATATGTTGGGTTGACACGGATCGAGATTGGGATTTGTCACTCCGTATGACGGAGAGGTATCTCTGGGCCCACTCGGTAATGCATCATCATAATGAGCTCAATGTGACCAAGGTGTTGGACACGGGATCATGCATTACGGTACGAGTAAAGTGACTTGCCGGTAACGAGACTGAACAAGGTATTGGGATACCGACGATCGAGTCTCGGGCAAGTAACGTACCGATTGACAAAGGGAATTGCGTACAGGGTTTGATCGAATCCTCGACATCGTGGTTCATCCGATGACAACATCGAGGAGCATGTGGGAGCCATCATGGGTATCCAGATCCCGCTGTTGGTTATTGACCTAAGAGCGTCTCGGTCATGTCTGCATGTCTCCCGAACCCGTAGGGTCTACACACTTAAGGTTCGGTGATGCTAGGGTTATTAGGAAGACTAGTATGTGACTACCGAATGTTGTTCGGAGTCCCGGATGGGATCCTGGACGTCACGAGGAGCTCCGGAAGGGTCCGGAGGTAAAGATTTATATACGGGAAGTTGTCAAACGGACACCGGGAAGTTTCGGGGTCATACCAGTATTGTACCGGGGCCACCGGAAGGGTTCCGGGGGTCCACCTGGAGGGGCCACCCCTCCCGGGGGGCCACATGGGCTGCGTGGGGCAGGGAGCCAGCCCCTGGTGGGCTGGGCGCACCCCCTCCCTTGGGCCCTTGCGCCTAGGGTTGAGGGGGGAACCCTAGAGGGGGCGCCCCCCTTGGCTTGGGGGGAAAGCCACCCTCTCCCCCTCTCCCCTTGGCCGCCGCACCCCCCTAGATGGGTTCTAGGGGGCCGGCCCCCTTCTCCCTTCCCCCTAGGGGTGAGGGGAGGGCAGCCAGACCACCCTCCAAGGCGCAGCCCTCCCCTCCCCAACACCTCTCCTCCTCCGTTGTGTGCTTGGCGAAGCCCTGTCGGAGTACTGCATCTCCACCATCACCACGCCGTCGTGCTGCCGGTGGAGCTGTCTTCCTCAACCTCTCCTTTCCCCTTGCTGGATCAAGAAGGAGGAGACGTCTCCCGTCCCATACGTGTGTTGAACGCGCAGGTGCTGTCCGTTCAGCACTTGGTCATCGGTGATTCGAATCACGTCGAGTACGACTCCATCATCACCTTGCAAGCTTCCGCACGCGATCTACAAGTGGTATGTAGATGCAAACTCTCTCCCTTGACTCGTTGCTTAGATGAACTCATAGATGGATCTTGGTGAAACCGTAGGAAAAAATTTAATTTTCTGCAACGTTCCCCAACATACACACCCCGGAGTCTCCGGAGTGCCGCCCTCTGGCCTCGAGGGCTCCCTCCCACGTCCTAGTGGCAGCACTTAGCTCCTTGCTGGTGAGAAGACTAGACTTGGTGTCGGACGCGGCTGTTCATTTGCTTTCTGTAGTTGGTTTGCCCCCTTTTATGAAATTTGGAGTTCTAGCATTTCTCGATTGCTCGGTTGAACCCTTTCTTTTTCTCTATTTCTTCGCTCGGTTCTTTGTTTCGCGCCAGGGAGGGAGGCAGTTGCCCGACGCTCTCCCTCGCATGCCTCACGCGGGGGCTGGGCAGGTGTGTGCGTGTGCTGGGCTAACCTAAGCCTCGGACATGCCTCACCAAAGCCCTGTCCCTCCAGAGCTTCGCCTCCCCTGACCTTTGCGAGGCACCCTTGATTGTTCTTGCGGTTAGCGCAACACTCTAAGTCCGTGCCCCACGGGTAACGCGTCGTGGTAGGCAATGATCATAAGGCCTCGCGCAAGGAAGGATAAGGCACCCGACAGACATCCTAACAATTTCTGCAACTCTGTGGCACCTCCCGAGGTCAACGGCTCCCGAGCCAGCAACAAGGAGGGCTCACCAGGTGCCAGAGGGCGCGCCCTCATGAGGCAGGAAACTACCCTGGGCGCATCCAGCTAAGTTATCCCTCTATGTCTACATGAAGCACGAACACCATAACACAACACAGGAACAATAAACATAATACAAGTGGCATGAAAATTATGGTTCATTACACGCCCTCGCAGGGCCCCATACTTGTTTCTTATAATGCAGGAGGAAAGCAAAGGACTGGCGAAAGAGGCTCCTATGGCGCGGCTGCTCACGAGGAACGGCCCCCCCGGGATCAGCAGGAGCCCTCCTCGTGCTTCACTAGGGCGCGGTGACGGGACGACCCGCCACCGTCCTTGAAGCGAGCCCGACGGCGTGGCGGCTGGTCGTAGCCGCCACTGCTGGAGCTTTTGCCGGAGGAGGAGCTGCCATTGTGGAACGAGCCACGGCCGTCGCCGTGGGCGAGTCCACCCTCATCCTCATCACGACCGTCACCAAGGCCGAGAACTTTGTCACCCTCGCTGTCTTTAGGGCAGTACCCGGCACGACAACCATCTTCCCCGAACACCCTCATGAAGAGGGTTGCAGCACCGTTGTACTTGAAGTGGAGGGTGCACCGCCTACTCAAACCGCGTGCGAGGGCAAACGTCAGCCAGCCGCGGGCCAGGGCTATGTTGCCCATGATGGAGACCTCCACCGCGACCCACGAATCCTTGATGCAGTAGCCGTCGGCCTGCATCCAGAGGCCGCCAGGACCCGTGGCCGGTAGCTCGCCGGCAAAAGAGCGTGGAAGCTGAAGGCAGGTGCCGGCCGGGTTCTCCGACCACACGATGAACTCCGGCAGCACCTCCGCTGAGTGGAAGCGCGGACGGGGAGGGCGGGCGACCATGGCGCGCCTCCCTTTATGGGCAGGACTGCCGCATCTCAGGCGGCTCCCGCCGCGTGAGGATACGCCGGTGCGGCCGCCAGGAGTGGCGCCAGACCCCGAAGAAGTTTGTCCGCGCCCACAGGGGACCACAGCGGGGGGTTGCCACGTGCTTGTAGGGGCGGCCACGACCCCGCTTGGGCGGTGGTGAGTCGGGCCCCTCCTGGCGCGTCTTCCCCTTCTCCGCGGCCATGAATCCCTTCGTCGGCGCCATGGGTGTCGCAACGGGACGGCGGAGCAAAGAGGAAGAAGAAGAAGCAAATGGAGTGGAGGAGAGGATGAGCGACGGGGGCTCCGCCCCTCTCCTCATATATAGCCAGAGGGAGGCCAACCGCCGGTCTCCATGATCTAAGGTAATGATGATTTTCTTCTGCATGCAGCAGGGACTCGTCAAGTCGGACGGTTGCCAAGGCAGCATGGGGAAGCAGAGATGCCCACGTCCTATCAATCGCCATGCGTCAATCAAGGACGCAGGCGGTTGGGGCCTGCGCCGCACTGCACTTGCCCTTTGGCTTCGCCTCGTCGCCAAGTCCAAGTGTGCCTTGGGCCCGGGGGCTACTGTCGGCGTCCTGGGAATGGGGGTACCCAGACTTGCCTGCATGTAGCCTAGGGCGTGGCTCCACCAACGGCCTGGTACGGCCCACCTTCGGTAGCAACCACTCAAGACCCTCGCAAGGGGCCAAGCCTCGCGAGGCGGATGACACCAAGACCTCCTCAGGGGCGGCCTCGCTAGGCTGGCTCCCGAGGAGTGGAGATATCTATGTAATGGGCACCTCGCAAGGTCCACGTGATGTGAGCCATGACGACCGAAGCCAAGCTGGCTCCAGCGGGTGCAGAGTGCCAGTTTCCTCTTCGGTGCTAAAGAGGCAAGCGCAGGCGAGGAGTCCCGAGGCATCACGCAAAGGTTTCCATATGGGTGCAACATGACCAACACTACTGCAGGATGCTGCTAACGCGACACTACAATCAGAGACCCCTCAAAAAACTGTGTGCGATGCAATAATCGCAAACGATGCTGTATGAAAACCATCAGAAATGTATAAAACGTTTGCAATGACAGTTGCATCAAACATGGTTCGGGTTTTAGTTGCGTGTGCGATGAAGGGCATATGGTTCAGTTCAATTAACTGTTTGCGATGAGGAGGAACAAAAGAAACGAGTAACCAGATGAAGGCATGTGCGATACACAACATACGGTTCACTCGGATGAACTGTTTGTGATTAGGCAACACAAAAGAAACGGTCAGCCAGATCAAGGTGTGTGTGATTGAGGGCATATGCTTCAGAAGGATTAACTGTTTGCGATTAGGCAACAGAACAGAAACGGGTCAGCCCGATCAAAGTGTCTGTTATTGATGGCATACACTTCACATGGATGAACTGTTTGCGATTAGCCACAACAAACTGAAACAGTTTAGATCAACGTGTGTGCGCTAGACGGGCACACACGTTCTAATTAAAAGAAGCGTGCGTGATGGTGCTGACATTGCCTATTGTGGTGCACCCTATGGTGCAAACGCCACGTATGCGGCCGAGAAGGCATACGTGCCCATGTTACGCCTTTCGGGAATAGTGTCGCACTTATAACCGTCAGTAAATTTTGAGCATGCGTCCCATCACATTTTTTAGAAGAACAGGGAGGCCACGTCCCATCACATTCCAAATTGCAAACATGTTCACACCAATCAAAACCTAAACGGTTTCCCACTTAGGAGTGTATTACTACTCGGTTATAAATACTACTACTCCAAGATGACTACACATTCCCTCAACTCCTCATCCACAAAAACAAACAAGTCATTCATCATGGTTCCCTTGTGTCCGCCATGGCCAGCATGAGTTCTGGGTCGAGAGATTGCCACCAGGGAGAGGCGAGCCTAGAAGCGGGAGCACGAGAGATGTCTCGCCTCGCCATGAAAGCAGCCAACATGCCGCGTGCACGGCCATAGCAACATAGAGGTCCCACCACGCCGCTGAAGCAGCACGGAGGACCCACCACACCGTCGATTCAGCAGACTGGTCCGGCCACGCCGCGGAAGCAGAAGAGATGTCTCGCCGCGCCGCGAATGCAACAGAGATGTCCTTCTGCACTGCGGTGGCCTAGGAAAATGCCTCGCGAGCAGACGAGGACTCTTACAGGCGCATGCATGCCCTTGTCCTTAGGCAGATGGATCAGATCTCTAGGTGGGAGAGGTTGCAGGATGACCTGAAAGCCTCGTTTGAACAGTATACCAACGTCATCCGACAACTAAATAAGAGCAATGCGAAGCTCCGGGCCAAGCGCCACCTGCTGAGGGCGAAGATCGTCAAAAGTGCGGAGCAGCAGACCACTACCTTGTTGAAGAGGATCAGTGTCATCGTCAAGAAACTTAGGGACGAGAATGCCATGCTGCGCATCGAGCGCAGAAGGCTGGTGGAGGAATTCGAGGATGCTCTCAGGCAGCATCTTGAGGACAAGAAAGAGCTCGTCGCCACTCGCCGCGGAGACTAGTTCCTGCAGCCTGCAGCAACCCATCAAGAAAGTAGAGTTCAGCTAGCCAGATCGTTGTCTTCCGGCTTCTTCTTTTGCCCTTGTGTATTTCGGGCGTTTCCGCATGTGGCTTTTCTAATTATGTTTCTAAATATGTAAGAAAATTATTATCCACTGTCATCGTCCTTATATTCATCATGCTTGCTATAAGTCGTAGTCGATGCTATATAGGTCCGTCAGATCTTACATCAAGATCCATGCAAAACTTTCCTTTCAGATTTTCATTTTTCTCTCTTAAATCTTAGTCCAGTGAGACATATAGCCAAGCCGTAGAACAGGTGATCGGGCGCCATTAATGGAGACGTTGGGAGGGAGGTGCGTGGCGGGTAGCGGTTAAAGGGCTCTCCTCCCGATGAGCACGCGCAGGAGTCTGATCGCACGCCTCCCGTACTCAAATAGCTACCTAGCCAATAAAAAAGGGGACACGTGGCTGCACGTAATTGGTAAGTCTAACACCCACGATTTCAATAATACATGTGTTTCTGATTTGTAATGTGACAGCACTTGTTCCAAAATGACTTTGTTGATTGTTAATGTGTGGGCCTTCGCAAATCGGACAGAAAAATTACCACAGCATGTTGGTGCCATGTCATGAGACCATGCCAAGTTTCATGATTTTCAGGCGTGTTTTGGAATTACATGAATTAAAAAACCAAGTTTCTCAATCTTTCCAGCCAAGCCACAATGCCCAGATGTTTAAATTTCACTCCCATCTCTTGCATGGGACCTAGAAATTCACCCAAGGACACACATGTGATTTTTCAAACAACTTTGGTGCACTGGAGCATGTACTTGTAGTTCAAATTTGAATTATGCACATTAAAAGTCCTTAGAAAATAGTGTTGGCCCAGGCTTTCTTTGATGGTTCTCCTCAGCTGGAAAATATTAATGACTCATACATCACTCCGGTGCCTAAAAAGCTCTCTCCTGAAGAGGTGGGTGATTTTAGGCCTATCTCTTTAACTAGGATGGGTCTTAAATTCCTATCTAAGATGGCATCCAATAGGTTTCAAGAGGTGATTATGCAGTGTGTTCACAAGAACCAGTATGGTTTCATAAAAAGCAGAACAATCCAGGATTGCATTGGATAGACTTATGAGTATTTACACCAGTGTCATCAGTCAAAGAGACCAATTGTAATACTTAAAATGGATTTTGAGAAGGCTTTTGATTCTCTTGAGCATGAGGCTATAGTGCAAATTTTGAGATGTAAGGGCTTCAATGAGAAGTGGATTCTTTGGATGAAGCAGCTATTATCCACAGGTACCTCCTCTGTTCTGCTTAATGGAGTTCCTGGTAGGAAGTTCATCTGCAAAAAAGGTGTCAGACATGGTGATCCAGTCTCCCCCCCCCTTTTTGTCCTAGTTGCTAATCTTTTACAGACAGTCATTAATGACATGTTTAGAAGAGGCATCCTTCACCTTCCCATACCTTATCATGACCAAGATTACCCTGTAATTCAGTATGCTCATGATATATTTATTATTTTGCCTGCTGTCAAGGATCAGCTTGTAGCTCTAAAGGACATGCTGAAGGTCTTCTCTATGTCCATCGGTCTTGATGTAAACTACCACAAATCCTTGATTATACAAATCAATGTGGATTCTGCGGTGATGACTGAATTAGCCGCTGCTTTTGGGTGTCAGATTGGAAAAATGCCTTTTACTTACCTTGGGTTGCCTGTGGGAACTACAAGGCCAAAAATGGTTGATTTTATGCCATTGGTATACTGCATGGAGATAAGAATGACAATTAGCTCCTCTTTTTTAAATCAAGGAGAAAGACTACAGTTTTTGAACTCAGCCTTGTCTTCAATGCCCATGTTTTTCCTTTGCAGTTTGGTTGTTCCTACTGGCATGTTGAAACAACTGGAGAGAATTTAGAGGCAATGCCTCTGGAGGAAACACAAGGGTGAGCCTGCTCCTTCACTTGCTGCTTGGGACCTTATTTGTAGGCCAATGAACAAGGGAGGTCTTGGTATTCTCAACCTGGGTGTTCAGAATGTAGCCCTTCTGCTCAAACATGCAAATAACTTTCTCAATAAGAAGGACCTTCCCTGGGTGTCTTTAATCTGGGACTGTTACTATTGTGGCTCTATCTGGTGGAAAGATATATGCAAGATCATGCAAAGCTACAAAGAAAGTGCTTGGGTGCAGATAAATGAAGGGGACACTTCCCTCATGTGGTCAGATAACTGGCAGCTTGATAAACATGTATCTAACCTTCAATTCAGATTTCCCAGGCTGTTTTCATATGTTAAGGACCCATGGATCACTGTTAATGAGTTTTTTGACTCACAAGATGTGTTCCAACACTTCCATCTTCCTCTTTCTAGTCAAGCTTTTGATGACCTAGCCACTCTCCAGTCTCTAATGGACGGCCACAATAGGGCACCTGGGTCCAAGGACGTCTGGTTTTGGCATGGCACTGCCAAGGGATACATGCCAAAGATGTTTTACTTCCATACTTTTGCATCAGAGTCGTATAACCCATCGACCACTTGGATCTGGAAATCCTGTTGTCCAATGAAAGTCAATGTTTTTGCTTGGATGCTCATTATGGACAGATTAAACACGAAGGACATGGTGGAAAGGAGACATTGGCATCTGGAGGATGGAGTCAATTGTGTTCTTTGTCCTTTACAGGCTAGGGAAACAAGGGATCATCTGTTCTTCAATTGCAACTTCAGTGTCAGAGTCTGGAACTATTTGCAAGTTGATTGGTCATCTGGTGACTCCATGACTGATTTGGTTATCAATGCTAGAAGGAGCTTTGGGAAACCCTTCTTCACTTAAGTGGTGTTTATTGCATGTTGGAATATATGGATCATCAGGAATTCTAAAGTGTTCAGGCATGAGAGAGCTAGGTTTAATAAATGGAGAAGTGCATTCATTCATGAAATTACTTTGATGCCATATAGAGTGAAAGCCGCCTACAAGGATGACCTCCTCAAATGGGTCTCATTTCTGCCTCCTTGAGGCCCTTGTTTTGTATTTTTTTTCTCCTCTTGTTTTTTTCCTCTTTAGAATAGTTTGATTACCCCTTGCAATCCCCCCTTTGTAATGGTATTACTTTTTTAATAATGTTTTATTATGATGTGGGGGTCTTCCCCTACAGTTCCCAGTCAAAAAAATTATGCACATTAAATGCCCAGAAACTCAATTAATGTATAAAAAGGCCAAACGAACCCGAAATAATTCCAAAGTTTAGCACGGTACTTCTATTTGGTCTAATCTGGCTGTGTAAAAAAATTAAGGCGGGAGAAGGAAGTGTACGTATGTCATTTCACACACGGAGGTGACACGTTCCCTCTCGGAACACCAAGGCTTCTTGAGCGAAGCTCCACTTTGCAAGAAGCTTACACCAAAGCTTGTCCCAATTCGGCCAAAAAAATACCGCAGCATGTTGGTGCCATATCATGACACCATGCCAAGTTTCATGATTTTCAGGCGTGTTTTGGAATCACAGGAATTAAAAAACCAAATTTCTCAATCTTTCCGGCCGAGCCACGACGCCCAGATGTTTGAATTTCACTCCCATCTCTTGCATGGGACCTAGAAATTTACCCAAGGACACACGTGTGATTTTTCAAACAACTTTGATGCACTGGAGCATGTGCTTGTAGTTCAAATTTGAATTATGCACATTATATGCCCAGAAACTCAATTAATGTATAAAAAGGCGAAACGAGCACGGAATAAAATTTAGCATGGTACTTCTATTTGGTCTAATATAGTTGTGTAAAAGAATTAAGGCGGGAGAAGGCAGTGTACGTATGTCATTTCGCACAGGGAGGTGAGACGTTTCCTCTCGGAACCACAAGCCTTCTTGAGGGAAGCTCCGGTTTGCAACAAGCTTACACCAAACCTTGTCCCAATTCGGCAAAAAAAATACCACAGCAAGTCCGTGCCATATCATGACACCATGCCAAGTTTCATGATGTTCAGGCGTGTTTTGTAATTACAGGAATTAAAAAACCAAGTTTCTCAATCTTTCCGGCCGAGCCACGACACCCAGATGTTTGAATTTCACTCCAATCTCTTGCATGGGGCCTAGAAATTCACCCAAGGACACACATGTGATTTGTCAAACAACTTTGGTGCACTGGAGCCTGTGCTTGTAGTTCAAATTTGAATTATGCACATTAAAAGCCCCAAAACTCAATTAATGTATAAAAAGGCCAAACGAACCCACAATAATTCCAAAATTTAGCACGGTTCTTCTATTTGGTCTAATCTGGCTGTGTAAAAAAATTAAGGCGGGAGAAGGTAGTGTATGTATGTCGTTTCGCACACGGAAGTGACACGTTCCCTCTCGGAACCACGAGCCTTCTTGAGGGAAGCTCCGGTTTGCAAGAAGCCTACACCAAAGCTTGTCCCAATTAGGCTAAAAAATTACTGCAGCATGTTGGTGCCATGTCATGAGACCATGCCAAGTTTCATCATTTTCAAGCATGTTTTGGAATTACAGGAATTAAAAAACCAAGTTTCGCAATCTTTCCAGCCGAGCCACGATGCACAGATGTTTGAATTTCACTCCCATCTCTTGCATGGGACCTAGAAATTTACCCAAGGACACACATGTGATTTTTCAAACAACTTTGGTGCACTGGAGCACGTGCTTGTAGTTCAAATTTGAATTATACACATTAAATGCGCACAAACTCAATTAATGTATAAAAAAGGCCAAATGAACACAGAATAATTCCAAAATTTAGCGTGATACTTCTATTTAGTCTAATCTGCCTGTGTAAGAAAATTAAGGTGGGAGAAGGCAGTGTACCTACATCGTGTCGCACACGGAGGTGACATGTTCCCTCTCGGAACCAGGAGCCTTCTTAAGGGAAGCTCCGGATTGCAAGAAGCTTACACAAAAGCTTGTCCCAATTCAGCCAAAAAATTACTGCAGCATGTTGGTGCCATGTCATGACACCATGCCAAGTTTCATGATTTTCAGTCGTGTTTTTGGATTTACAGGAATTAAAAAACCAAGTTTCTCAATCATTCCGGCCAAGCCACGACACCCAGATGTTTGAATTTTATTCCCATTTCTTGCATGGGACTTATAAATTCACCCAAAGATACACATGTGATTTTTTAGCAAACTTTGGTGCATTGGAGCATGTGCTTGTAGTTAAAATTTGAATTATGCACATTAAATGCCCAGAAACTGAATTAATGCATAAAAATGCCAAACGAACCTGGAATAATTCCAAATTGAAACACGACACTCATGTACTAGTTGCATGTTCACTGTACGTAAATGTTCTATCAATTCAAACACCATCCTTTCCCTCTGTAACACCATTTTGTCTTTCAAAACATAATGATAAAATGAGGTATACCACAAACAGTTTACTAGAAAGAATCATGCGGGATGCGATATAAAATATCTTGGCGCACCATCTTGTCTGGCTTACGCAGGAAGCTTCATCGTCTACAGTCCACCGCCCCAACTTGAACCACACTTGTGCGGCAGTTTCTCACGGCACTGAGCGAAAAAAAAATTGCCATCATGGAAATATCTATCTCCCCTCCCCCTCCCTCCTACCAAAAGCCACATTTCCAATTTTCCTCCTTGCTTTCCAAGTTCAAACCTTCACTGCTGCTTACTAGCAGCTTAGCCTCCTCACCGGTGACCCTTCTTCTTGTAGCGCCGCCTCCTCGCCGACTACCCTTCTTCTTGCAGTGCCGCCTCCTCGCCGGAGACCCTTCTTCTTGCAGCGCCACCTCCTTGCTAGCAACCCTTCTTCTTGCTGCGCAGCCTCCTCACTACCACCCTTTCTTCTTGCTGCGCGGCCTCGTTGATATGGTTAGGTAATCAACACCCCACCCACACCATCCTCCTCCTTTCCCGTCCCACATGCCCCGACTGACGGAGCGACACCTTCCGCCGAAATCACTACCCCCTCCTCCAATTAAGCGCCACCCACAGCCATTTTACACGCAGTATAACATGGAGCTGAGTAGTATGCGGCCGCACACGCGAATGAGGTAGCTATGGCTGACATGTGTGTCGACCGCCAGATCTTGGAGGAGCACCTCATCTTCGAGGCCACCGTCGACACTGCCGCACTATTGTCTACTTTAAAATGCAGTTCGTGATGTTTTCTCGAGGCCACCGCCAGTGCCTTATAGTGATTTGTCCTCTGTAATGTTAATATGCAATCGGATGTTCAGTTAACAGCTTGGTCCACTAAAATGTAATGTTCAGTTAACACTTTGGTCCAATAATTGCTACATTTTGTAGTACTGTTCTCAAGCATTCTTTGTTTTGTTAACTGTCTTATCTTCTAGTACATGCTTCCATTCTGCAATGTCGTGCTCAGTTAACTATTTTGGTTTATTTGGTATGATGTCCATTTAACTGTTTGGTTCAGTGCTGCAATTTGATTTTCATTTGTTGTGGGTACAGTTTTGTATTGTTATGCATGTGACACCAAGCGAATTCTACTGATAGTATGGCAACTCTCAGTTAACCTGATCAAGATCTTCCTTATGTGTGTTGTAGGGAAACAATGGGAGACACTGCGGCTTAGCATCGAGGTTTGTTCAATCAGGGTCCTTTGGCTAGTAGCACATTATTGTGTAGTTGCAGAAATCATTCTAATATTTAGGTTTCTTACAATTTGGTCTTGCACATGTACGTCCTGTTGTTAGAGGCTTAGACCCACTGTTCGACCCATTTTGCATATGGGGAAATGAGATGTCCATGAATATCAGTCAAGTCAAGAAACTCAGAAAGATTGTTAGGATGAAGAAACTTGCGACGAATAACAGCAAGATCTTTTTTTGCACAATGAAGAAGAGAACAGTCAACTATAGGATGGTACCTACTCTTTCACCTTGTTTTTACCCCTTGCGCCATTTGAAAATTTACAACAATGTTTTATGCATAGCTTTGTTTTCAGTACTTTCCAAAGCAGTTCACCGATGATTACCTCTCAAACCACATGCATGGTCAAGAGGCGAGAAAGGTATTCATTCAACACCCATGGTACAAATATTGAAGTCTTGCTGAAGAGAACGCAGGTTGGGAAGGCAATTATCCATAGCCATTGGCCTAAAGTTGCAAGGAAATTCAACATCACTGAAGGCTTAATATTTTCCATCCGCTTCTACAGTTTCCCAGATGAGATTCATCTGTCTATTTATCGTGTATGATGCTACTTTCCAAAGGTTTTTGATGTTGCATGTGAAACTTGGTGCTGTTGTGTAATGGCATAACTGAGTGCTGAAGCTATTTGATGTAACTTGATTATGAAATCCTGGTTGCTTTTATACGGATATGAAATATCTTGTGTATTTTATAAGAAATATTAGTTTGATTAGTACATGGATTATCAATAATAGGCTAATTACCCTACTTATTGGGGTTTTCTATTGCAAACGGTTACTCAGACAACACTGTGGGCGATGAACTCAACCAACCCGCACGGTTTCTAGAAAGTAGGCATGTTCGATCAACTAACAATCATACACAGCTTCCGGCAGCGAACTGATTGCATTAGGCCACCTTGCACAAACGTTTCCACACAAAGACTGTGTGGGATGTACATACCTACAGAAATGATTTTCTAGGATTCACCGTGTGGGATGTACATACCTATGGAAATGATTTTTGGGATTCACCGTGTGGGATGTGCATACCTACGGAAATGATTTCTGGGATTCACCTTGTGGGATGTACATACCTACGGAAATGATTTCTGGGATTCATCATGTGGGATGTACACACCTACGGAAATGATTTCTGGGATTCACCGTGTGGCATGTACATACCTACGGAAATTATTAGGTTTCCATGCCTCGCCCGATCGCACACGGCCCCAGCCTGGGTCCCACGAGGGCCTATCCCCAATGATTTATGGGTCGTGTGGGAAGGACCCCCCTTATCGCCCACACTCACTTGGCGACGGATCCAAATGCCGTCGTAGAAGGGGGTTTAAACAGTTTGTTTAGGACATCGCTGTACCAGTGCAAGACCAACAGGACGGCAGGACGGAGGTCATCGCGGAGGCCACGGCGGCGTCACCACCAGAGCCTTTGGCAGGCGAAGACCACCTTTTGTCAGGATAACTTATACTAGTTGTCTCCCTTCAAAATTGGCCATTATGGGATCCCTTCCCACCTAACATTTGGGTAGAGGACCAGGGCCTCTATAAATAGGACTAGCCACCACCTTAGTCAGGGATCGGCTCATCAAGGATCGGCTCATCAAGGATGGGCTCATCTTGGATCGGATCCACTCCACCAAGGCCATCTCACCAGCTCATCGAGCTCAAGAACACCTCTCCTCAGGAGGCTGTTCATCCATTGTACCAGTTCATCCTTAGCCCACGAGGTAATCCACCACACAACACTAGAGTAAGGTATTACACCACAATGGTGGCCCGAAGCAGTATAAACCCCCGAGTCTCTTGTTCCTTGGGTTCGGCGAGTTAGGCCTTGAGATCGTTGCGAGAGAGAGCTAGGAAGAGAGAGATCTTCATGCGCACCCCAGAGTTCGAACTTCAAGGGTTTGCCGGAACCCAGAATCCGACAGAAGGAGATCTCATCTCCGGTGGAAATGGATTCGCCGTCACGGAGCAAACGAGCATACAAAGTTACCTTGTCCTCATCACGGAGAGCCAGACGCCCTGTCGAGGAGAGGGATACCATCCCTACATGAAGGGATATTTTGGCCATTCACATATCAGTGTGGAAGCTGGCTGCCCAAGGTGTAGAAAAGCGGCCGCGATGAGATCGGCACGGGCAAACACCAAATCAGTCTGAGACATGGTGACCGAAGGTAAGCAGGAGAATGGGACTTACTAGCAGAGGTGGCAGTCACCGCGAGGAGGGGCGGCCGGCCGGGCGGCGGTGGTGGAGGTCAGATCATCATGATGGTCGATCCATCAATTTTGCCCTCTATAGCAGGGTAATTCATGATAATGGTAAATCCCCACTATCGTTCATGGATATTGATCTTGAAAGAAATTTTTTACAAAAGAGTTTTGTAAAAAAGGAAGAGTTGATGTTGTGAAATTTCCATTTTAGTAGCAATACTAAAAGTATAAATGGATTACAATGACGAGTGTTATTTATATAACAAACAAGACTATTTTTGACAGAGGGTTCAAAAGGGATGTATATAAGATACAATTAAAAGATTTTGTCACGAATACCGTAATGCAAGTTATGAGTATGATTTGAAATAATGTATCAAATAGCTGGAATTTGATAAAATAATTGGAGAATTTGGATTTTATCAAGAAGCTTCTAGATACAAGAACTTTAGTGGGAGCTCTATGACATTTTAGATTTTTTGTATGTATGACATATCACTTGATCAATAATAATAATAGCACAAAAGATTAATAATCATGTTTTTAAAAAGACTTAGAATTATTGATGAAAATCTATAGAGATAGATTGAAAACATCTAATTATGTTAAGACATGTACTATGAACAAGTTTTAAAGAAGTTTAAAAAGGGGGAAATTGTTTCTCAAAAAGGTCACGTAGCATAGGAATGTGCAAAATCAATAGTTAATAAGCATGTGTGGATAAATAGTTCAATTTACTTCACAGATTGAATTCATCACATATGTTATCGAATGTACAAGGTCATATGTTTCGTAAATACTAATCAATAAGAATAAATACCATGGTGATTCTAGTAAAAATTCACTAGGGTTATTACTTCAAGATTGAGTACGTCAATTGGACAAAGGTTTTGGCTTCTTGTCCTTAGAGGAAATGAAGAGATTGTTGTAAGTAGTTGCGCAAAGTATTTCATGTAAAGGTCACACAAAGACAACTTCATGGATTAAATAACACTAGTAGAAAAAGGGCCTAATGTGAAGCACATTAGTCCCGGTTTGTAACAGAACTGGAACTAATGTGATCATTACTGTCGGTTCCAACAGCTAGGGGGCAGAGCTCATTAGTACCGGTTCATGGCGAACCTTTAGTACCGGATCATGCCACGAACTGGTACTGAAGTGGTTGTGGCAGGCTATGGTCAGGCCGGGGCCCCACTAGCACCTTTAGTACTGGTTCATGCCACAAACCGGTACTAGAGGTTTCTAGTTGATTCATTCTACGGCGGTGTTTAGTCCCACCTCGCTCCACTAACAGAGTTTTTACCACCTTAATATGTTACTTCTCAAACTATCACAACCACTAGGTGTTCATTGAACTCTATGTGTAGAATTTATGGCCACAATATGAGTCTTCTCCGGTTTCTAAACCGGCGAGGACTCATATTGACAATTCATATTGTACACAAAAAGTCATTGATGATCAATGTATTTTTGATGTATTTCTATGTAGCAGTAGCGTGTTTTGACTGAAAGACGGTACTGATCAATGTATTTTTGATGTATATTTTTGCATACACAATCTCTTTCGAAGTATCAGGGTTTATAAGCCCTGAGTGCAGAGACGATAAAGGAGAGGCCCAATGTTCACCTGCACGTTGCTTAGCTTCAGTATGCATGATTCAAGGCCACGTCATCAACTTTCAACCCTTTCAGGCATCATTTGCTATTTTTCATTCATTTACCTTTTTGTTTTGAGAGCTAAATAACCGTAAAATTGAAAAGCACTACAAAATGAACTCTGAAAAGGTTGAAACTTGGCATGGTATCATCATTTCACCCACATAGCATGTGCAAAAAATTAGATAGTGTTACGGCAAAAACTGGATGCACTTCGTGTACAAACTGGACAATCTCTTTCGAAGTATCAGGGTTTCGGACGAAAAAACTCATCTGTTACAAGGGCACTTCATTTTTTTAAACTTATTACAACTCCAGACTTTTTTGCATTCACTATGCACAATTCAAGGCAACGTCATCAACTTTCGACCCTTTCTGGCATCATTTGTTATTTTTCATCATTTACTGATTTGTTTTTAGAGCTATATGGTCGTGAAGTTGAAAAGCACTACAGAATGAACTCTGAAAATGTTGAAACTTGGCATGGTATCTTCATTTCACCCACATAGCATGTGCAAAAAAGTAGAGAGGGTTACGACAAAAACTGGATGCACTTTGTGTACAAACTAGACAATCTCTTTCGAAGTATCCGGGTTTCAAACGAAAAAAATCATCTGTTACACCGGAACTTCTTTTTTTAAAACTTATTACAACTCCAGACTTTTTTGCATTCAGTATGCACCATTCAAGGACACGTCATCAACTTTTAACCCTTTCTGGCATCATTTGCTATTTTTCATTCATTTACTGATTTGTTTTGAGAGCTAAATGACCGTGAAATTGAAAAACACTACAAAATGAACTGTGAAAAGGTTTAAACTTGGCATGGTATCATGATTTCACCCACATAGCATGTGCAAAAAATATAGAGGGTTATGGCAAAAACTGGAAGCACTTCGAGTACAAACTGGACAATCTCTTTCGAAGTATCTGGGGTTCGGATGAAAAAACTCATCTGTTACACTGGCACTTCATTTTTTTAACTTATTAGAACTCCAGACTTTTTATGAATTCGGTATGCACGATTCAAGGCCACGTCATCAACTTTCAACCCTTTCTGGCATCATTTGCTATTTTTCATTCATTTACTGATTTGTTTTGAGAGCTAAATGACCGTGAAATTGAAAAGCACTACAAAATAACTCTGAAAAGGTTTAAACTTGGCATGGTATCATCATTTCACCCACATAGCATGTGCGAAAAAGTAGAGAGGGTTACGGTGAAAACTGGATGCACTTCGTGTACAAACTGGACAATCTCTTTCGAAGTATCAGGTTTTCAGACGAAAAAACTCATCTGTTACACCGACACTGCATTTTTTAAACTTATTACAACTCCACACTTTTTTTGCGTTCAGTATGCACCATTCAAGGCCATGTCATCCACTTTCAACCCTTTCTGGCATCATTTGCTATTTTTCATGCATTTACTGATTTGTTGTGAGAGCTAAATGACCATGAAATTGAAAGGCACTACAAAATGAACTCTGAGAAGGTTGAAGCTTGGCATGGTATCATCATTTCACCCACATGGCATGTGCGAAAAAGTAGAGAGGGTTACGGCAAAAACTGGATACACTTCATGTACAAACTGGATAATCTCTTTCGAAGTATCAGGGTTTCAGACGAAAAAACACATCTGTTACAACGGCACTTCATTTTTTTAAAATTTATTACAAGTCCGAACATTTTTTGCGTTCAGTATGCACGATTCAAGGCAACGTCATCAACTTTCAACCCTTTCTGGCATCATTTGCTATTTTTCATTCATTTACTGATTTGTTTTTAGAGATAAATGACTGTGAAATTGAAAAGCAGTACAAAACAAACTGTGAAAAGGTTGAAACTTGGCATGGTATCATCATTTCACACACATAGCATGTGCAAAAAAGTAGAGAGGGTTACGGCAAAAACTGGATGCACTTCATGTACAATCTGGACAATCTCTTTCGAAGTATCAGGGTTTCGAATGAAAAAATTCATATGTTACACCTGCACTTCATTTTTTAAAACTTATTACAACTCCGTAATTTTTTGCATTCAGTATGCACCATTCAAGGCCACGTCATTAACTTTCAACCCTTTCTAGCATCATCTGCTCATATTCATTCATTTACTGATTTGTTTTGAGAGCTAAATGACCGTGAAATTGAAAAACACTAAAAATGAACGGTGAAAAGGTTTAAACTTGGCATGGTATCATGATTTCAGCCACATAGCATGTGCAAAAAAATAGAGAGGGTTATGGCAAAAAAACTGGAAGCACTTCGTGTACAAACTGGACAATCTCTTTTGAAGTATCTGGGGTTCGGATGAAAAAACTCATCTGTTACACTGGCACTTCATTTTTTTAACCTATTACAACTTCGGACTTTTTATGCATTCAGTATGCACGATTCAAGGCCACATCATCAACTTTCAACCCTTTCTGGCATCATTTGCTGTTTTTCATTCATTTACTGATTTGTTTTGAGAGGTAAATGATCATGAAATTAAAAAGCACTACAAAATAACTCTGAAAAGGTTGAAACTTGGCATGGTATCATCATTTCACCCACATAGCATGTGCAAAAAAGTAGAGAGGGTTACGGCAAAAACTGGATGCACTTAGTATACAAACTGGACAATCTCTTTCGAAGTATCAGGGTTTCAGACGAAAAAACACATCTGTTACAACGGCACTTCATTTTTTTAAACAATTTACAACTTCGGACATTTTTTGCGTTTAGTATGCACGATTCAAGGAAACGTCATCAACTTTCAACCCTTTCTGGCATCATTTGCTATTTTTCATTAATTTCCGTATTTGTTTTTAGAACTAAATGACCATGAAATTGAAAAGCACTACAAAAAAAACTCAGAAAAGGTTGAAACTTGGCATGGTATCATCACTTCACCCACATAGCATGTGCAAAAAAGTAGAGAGGGTTACGGCAAAAACTGGATGCACTTCGTGTACAATCTGGATAATCTCTTTCGAAGTATTAGGGTTTCGAATGAAAAAATTCATATGTTACACCCGCACTTCATTTTTTAAAACTTATTACAACTCCATAATTTTTTGCATTCAGTGTGCACCATTCAAGGCCATGTCATCAACTTTCAACCCTTTCTGGCATCATTTGCTCATTTTCATTCATTTACTGATTTGTTTTGAGAGCTAAATGACCGTGAAATTGAAAAACACTAAAAATGAACTGTGAAAAGGTTTAAACTTGGCATGGTATCATGATTTCACCCACATAGCATGTGCAAAAAAATAGAGAGGGTTATGGCAAAAACTGGAAGCACTTCGTGTACAAACTGGACAATCTCTTTTGAAGTATCTGGGGTTCGGATGAAAAAACTCATCTGTTACACCGGCACTTCATTTTTTAACTTATTACAACTCCTGACTTTTTATGCATTCGGTATGCACGATTCAAGGCCATGTCATCAACTTTCAACCCTTTTTGTCATCATTTGCGATTTTTCATTCATTTACTGATTTGTTTTGAGAGCTAAATGACCAAATTGAAAAGCACTATAAAATAACTCTGAAAAGGTTGAAACTTGGCATGGTATCATCATTTCACCCACATAGCAGGTGCAAAAAAGTAAATAGGGTTACGGTGAAAACTGGATGCACTTCGTGTACAAACTGGACAATCTCTTTCGAAGTATCAGGTTTTTGGACGAAAAAACTCATAGGTTACACCGACACTGCATTTTTTAAACTTATTACAACTCCGCCCTTTTTTGCGTTCAATATGCACCATTCAAAGCCACGTCATCAACTTTCAACCCTTTCTAGCATCATTTGCTATTTTTCATGCATTTACTGATTTGTTGTGAGAGCTAAATGATCATGAAATTGAAAAGCACTACAAAATGAACTCTGAAAAGGTTGAAACTTGGCCTGGTATCATCATTTCACGCACATGGCATGTGCAAAAAAGTAGAGAGGGTTACCGCAAAAACTGGATGCACTTCATGAACAAACTGAACAATCTCTTTTGAAGTATCAGGGTTTCGGACGAAAAAACACATCTGTTACAACGGCACTTCATTTTTTTGAAATTTATTACAACTCCGAACATTTTTTGCATTCAGTATGCATGACTCATGGCAACGTCATCAACTTTCAACCCTTTCTGGCATCATTTGCTATTTTTCATTCATTTACTGATTTTTTTTAGAGATAAATGACCGTGAAATTGAAAAGCAGTACAAAACGAACTGTGAAAAGGTTGAAACTTGGCATGGTATCATCATTTCACACACATAGCATGTGCAAAAAAGTAGAGAGGGTTACAGCAAAAACTGGATGCACTTCGTGTACAATCTGGACAATCTCTTTCGAAGTATCAGGGTTTCGAATGAAAAAATTCATATGTTACACCTGCACTTCATTTTTTAAAACTTATTACAACTCCGTAATTTTTTGCATTCAGTATGCACCATTCAAGGCCACGTCATCAACTTTCAACCCTTTCTGGCATCATTTGCTCATTTTCATTCATTTACTGATTTGTTTTGAGAGCTATATGACCGTGAAATTGAAAAACACTAAAAATGAACTGTGAAAAGGTTTAAACTTGGCATGGTATCATGATTTCACCCTCATAGCATGTTCAAAAAAATAGAGAGGGTTATGGCAAAAACTGGAAGCACTTCGTGTACAAACTGGACAATCTCTTTTGAAGTATCTGGGGTTCGGATGAAAAAACTCATCTGTTACACCGGCACTTCATTTTTTTAACTTATTACAACTTCGGACATTTTTTGCGTTCAGTATGCACGATTCAAGGCAACGTCATCAACTTTCAACCCTTTCTAGCATCATTTGCTATTTTTCATTAATTTACGTATTTGTTTTTAGAACTAAATGACCATGAAATTGAAAAGCAGTACAAAACGAACTGTGAAAAGGTTGAAACTTGGCATGGTATCATCACTTCACCCACATAGCATGTGCAAAAAAGTAGAGAGGGTTACGGCAAAAACTGGATGCACTTCGCGTACAATCTGGACAATCTCTTTCGAAGTATCATGCTTTCGGACGAAAAAATTCATCTGTTACACTGGCACTTAATTTTTTAAACTTATTACAACTTCGTACTTTTTTGCATTCAGTATGCACCATTCAAGGCCACGTCATCAGCTTTCAACCCTTTCTGGCATCATTTGCTCATTTTCATTCATTTACTGATTTGTTTTGAGAGCTAAATGACCGTAAAATTGAAAAACACTACAAAATGAATTGTGAAAAGCTTTAAACTTGGCATGGTATCATGATTTCACCCACAAAGCATGTGCAAAAAAATAGAGAGGGTTATGGCAAAAACTACAAGGCACTTCGTGTACAAACTGGACAATCTCTTTTGAAGTATCTGGGGTTCGGATGAAAAAACTCATCTGTTACACCGGCACTTCATTTTTTTAACTTATTACAACTCCGGACTTTTTATGCATTCGGTATGCACGATTCAAGGCCATGTCATCAACTTTCAACCCTTTCTGTCATCATTTGCGACTTTTCATTCATTTACTGATTTGTTTTGAGAGCTAAATGACCGTGAGATTGAAAAGCACTATAAAATAACTCTGAAAAGGTTGAAACTTGGCATGGTATCATCATTTCACCCACATAGCAGGTGCGAAAAAGTAAAGAGGGTTAGGTGAAAACTGGATGCACTTCGTGTACAAACTGGACAATCTCTTTCGAAGTATCAGGTTTTCGGACGAAAAAACTCATAGGTTACACCGACACTACATTTTTTAAACTTATTACAACTCCGCCCTTTTTTGCATTCAGTATGCACCATTCAAAGCCACGTCATCAACTTTCAACCCTTTCTGGCATCATTTGCTATTTTTCATGCATTTACTGATTTGTTGTGAGAGCTAAATGATCATGAAATTGAAAAGCACTACAAAATGAACTCTGAAAAGGTTGAAACTTGGCCTGGTATCATCATTTCACTCACATGGCATGTGCAAAAAAGTAGAGAGGGTTACCGCAAAAACTGGATGCACTTCATGAACAAACTGAACAATCTCTTTCGAAGTATCAGGGTTTTCGACGAAAAAACACATCTGTTACAACGGCACTTCATTTTTTTTAAATTTATTACAACTCCGAACATTTTTTGCGTTCAATATGCACGATTCAAGGCAACGTCATCAACTTTCAACCCTTTCTGGCATCATTTGCTATTTTGCATTCATTTATTGATTTGTTTTTAGAGACAAATGACCGTGAAATTGAAAAGCAGTACAAAACGAACTGTGAAAAGGTTGAAACTTGGCATGGTATCATCATTTCACCCACATAGCATGTGCAAAAAATTAGAGAGGGTTACGGCAAAAACTGGATGCACTTCGCGTACAATCTGGACAATCTCTTTCGAAGTATCATGCTTTCGGACGAAAAAATTCATCTGTTACACTGGCACTTAATTTTTTAAACTTATTACAACTTCGTACTTTTTTGCATTCAGTATGCACCATTCAAGGCCACGTCATCAGCTTTCAACCCTTTCTGGCATCATTTGCTCATTTTCATTCATTTACTGATTTGTTTTGAGAGCTAAATGACCGTAAAATTGAAAAACACTACAAAATGAATTGTGAAAAGCTTTAAACTTGGCATGGTATCATGATTTCACCCACAAAGCATGTGCAAAAAAATAGAGAGGGTTATGGCAAAAACTACAAGGCACTTCGTGTACAAACTGGACAATCTCTTTTGAAGTATCTGGGGTTCGGATGAAAAAACTCATCTGTTACACCGGCACTTCATTTTTTTAACTTATTACAACTCCGGACTTTTTATGCATTCGGTATGCACGATTCAAGGCCATGTCATCAACTTTCAACCCTTTCTGTCATCATTTGCGACTTTTCATTCATTTACTGATTTGTTTTGAGAGCTAAATGACCGTGAGATTGAAAAGCACTATAAAATAACTCTGAAAAGGTTGAAACTTGGCATGGTATCACCATTTCACCCACATAGCAGGTGCGAAAAAGTAAAGAGGGTTAGGTGAAAACTGGATGCACTTCGTGTACAAACTGGACAATCTCTTTCGAAGTATCAGGTTTTCGGACGAAAAAACTCATAGGTTACACCGACACTACATTTTTTAAACTTATTACAACTCCGCCCTTTTTTGCATTCAGTATGCACCATTCAAAGCCACATCATCAACTTTCAACCCTTTCTGGCATCATTTGCTATTTTTCATGCATTTACTGATTTGTTGTGAGAGCTAAATGATCATGAAATTGAAAAGCACTACAAAATGAACTCTGAAAAGGTTGAAACCTGGCCTGGTATCATCATTTCACTCACATGGCATGTGCAAAAAAGTAGAGAGGGTTACCACAAAAACTGGATGCACTTCATGAACAAACTGAACAATCTCTTTCGAAGTATCAGGGTTTTCGACGAAAAAACACATCTGTTACAACGGCACTTCATTTTTTTTAAATTTATTACAACTCCGAACATTTTTTGCGTTCAATATGCACGATTCAAGGCAACGTCATCAACTTTCAACCCTTTCTGGCATCATTTGCTATTTTGCATTCATTTATTGATTTGTTTTTAGAGACAAATGACCGTGAAATTGAAAAGCAGTACAAAACGAACTGTGAAAAGGTTGAAACTTGGCATGGTATCATCATTTCACACACATAGCATGTGCAAAAAAGTAGAGAGGGTTACGGCAAAAACTGGATGCACTTCGTGTACAATCTGGACAATCTCTTTCGAAGTATTAGGGTTTCGAATGAAAAAATTCATATGTTACACCTGCACTTCATTTTTTAAAACTTATTACAACTCCGTAATTTTTTGCATTCAGTATGCACCATTCAAGGCCGTGTCATCAACTTTCAACCCTTTCTGGCATCATTTGCTCATTTTCATTTATTTACTGATTTGTTTTGAGAGCTAAATGACCGTGAAATTGAAAAACACTAAAAATGAACTGTGAAAAGGTTTAAACTTGGCATGGTATCATGATTTCACGCACATAGCATGTGCAAAAAAATAGAGAGGGTTATGGCAAAAACTGGAAGCACTTCGTGTACAAACTGGACAATCTCTTTTGAAGTATCTGGGGTTCGGCTGAAAAAACTCATCTGTTACACCGGCACTTCATTTTTTTAACTTATTACAACTCCTGACTTTTTATGCATTCGGTATGCACGATTCAAGGCCATGTCATCAACTTTCAACCCTTTCTGTCATCATTTGCGATTTTCATTCATTTACTGATTTGTTTTGAGAGCTAAATGACCGTGAAATTGAAAAGCACTATAAAATAACTCTGAAAAGGTTGAAACTTGGCATGGTATCATCATTTCACCCACATAGCAGGTGCGAAAAAGTAAAGAGGGTTACGGTGAAACTGGATGCACTTCGTGTACAAACTGGACAATCTCTTTCGAAGTATCAGGTTTTCGGACGAAAAAACTCATAGGTTACACCGACACTACATTTTTTAAACTTATTACAACTCCGCCCTTTTTTGCGTTCAGTATGCACCATTCAAAGCCACGTCATCAACTTTCAACCCTTTCTGGCATCATTTGCTATTTTTCATGCATTTACTGATTTGTTGTGAGAGCTAAATGATCATGAAATTGAAAAGCACTACAAAATGAACTCTGAAAAGGTTGAAACTTGGCCTGGTATCATCATTTCACCCACATGGCATGTGCAAAAAAGTAGAGAGGGTTACCGCAAAAACTGGATGCACTTCATGAACAAACTGAACAATCTCTTTCGAAGTATCAGGGTTTTGGACGAAAAAACACATCTGTTACAACGGCACTTCATTTTTTTTAAATTTATTACAACTCCGAACATTTTTTGCGTTCAATATGCACGATTCAAGGCAACGTCATCAACTTTCAACCCTTTCTGGCATCATTTGCTATTTTTCATTCATTTACTGATTTGTTTTTAGAGACAAATGACCGTGAAATTGAAAAGCAGTACAAAACGAACTGTGAAAAGGTTGAAACTTGGCATGGTATCATCATTTCACACACATAGCATGTGCAAAAAAGTAGAGAGGGTTACGGCAAAAACTGGATGCACTTCGTGTACAATCTGGACAATCTCTTTCGAAGTATTAGGGTTTCGAATGAAAAAATTCATATGTTACACCTGCACTTCATTTTTTAAAACTTATTACAACTCCTTAATTTTTTGCATTCAATATGCACCATTCAAGGCCGTGTCATCAACTTTCAACCCTTTCTGGCATCATTTGCTCATTTTCATTCATTTACTGATTTGTTTTGAGAGCTAAATGACCATGAAATTGAAAAACACTAAAAATGAACTGTGAAAAGGTTTAAATTGGCATGGTATCATGATTTCACCCACATAGCATGCGCAAAAAAATAGAGAGGGTTATGGAAAAAACTGGAAGCACTTCGTGTACAAACTGGACAATCTCTTTTGAAGTATCTGGGGTTCGGATGAAAAAACTCATCTGTTACACCGGCACTTCATTTTTTTAACTTATTACAACTCCTGACTTTTTATGCATTCGATATGCACGATTCAAGGCCATGTCATCAACTTTCAACCCTTTCTGCCATCATTTGC
>NC_041390.1:377708308-377715360 GCF_002162155.2 Triticum dicoccoides | reverse complement strand
CACATAGCAGGTGCGAAAAAGTAAAGAGGGTTACGGTGAAAACTGGATGCACTTCGTGTACAAACTGGACAATCTCTTTCGAAGTATCACGTTTTCGGACGAAAAAACTCATAGGTTACACCGACACTGCATTTTTTAAACTTATTACAACTCCGCCCTTTTTTGCGTTCAGTATGCACCATTCAAAGCCACGTCATCAACTTTCAACCCTTTCTGGCATCATTTGCTATTTTTCATGCATTTACTGATTTGTTGTGAGAGCTAAATGATCATGAAATTGAAAAGCACTACAAAATGAACTCTGAAAAGGTTGAAACTTGGCCTGGTATCATCATTTCACCCACATGGCATGTGCAAAAAAGTAGAGAGGGTTACCGCAAAAACTGGATGCACTTCATGAACAAACTGAACAATCTCTTTCGAAGTATCAGGGTTTTGGACGAAAAAACACATCTGTTACAACGGCACTTCATTTTTTTAAATTTATTACAACTCCGAACATTTTTTGCGTTCAATATGCACGATTCAAGGCAACGTCATCAACTTTCAACCCTTTCTGGCATCATTTGCTATTTTTCATTCATTTACTGATTTGTTTTTAGAGACAAATGACCGTGAAATTGAAAAGTAGTACAAAACGAACTGTGAAAAGGTTGAAACTTGGCATGGTATCATCATTTCACACACATAGCATGTGCAAAAAAGTAGAGAGGGTTACGGCAAAAAGTGGATGCACTTCGTGTACAATCTGGACAATCTCTTTCGAAGTATTAGGGTTTCGAATGAAAAAATTCATATGTTACACCTGCACTTCATTTTTTAAAACTTATTACAACTCCGTAATTTTTTGCGTTCAGTATGCACCATTCAAGGCCGTGTCATCAACTTTCAACCCTTTCTGGCATCATTTGCTCATTTTCATTCATTTACTGATTTGTTTTGAGAGCTAAATGACCGTGAAATTGAAAAACACTAAAAATGAACTGTGAAAAGGTTTAAACTTGGCATGGTATCATGATTTCACCCACATAGCATGTGCAAAAAAATAGAGAGGGTTATGGCAAAAACTGGAACCACTTCGTGTACAAACTGAACAATCTCTTTTGAAGTATCTGGGGTTCGGATGAAAAAACTCATCTGTTACACCGGCACTTCATTTTTTTAACTTATTACAACTCCTGACTTTTTATGCATTCGGTATGCACGATTCAAGGCCATGTCATCAACTTTCAACCCTTTCTGTCATCATTTGCGATTTTCATTCATTTACTGATTTGTTTTGAGAGCTAAATGACCGTGAAATTGAAAAGCACTACAAAACGAACTCTGAAAAGGTTGAAACTTGGCATGGTATCATCATTTCACCCACATAGCAGGTGCGAAAAAGTAGAGAGGGTTACGGCAAAAACTGGATGCACTTCGTGTACAATCTGGACAATCTCTTTCGAAGTATCACGGTTTCGGACGAAAAAATTCATCTGTTACACCGGCACTTCATTTTTTAAAACTTATTACAACTCCGTACTTTTTTGCATTCAGTATGCACCATTCAAGGCTACGTCATCAGCTTTCAACCCTTTCTGGCATCATTTGCTCATTTTCATTCATTTACTGATTTGTTTTGAGAGCTAAATGACCGTAAAATTGAAAAACACTACAAAATGAATTGTGAAAAGGTTTAAACTTGGAATGGTATCATGATTTCACCCACATAGCCTGTGCAAAAAAATAGAGAGGGTTATGGCAAAAAATGGAAGCACTTCGTGTACAAACAGGACAATCTCTTTTGAAGTATCTGGGGTTCGGATGAAAAAACTCATCTGTTACACCGGCACTTCATTTTTTTAACTTATTACAACTCTAGACTTTTTATGCATTCGGTATGCACGATTCAAGGCCATGTCATCAACTTTCAACCCTTTCTGTCATCATTTCCGATTTTTCATTCATTTACTGATTTGTTTTGAGAGCTAAATGACCGTGAAATTGAAAAGCACTATAAAATAACTCTGAAAAGGTTGAAACTTGGCATGGTATCATCATTTCACCCACATAGCAGGTGCGAAAAAGAAAAGAGGGTTACGGTGAAAACTGGATGCACTTCGTGTACAAACTAGACAATCTCTTTCGAAGTATCAGGTTTTCGGACGAAAAAACTCATAGGTTTCACCGACACTGCATTTTTTAAACTTATTATAACTCCTCACTTTTTTGCGTTCAGTATGCACCATTCAAAGCCACGTCATCAACTTTCAACCCTTTCTGGCATCATTTGCTATTTTTCATGCATTTACTGATTTGTTGTGAGAGCTAAATGATCATGAAATTGAAAAGCACTACAAAATGAACTCTGAAAAGGTTGAAACTTGGCCTGGTATCATCATTTCACCCACATGGCATGTGCAAAAATGTAGAGAGGGTTACCGCAAAAACTGGATGCACTTCATGAACAAATTGAACAATTTCTTTCGAAGTATCAGGGTCTCGGACGAAAAAACACATCTGTTACAACGGCACTTCATTTTTTTAAAATTTATTACAACTCCGAACATTTTTTTCGTTCAGTATGCATGATTCAAGGCAACGTCATCAACTTTCAACCCTTTCTGGCATCATTTGCTATTTTTCATTCATTTACTGATTTGTTTTTAGAGATAAATGACCGTGAAATTGAAAAGCAGTACAAAACGAACTGTGAAAAGGTTGAAACTTGGCATGGTATCATCATTTCACACACATAGCATGTGCAAAAAAGTAGAGAGGGTTACGGCAAAAACTGGATGCACTTCGTGTACAATCTGGACAATCTCTTTCGAAGTATCAGGGTTTCGAATGAAAAAATTCATATGTTACACCTGCACTTCATTTTTTAAAACTTATTACAAGTCCGTAATTTTTTCCATTCAGTATGCACCATTCAAGGCCACGTCATGAACTTTCAACCCTTTCTGGCATCATTTGCTCATTTTCATTCATTTACTGATTTGTTTTGAGAGCTAAATGACCGTGAAATTGAAAAACAATAAAAATGAACTGTGAAAAGGTTTAAACTTGGCATGGTATCATGATTTCACCCACAAAGCATGTGCAAAAAAATAGAGAGGGTTATGGCAAAAACTGGAAGCACTTCGTGTACAAACTGGACAATCTCTTTTGAAGTATCTGGGGTTCGGATGAAAAAACTCATCTGTTACACCGGCAGTTCATTTTTTTAACTTATTACAACTTCGGACTTTTTATGCATTCGGTATGCATGATTCAAGGCCACATCATCAACTTTCAAACCTTTCTGTTATCATTTGCTATTTTTCATTCATTTACTGATTTGTTTTTAGAGCTAAATGACCGTAAAATTGAAAAGCATTACAAAACGAACTCTGAAAAGGTTGAACCTTGGCATGGTATCATCATTTCACCCACATAGCATGTGCAAAAAATTAGAGAGGGTTACGGCAAAGACTGGATGCACTTCGTGTACAATCTGGACAATCTCTTTTGAAGTATTAGGGTTTCGGACGAAAAAATTCATCTGTTACACCGGCACTTCATTTTTTAAAACTTATTACAACTCCATACTTTTTTGCATTCAGTATGCACCATTCAAGGCCACGTCATCAGCTTTCAACCCTTTCTGGCATCATTTGCTCATTTTCATTCATTTACTGATTTGTTTTGAGAGCTAAATGACCGTAAAATTGAAAAACACTACAAAATGAATTGTGAAAAGGTTTAAACTTGGAATGATATCATGATTTCACCCACATAGCATGTGCACAAAAATAGAGAGGGTTATGGCAAAAACTGGAAGCACTTCGTGTACAAACTGGACAATCTCTTTTGAAGTATCTGGGGTTCGGATGAAAAAACTCATCTGTTACACTGGCACTTCATTTTTTAACTTATTACAACTCCGGACATTTTATGCATTCGGTATGCACGATTCAAGGCCATGTCATCAACTTTCAACCCTTTCTGTCATCATTTGCGATTTTCATTCATTTACTGATTTGTTTTGAGAGCTAAATGACCGTGAAATTGAAAAGCACTATAAAATAACTCTGAAAAGGTTGAAACTTGGCATGGTATCATCATTTCACCCACATAGCAGGTGCGAGAAAGTAAAGAGGGTTACGGTGAAAACTGGATGCACTTCGTGTACAAACTGGACAATCTCTTTAGAAGTATCAGGTTTTCGGACGAAAAAACTCATAGGTTACACCGACACTGCATCTTTTAAACTTATTACAACTCCGCCCTTTTTTGCGTTCAGTATGCACCATTCAAAGCCACGTCATCAACTTTCAACCCTTTCTGGCATCATTTGCTATTTTTCATGCATTTACTGATTTGTTGTGAGAGCTAAATGATCATGAAATTGAAAAGCACTACAAAATGAACTCTGAAAAGGTTGAAACTTGGCCTGGTATCATCATTTCACCCACATGGCATGTGCAAAAAAGTAGAGAGGGTTACCGCAAAAACTGGATGCACTTCATGAACAAACTGAACAATCTCTTTCGAAGTATCGGGGTTTCGGACGAAAAAACACATCTGTAACAACGACACTTCATTTTTTTTAAATTTTTTACAACTCCGAACATTTTTTGCGTTCAGTATGCACGAGTCAAGGCAACGTCATCAACTTTCAACCCTTTCTGGCATCATTTGCTATTTTTCATTCATTTACTGATTTGTTTTTAGAGATAAATGACCGTGAAATTGAAAAGCGGTACAAAACGAACTGTGAAAAGGTTGAAACTTGGCATGGTATCATCATTTCACACACATAGCATGTGCAAAAAAGTAGAGAGGGCTACGGCAAAAACTGGATGCACTTCGTGTACAATCTGGACAATCTCTTTCGAAGTATCAGGGTTTCGAATGAAAAAATTTATATGTTACACCTGCACTTCATTTTTTAAAACTTATTACAACTTCGTAATTTTTTGCATTCAGTATGCACCATTCAAGGCCACGTCATCAACTTTCAACCCTTTCTGGCATCATTTGCTCATTTTCATTCATTTACTGATTTGTTTTGAGAGCTAAATGACCGTGAAATTGAAAAACACTAAAAATGAACTGTGAAAAGGTTTAAACTTGGCATGGTATCATGATTTCACCCACAAAGCATGTGCAAAAAAATAGAGAGGGTTATGGCAAAAACTGGAAGCACTTCGTGTACAAACTGGACAATCTCTTTTGAAGTATCTGGGGTTCAAATGAAAAAACTCATATGTTACACCGGCACTTGATTTTTTTTAACTTATTACAACTCCGGACTTTTTATGCATTCGGTATGCACGATTCAAGGCCATGTCATCAACTTTCAACCCTTTCTGTCATCATTTGCTATTTTTCATTCATTTACTGATTTGTTTTGAGAGCTAAGTGACCGTCAAATTGAAAAGCACTACAAAACGAACTCTGAAAAGGTTGAAACTTGGCATGGTATCATCATTTCACCCACATAGCAGGTGCGAAAAAGTAGAGAGGGTTACGGCAAAAACTGGATGCACTTCGTGTACAATCTGGACAATCTCTTTCGAAGTATCATGGTTTCGGACGAAAAAATTCATCTGTTACACCGGCACTTCATTTTTTAAAACTTATTACAACTCCGTACTTTTTTGCATTCAGTATGCACCATTCAAGGCCACGTCATCAGCTTTCAACCCTTTCTGGCTTCATTTGCTCATTTTCATTCATTTACTGATTTGTTTTGAGAGCTAAATGACCGTAAAATTGAAAAACACTACAAAATGAATTGTGAAAAGGTTTAAACTTGGAATGGTATCATGATTTCACCCACATAGCATGTGCAAAAAAATAGAGAGGGTTATGGCAAAAACTGGAAGCACTTCGTGTACAAACTGGACAATCTCTTTTGAAGTATCTGGGGTTCGGATGAAAAAACTCATCTGTTACACCGGCACTTCATTTTTTTAACTTATTACAACTCTAGACTTTTTATGCATTCGGTATGCACGATTCAAGGCCATGTCATCAACTTTCAACCCTTTCTGTCATCATTTCCGATTTTTCATTCATTTACTGATTTGTTTTGAGAGCTAAATGACCGTGAAATTGAAAAGCACTATAAAATAACTCTGAAAAGGTTGAAACTTGGCATGGTATCATCATTTCACCCACATAGCAGGTGCGAAAAAGAAAAGAGGGTTACGGTGAAAACTGGATGCACTTCGTGTACAAACTGGACAATCTCTTTCGAAGTATCAGGTTTTCGGACGAAAAAACTCATAGGTTTCACCGACACTGCATTTTTTAAACTTATTATAACTCCGCCCTTTTTTGCGTTCAGTATGCACCATTCAAAGCCACGTCATCAACTTTCAACCCTTTCTGGCATCATTTGCTATTTTTCATGCATTTACTGATTTTGTTGTGAGAGCTAAATGATCATGAAATTGAAAAGCACTACAAAATGAACTCTGAAAAGGTTGAAACTTGGCCTGGTATCATCATTTCACCCACATGGCATGTGCAAAAAAGTAGAGAGGGTTACCGCAAAAACTGGATGCACTTCATGAACAAATTGAACAATTTCTTTCGAAGTATCAGGGTCTCGGACGAAAAAACACATCTGTTACAACGGCACTTCATTTTTTTTAAATTTATTACAACTCCGAACATTTTTTCGTTCAGTATGCATGATTCAAGGCAATGTCATCAACTTTCAACCCTTTCTGGCATCATTTGCTATTTTTCATTCATTTACTGATTTGTTTTTAGAGATAAATGACCGTCAAATTGAAAAGCAGTACAAAACGAACTGTGAAAAGGTTGAAACTTGGCATGGTATCATCATTTCACACACATAGCATGTGCAAAAAAGTAGAAAGGGTTACGGCAAAAACTGGATGCACTTCGTGTACAATCTGGACAATCTCTTTCGAAGTATCAGGGTTTCGAATGAAAAAATTCATATGTTACACCTGCACTTCATTTTTTAAAACTTATTACAACTCCGTAATTTTTTCCATTCAGTATGCACCATTCAAGGCCACGTCATGAACTTTCAACCCTTTCTG
>NC_041390.1:377704943-377708242 GCF_002162155.2 Triticum dicoccoides | reverse complement strand
AGGTTTAAACTTGGCATGGTATCATGATTTCACCCACAAAGCATGTGCAAAAAAATAGAGAGGGTTATGGCAAAAACTGGAAGCACTTCGTGTACAAACTGGACAATCTCTTTTGAAGTATCTGGGGTTCGGATGAAAAAACTCATCTGTTACACCGGCAGTTCATTTTTTTAACTTATTACAACTCCGGAGTTTTTATGCATTCGGTATGCATGATTCAAGGCAGCATCATCAACTTTCAAACCTTTCTGTTATCATTTGCTATTTTTCATTCATTTACTGATTTGTTTTTAGAGCTAAATGACCGTAAAATTGAAAAGCATTACAAAACGAACTCTGAAAAGGTTGAACCTTGGCATGGTATCGTCATTTCACACACATAGCATGTGCAAAAAAGTAGAGAGGGTTACGGCAAAAACTGGATGCACTTCGTGTACAATCTGGACAATCTCTTTTGAAGTATTAGGGTTTCGGACGAAAAAATTCATCTGTTACACCGGCACTTCATTTTTTAAAACTTATTACAACTCCGTACTTTTTTGCATTCAGTATGCACCATTCAAGGCCACGTCATCAGCTTTCAACCCTTTCTGGCATCATTTGCTCATTTTCATTCATTTACTGATTTTTTTTGAGAGCTAAATGACCGTAAAATTGAAAAACACTACAAAATGAATTGTGAAAAGGTTTAAACTTGGAATGATATCATGATTTCACCCACATAGCATGTGCACAAAAATAGAGAGGGTTATGGCAAAAACCGGAAGCACTTCGTGTACAAACTGGACAATCTCTTTTGAAGTATCTGGGTTTCGGATGAAAAAACTCATCTGTTACACCGGCACTTCATTTTTTTAACTTATTACAACTCCGGACTTTTTATGCATACGGTATGCACGATTCAAGGCCATGTCATCAACTTTCAACCCTTTCTGTCATCATTTGCGATTTTTCATTCATTTACTGATTTGTTTTGAGAGCTAAATGATCGTGAAATTGAAAAGCACTATAAAATAACTCTGAAAAGGTTGAAACTTGGCATGGTATCATCATTTCACCCACATAGCAGGTGCGAAAAAGTAAAAAGGGTTACGGTGAAAACTGGATGCACTTCGTGTACAAACTGGACAATCTCTTTCGAAGTATCAGGTTTTCGGACGAAAAAACTCATAGGTTACACCGACACTGCATTTTTTAAACTTATTACAACTCCGCCCTTTTTTGCGTTCAGTATGCACCATTCAAAGCCACGTCATCAACTTTCAACCCTTTCTGGCATCATTTGCTATTTTTCATGCATTTACTGATTTGTTGTGAGAGCTAAATGATCATGAAATTGAAAAGCACTACAAAATGAACTCTGAAAAGGTTGAAACTTGGCCTGGTATCATCATTTCACCCACATGGCATGTGCAAAAAAGTAGAGAGGGTTACCGAAAAAACTGGATGCACTTCATGAACAAACTGAACAATCTCTTTCGAAGTATCGGGGTTTCGGACGAAAAAACACATCTGTTACAACGACACTTCATTTTTTTTAAATTTATTACAACTCCGAACATTTTTTGCGTTCAGTATGCACGATTCAAGGCAACGTCATCAACTTTCAACCCTTTCTGGCATCATTTGCTATTTTTCATTCATTTACTGATTTGTTTTTAGAGATAAATGACCGTGAAATTGAAAAGCGGTACAAAACGAACTGTGAAAAGGTTGAAACTTGGCATGGTATCATCATTTCACACACATAGCACGTGCAAAAAAGTAGAGAGGGTTACGACAAAAACTGGATGCACTTCGTGTACAATCTGGACAATCTCTTTCTAAGTATCAGGGTTTCGAATGAAAAAATTCATATGTTACACCTGCACTTCATTTTTTAAAACTTATTACAACTTCGTAATTTTTTGCATTCAGTATGCACCATTCAAGGCCACGTCATCAACTTTCAACCCTTTCTGGCATCATTTGCTCATTTTCATTCATTTACTGATTTGTTTTGAGAGCTAAATGACCGTGAAATTGAAAAACACTAAAAATGAACTGTGAAAAGGTTTAAACTTGGCATGGTATCATGATTTCACCCACATAGCATGTGCAAAAAAATAGAGAGGGTTATGGCAAAAACTGGAAGCACTTCGTGTACAATCTGGACAATCTCTTTTGAAGTATCTGGGTTTCTGATGAAAAAACTCATCTGTTACACCGGCACTTCATTTTTTTAACTTATTACAACTCCGGACTTTTTATGCATTAGGTATGCACGATTCAAGGCCATGTCATCAACTTTCAACCCTTTCTGTCATCATTTGCGATTTTTCATTCATTTACTGATTTATTTTGAGAGCTAAATGACCGTGAAATTGAAAAGCACTATAAAATAACTCTGAAAAGGTTGAAACTTGGCATGGTATCATCATTTCACTCACATAGCAGGTGCGAAAAAGTAAAAAGGGTTACGGTGAAAACTGGATGCACTTCATGTACAAACTGGACAATCTCTTTCGAAGTATCGGGTTTTCGGACGAAAAAACTCATAGGTTACACCGACACTGCATTTTTAAACTTATTACAACTCCGCCCTTTTTTGCGTTCAGTGTGCACCATTCAAAGCCACATCATCAACTTTCAACCCTTTCTGGCATCATTTGCTATTTTTCATGCATTTACTGATTTGTTGTGAGAGCCAGATGATCATGAAATTGAAAAGCACTACAAAATTAACTCTGAATAGGTTTAAACTTGGCATGGTATCATCATTTCACCCACATGGCATGTGCAAAAAAGTAGAGAGGGTTACCGCAAAAACTGGATGCACTTCATGAACAAACTGGACAATTGTGACGCCCGGATAGTTACGCTACAGTAATCCTCCACTAATGATGCCACGTCACCTCGATTACTGTGGTTAATCTCGCATTAGTTCGAAACCGATTTGAATTCAATTTAAAATCAGGCAAACAACAAAAGTTTTTAAAAATTAAAACTAAAATGTTCGGGTTGTGTCAAATAAATCGTAAGTAATTGTGGTGGAGCAACCAAACTTTGATAAAATGTTTAAAGGCTCTAGAACGATTAAAACAGTAGTAAAACAATTAAACAAATGCCTATTGAATTTATAGAATGCTAAAACTATTTTATTATGGGTCAATAATTAATCCCACAATAGTTTGTTGATTAGTACAAATTTAGGCACTAAAGATAAATGAAACTACAAATAAAAAATAATAAAAGAAAAGAAAATATAAAAACAGAAAACAAAACTAACAAAGAACAAAAAAAAGAAATAGAAGAGACAC
>NC_041390.1:377686728-377704444 GCF_002162155.2 Triticum dicoccoides | reverse complement strand
GCCGGACCTCGCTTCCCCGTCTCCCCCTCGTCTGCTTCCCCCACCTCTCGATCCCGATCTGGATCGGGAAGGGGAACGAACCCGGCGCCCCTCGCCGCCTCGGCCCCCGCCGCTCAACACCGACGTCGGTGCCGTCCCTCGCCGCAACTGCTCGTCTCCTCGTCGCCCGGCCGTCCTCGACCTCCTCCCCGAACGGCCTCAACGACCCCGCCGCCTAGATAGACCGCGCACGCCGCCGCCTGGACCTCGCCGGACGTCCTCACCGGTCTGCCTCCTCCTCCTCGCCGGCCTGCACCTCATCACCGCGTCGCTGACTTCTCCGTCTCCTCCCCGCGCCCCACTGCCCCGATCCCTGCATCTCGCTGTGAGCCTCCGCCTCCTCCTCTCCTCCTTCAGTCTCGCGCACACACTCACGACCGCGGCATCGTCCGTGCGCTGGCCGCGCCCAGCGCCTCGCCCCGCTGAGGCCTCTCTGCCTCGCCCTCTCCCTTGCTCCCCGCGTCCTCGCCTCTGCTGCCGCGCCCTGGCGCCGTCCCGCCGTGGCCTCACCATTGTCGCCTCCGGCGGCCGGCCTCGCCGTGCCCTGCTATCGCCGGCGCCCCCCTGGTGGCCCTGATGGGCGCGTGCCCGCACCCGCGCCCAAAACCGCTATGGCCCCCTGGGGCCTATGACATATGGGCCCCGCCCACAGAACATGTTTAAAAAAAATAGAATTTAAAGAATTTAAAATAATATTAATAAAATTAATAAGTAATTAATTAGTGAATTAATAAGTTAATTAACCCTGTTTAATTAGTCTAATTAACTAGTTAGTTTAAATAAATAGTAATTAAGTTAGTTAAACCCTAAATCGACTAAACAGTCAATGACGAACGGGACCCACACGTCAGTTGACCAGTCAACTCTGTTGACTGCTGATGTCAGCATGACATCATGTTGATGTCATTATTCCATTTTTGAATTAATTTAAATAACTAATTAAATTCCAGAAATTAATAAAATCTTTAGAAAATCATATCTTTTAATCCGTAACTCATATTAAAATATTTTCAACATGAAAGTTGCTCAGAACGACGAGACGAACCCGGATTCGCAGCCTGTTCGTCCACCACACCCCCCTAACCTATCGAACCCGCAACTTTTCCCCTCCGGCTTCTCTGCCCGAAAACACGAAACACCGGGAATACTTTCCCGGATGATTCCCCCCTTAACCAGTACCACCTCATACCACGTTAGGGCACGCCTAGCATCGCTTCTTGACATGTCATGCATCGATATGCATCTGTTTACTTGGTATTCATTGTTTCTTCCCCCTCTTCTCTCCGGTAGACTACGAGACCGACGTTGCTGCTGCCCAGTTCGACTACGGTGTTGACGACCCCTCTCTCTTGCCAGAGCAACCAGGCAAGCCCCCCCTTTGATCACCAGATATCGCCTACTCTTCTCTATACTGCTTGCATTAGAGTAGTGTAGCATGTTACTGCTTTCCGTTAATCCTATTCTAATGCATAGCCTGTCATTGCTGCTACAGTCATTGATACCTTACCCGCAATCCTAAATGCTTAGTATAGGATGCTAGTGTTCCATCAGTGGCCCTACACTCTTGTCCGTCTGCCATGCTATACTACTGGGCTATGATCACTTCGGGAGGTGATCACGGGCATATACTATATACTTTACACTGTTACATTACCTGTGATACTGTTCGGAGTTGGGGGCTGAAGGGGCAGGTGGCTCCATCCCGGTAGAGGTGGGCCTGGGTTCCCGACGGCCCCCGACTGTTACTTGGTGGCGGAGCGACAGGGCAGGTTGAGACCACCTAGGAGACAGGTGGGCCTGGCCCTGTTCGGCGTTCGCGGATATTTAACACGCTTAACGAGATCTTGGTATTTGATCTGAGTTGGCTACGAGCCTATACGCACTAACCATCTACGCGGGAGTAGTTATGGGTATCCCGACGTCGTGGTATCAGCCGAAGCACTTCAGACGTCAGCGACGGAGCGGCGCGCGCCGAATTGGAACGTAAGCCTGCTCTTGTATTAAGGGGGCTAGTTCTGCTTCCGGCCGCCCTCGCAACGTGCAGGTGTGCTATGGGCGATGGGCCCAGACCCCTGTGCGCTTAGGTTTAGACCGGCGTGCTGGCCTCTCTATTTTGCGTAGGTGGGGCTGCGACGTGTTGATCTTCCGAGGCCGGGCATGACCCAGGAAAGTGTGTCCGGCCAAATGGGATCGAGCGTGTTGGGCTATGTGGTGCACCCCTGCAGGGAAGTTAATCTATTCGAATAGCCGTGATCTTCGGTAACAAGACGACTTGGAGTTGTACCTTGACCTTATGACAACTAGAACCAGATACTTAATAAAACACACCCTTCCAAGTTCCACAGACAACCCGGTGATCGCTTTTCTACAGGGCGACGAGGAGAGGATCGCCGGGTAGTTTTATGCTATGCGATGCTACTTGGAGATGCTACTTGGAGATGCTACTTGGAGGACGTCAATCTACTCTCTTCTACATGCTGCAAGACGGAGGCTGCCAGAAGCGTAGTCTTCGACAGGATTAGCTATCCCCCTCTTATTCTGGCATTCTGCAGTTCAGTCCACTGATATGGCCTCCTTACACATATACCCATGCATATGTAGTGTAGTTCCTTGCTTGCGAGTACTTTGGATGAGTACTCACGGTTGCTTTCTCCCCCCTTTTTCCCCTTTTCCTTCCTTTCTGGTTGTCGCAACCAGATGCTGGAGTCCAGGAGCCAGACGCCACCGTCGACGACGACTACTACACTGGAGGTGCCTACTACTACGTGCAGGCCGCTGACGACGACCAAGAGTAGTTAGGAGGATCCCAGGCAGGAGGCCTGCGCCTCTTTCGATCTGTATCCCAGTTTGTGCTAGCCATCTTATGGCAACTTGTTTAACTTATGTCTGTACTCAGATGTTGTTGCTTCCGCTGACTCGTCTATGATCGAGCACTTGTATTCGAGCCCTCGAGGCCCCTGGCTTGTATTATGATGCTTGTATGACTTATTTTATTTGTAGAGTTGTGTTGTGATATCTTCCCGTGAGTCCCTGATCTTGATCGTACACATTTGCGTGCATGATTAGTGTACGATTGAATCGGGGGCGTCACAAAAATCTCTTTCGAAGTATCAGGGTTTCGGACAAAAAAACACATCTGTTGCAATGCCACTTCATTTTTTTAAATTTATTACAACCCCGGACATTTTTGGCGTTCAGTATGCACGATTCAAGGCAACGTCATCAACTTTCAACCCTTTCTGTCATCATTTGCTATTTTTCATTCATTTACTTGTTTGTTTTTAGAGCTAAATGACCGTGAAATTGAAAAGCACTACAAAACAAACTCTGAAAAGGTTGAAACTTAGCATGGTATCATCATTTCACCCACATAGCATGTGCCAAAAAGTAGAGAGGGTTACGGCAAAAACTGGATGCACTTCGTGTACAATCTGGACAATCTCTTTCGAAGTATCAGGGTTTCGGACGAAAAAATTCATCTGTTACACCGGCACTTCATTTTTTAAAACTTATTACAACTCCGTACTTTTTTGCATTCAGTATGCACCATTCAAGGCCACGTCATCAATTTTCAACCTTTTCTAGCATCATTTGCTCATTTTCATTCATTTACTGATTTGTTTTGAGAGCTAAATGACCGTGAAATTGAAAAACACTACAAAATGAACTATGAAAAGGTTTAAACTTGGCATGGTATCAGGATTTCACCCACATAGCATGTGCAAAAAAATAGAGAGGGTTATGGCAAAAACTGGAAGCACTTCGTGTACAAACTGGACAATCTCCTTTGAAGTATCTGGGGTTCAGATGAGAAAACTCATCTGTTACACCGGCACTTCATTTTTTTAACTTATTACAACTTCGGACTTTTTATGCATTCAGTATGCAAGATTCAAGGCCACATCATCAACTTTCAACCCTTTCTGGCATCATTTGCTAATTTTCATTCATTTACTGATTTGTTTTGAGAGCTAAATGATCGTGAAATTGAAAAGCACTACAAAATAACTCTTAAAAGGTTGAAACTTGGCATGGTATCATTATTTCACCCACATAGCATGTGCAAAAAATTAGAGAGGGTTACGGCAAAAACTGGATGCACTTCGTGTACAAACTGGACAATCTCTTTCGAAATATCAGTGTTTCGGGCGAAAAAACTCATCTGTTACACCGACACTTCATTTTAAAAAAAAATTTACAACTCCGGACATTTTTTGCGTTCAGTATGCACGATTCAAGGCAACATCATCAACTTTCAACCCTTTCTAGCATCATTTGCTATTTTTCATTAATTTACGTATTTGTTTTTAGAACTAAATGACCATGAAATTGAAAAGCTCTACAAAACGAACTCAGAAAAGGTTGAAACTTGGCATGGTATCATCACTTCACCCACATAGCATGTGCAAAAAAGTAGAAAGGGTTACTGCAAAAACTGGATGCACTTCGTGTACAATCTGGACAATCTCTTTCGAAGTATCATGGTTTCGGACGAAAAAATTCATCTGTTACACTGGCACTTCATTTTTTTAAACTTATTACAACTTCGTACTTTTTTGCATTCAATATGCACCATTCAAGGCCACATCATCAGCTTTCAACACTTTCTGGTATCATTTGCTCATTTTCATTCATTTACTGATTTGTTTTGAGAGCTAAATGACCGTGAAATTCAAAAACACTAAAAATGAACTGTGAAAAGGTTTAAACTTGGCATGGTATCATGATTTCACCCACATAGCATGTGCAAAAAAATAGAGAGGGTTATGGCAAAAACTGGAAGCACTTCATGTACAAACTGGACAATCTCTTTTGAAGTATCTGGGTTCCGGATGAAAAAACTCATCTGTTACACTGGCACTTCATTTTTTTAACTTATTACAACTCCGGACTTTTTATGCATTCGGTATGCACGATTCAAGGCCATGTCATCAACTTTCAACCCTTTCTGTCATCATTTGCGATTTTTCATTCATTTACTGATTTGTTTTGAGAGCTAAATGACCGTGAAATTGGAAAGCACTATAAAATAACTCTGAAAAGGTTGAAACTTGGCATGGTATCATCATTTCACCCACGTAGCAGGTGCGAAAAAGTAAAGAGGGTTACGGTGAAAACTGGATGCACTTCGTGTACAAACTGGACAATCTCTTTCAAAGTATCAGGTTTTCGGACGAAAAAACTAATAGGTTACACCGACACTGCATTTTTTAAACTTATTACAACTCCCCCCTTTTTTGCGTTCAGTATGCACCATTCAAAGCCATGTCATCAACTTTCAACCCTTTCTGGCATCATTTGCTATTTTTCATGCATTTACTGATTTGTTGTGAGAGCTAAATGATCATGAAATTGAAAAGCTCTACAAAATGAACTCTGAAAAGGTTGAAACTTGGCCTGCTATCATCATTTCACCCACATGGCATGTGCAGAAAAGTAGAGAGGGTTACCGCAAAAACTGGATGCACTTCATGAACAAACTGAACAATCTCTTTCGAAGTATCAGGGTTTCGGACGAACAAACACATCTGTTACAATGGCACTTCATTTTTTTTAAATTTGTTACAACTCCGAACATTTTTTGCGTTCAGTATGCACGATTCAAGGCAACGTCATCAACTTTCAACCCTTTCTGTCATCATTTGCTATTTTTCATTCATTTACTGACTTGTTTTTAGAGCTAAATGACTATGAAATTGAAAAGCACTACAAAATAAACTCTGTAAAGTTTGAAACTTGGCATGGTATCATCATTTCACCCACATAGCATGTGCAAAAAAGTAGAGAGGGTTACAGCAAAAACTAGATGCACTTCGGGTACAAACTAGACAATCGCTTTTGAAGTATCAAGGTTTCTGACGAAAAAACACACCTGTTACAACGGCACTTCATTTTTTAAAACTTATTACAACTCCATAATTTTTTGCATTCAGTATGCACCATTCAAGGCCACGTCATCCACTTTCAACCCTTTCTGGCATCATTTGTTCATTTTCATTCATTTACTGATTTGTTTTGAGAGCTAAATGACCGTGAAATTGAAAAGAACTACAAAATGAACTCTAAAAAGGTTGAAACTTGGCATGGTATCATCATTTCACCCACATAGCATGTGCAAAAAAGTAAAGAGGGTTACGGCGAAAATTGGATGCACTTCCTGTACAAACTGGACAATCTCTTTCGAAGTATCACTGTTTCGGACGAAAAAACTCATCTGTTACACCGACACTTCATTTTTATAAACTTATAACAACTCCATAGTTTTTTGCACTCAATATGCACCATTCAAGGCCACGTCATCAACTTTCAACCCTTTCTGGCATCATTTGCTATTTTTCATGCATTTACTGAGTTGTTGTGAGAGCTAAATGACCATGAAATTGAAAAGCACTACAAAATGAACTCTGAAAAGGATGAAACTTGGCATGGTATCATCATTTCACCCACATAGCATTTGCAAAAAAGTAGAGAGGGTTATAGCAAAAACTGGATGCACTTCGGGTACAAACTAGACAGTCTCTATTGAAGTATCAGGGTTTCTGACGAAAAAACACACCCGTTACAACGGCACTTCATTTTTTTAAATTTATTACAACTCCGAACTTTTTTGCATTCAGTATGCACGATTCAAGGCAACGTCATCCACTTTCAACCCTTTCTGGCATCATTTTCTATTTTTCATTCATTCACTGATTTGTTTTTAGAGCTAAATGACCGGGAAATTGAAAAGCACTACAAAATGAACTCTAAAAGGGTTGAAAAGCACTACAAAACGAACTCACAACTCCAAACTTTTTTGCGTTGAGTATGCACCATTCAAGGCCACATCATCAACTTTGAACCCTTTCTGGCATCATTTGCTATTTTCCATTCATTTATTGATTTGTTTTTAGAGCTAAATGACCGTGAAATTGAAAAGCACTACAAAATGAACTCTGAAAAGGTTGAAACTTGGCATGGTATCATCATTTCACCCACATAGCATGTGCAACAAACTAAAGAGGGTTACGGCGAAAATTGGATGCACTTCGTGTACAAACTAGACAATCTCTTTCGAAGTATCAGGGTTTTAGACGAAAAAACTCATCTGTTACACCGACACTTCATTTTTTTAAACTTATAACAACTCCATACTTTTTTGCGTTCAATATGCACCATTCAAGGCCACGTCATCAACTTTCAACCCTTTCTGGCATCATTTGCTATTTTTCATGCATTTACTGATTTGTTGTGAGAGCTAAATGACCATGAAATTGAAAAGCACTACAAAATGAACTCTAAAAAGGTTGAAACTTGGCATGGTATCATCATTTCACCCACATAGCATGTGCAAAATAGTAGAGAGGGTTACGGCGAAAACTGGATGCACTTCGTGTACAAACTGGACAATCTCTTTCGAAGTATCAGGGTTTCAGACGAAAAAATTCATCTGTTACATCGGCACTTCATTTTTTAAAATTTATTACAACTCCGTACTTTTTTGCATTCAGTATGCAGCATTGAGGGCCACGTCATCAACTTTCAACCCTTTCTGGCATCATTTGATATTTTTCATTCATTTACTGATTTGTTTTGAGAGCTAAATGATTGTGAAATTGAAAAGCACTACAAAATGAACTTTGAAAAGGTTAAAACTTGGCATGGTATCATCATTTCACCCACATAGCATGTGCAAAAAAGTAAAGAAGGTTACGGCGAAAACTGGATGCACTTCGTGTACAAACTGGACAATCTCTTTCAAAGTATCAGGGTTTCGGACGAAAAAACTCATCTGTTACACCGACACTTCATTTTTTAAAACTTATAACAACTCCATACTTTTTTGCGTTCAATATGCACCATTCAAGGCCACGTCATCAACTTTCAACCCTTTCTGGCATCATTTGCTATTTTTCATGCATTTACTGATTTTTTTAGAGCTAAATGACCGTGAAATTGAAAAGCACTACAAAATGAACTCTGAAAAGGTTGAAACCTGGCATGGTATCATCATTTCACCCACATAGTATGTGCAAAATAGTAGAGAGGGTTACGGCGAAAACTGGATGCACTTCGTGTACAAACTAGACAATCTCTTTCGAAGTATGAGGGTTTCGGACGAAAAAACTCATCTGTTACACCGACACTTCATTTTTTAAACTTATTACAACTCCAGACTTTTTTTTGCGTTCAGTATGCACCATTCAAGGCCAAATCATCAACTTTCAACCCTTTTCGGGATCATTTGCTATTTTTCATGCATCTACTGATTTGTTGTGAGAGCTAAATGACCATGAAATTGAAAAGCACTACAAAATGAACTTTGAAAAGGTTGAAACTTGGCATGGTATCATCATTTCACCCACATAGCATGTGCAAAAAAGTAAAGAAGGTTACGGCGAAAACTGGATGCACTTCATGTATAAACTGGACAATCTCTTTCGAAGTATCAGGGTTTCGGACGAAAAAACTCATCTGTTACACAGACACTTCATTTTTTTAAACTTATAAAACTCCATACTTTTTTGCGTTCAATATGCACCATTCAAGGCCACGTCATCAACTTTCAACTCTTTCTGGGATCATTTGCGATTTTTCATGCATTTACTAATTTGTTGTGAGAGCTAAATGACCATGAAATTGAAAAGCACTACAAAATGAACTCTGAAAAGTTGAAACTTGGCATGGTATCATCATTTCACCCACATAGCATGTGCAAAAAAGTAGAGTGGGTTACGGCAAAAACTGGATGCACTTCGTGTACAAACTGGACAATCTCTTTCGAAGTATCAGGGTTTCGGACAAAAAAATTCATCTGTTACATCGGCACTTCATTTTTTTAAATTTATTACAACTTCGTACTTTTTTGCATTCAGTATGCAGCATTCCATGCCACGTCATCAACTTTCAACCCTTTCTGGCATCATTTGATATTTTTCATTCATTTACTGATTTGTTTTGAGAGCTAAATGACTGTGAAATTGAAAAACACTACAAAATGAAATGTCAAAAGGTTTAAACTTGGCATGGTATCATGATTTCACCCACATAGCATGTGCAAAAAAATAGAGAGGGTTAATTAAAAAACTGGAAACACTTCGTGTACAAACTGGACAATCTCTTTCGAAGTATTTGGGGTTCGGACGAAAAAACACATCTGTTACAACAACACTTCATCGTTTTTAAATTTATTACAACTCCAGACTTTTTTGCGTTCAGTATGCATGATTCAAGGCAACGTCATCAACTTTCAACCCTTTCTGGCATCATTTGCTATTTTTCATCCATTTACTGATTTTTTTTAGAGCTAAATGACCGTGAAATTGAAAAGCACTACAAAATGAACTCCGAAAAGGTTGAAACCTGGCATGGTATCATCATTTCACCCACATAGCATGTGCAAAATAGTAGAGAGGGTTACGGCGAAAACTGGATGCACTTCGTGTACAAACTAGACAATCTCTTTCGAAGTATGAGGGTTTCGGACGAAAAAACTCATCTGTTACACCGACACTTCATTTTTTAAACTTATTACAACTCCGGACTTTTTTTGCATTCAGTATGCACCATTCAAGGCCAAATCATCAACTTTCAACCCTTTCTGGGATCATTTGCTATTTTTCATGCATCTACTGATTTGTTGTGAGAGCTAAATGACCATGAAATTGAAAAGCACTACAAAATGAACTTTGAAAAGGTTGAAACTTGGCATGGTACCATCATTTCACCCACATAGCATGTGCAAAAAAGTAAAGAAGGTTACGGTGAAAACTGGATGCACTTCGTGTACAAACTAGACAATCTCTTTCAAAGTATCTGGGTTTCGGACGAAAAAACTCATCTGTTACACCGACACTTCATTTATTTAAACTTATAACAACTCCATACTTTTTTGCATTCAATATGCACCATTCAAGGTCACGTCATCAACTTTCAACCCTTTCTGGCATCATTTGCTATTTTTCATGCATTTACTGATTTATTTAGAGCTAAATGACCATGAAATTGAAAAGCACTACAAAATGAACTCTGAAAAGGTTGAAACCTGGCATGGTATCATCATTTCACCCACATAGCATGTGCAAAATAGTAGAGAGGGTTACGGCGAAAACTGGATGCACTTCGTGTACAAACTAGACAATCTCTTTCGAAGTATGAGGGTTTCGGACGAAAAAACTCATCTGTTACACCGACACTTCATTTTTTAAACTTATTACAACTCCAGACTTTTTTTTGCGTTCAGTATGCACCATTCAAGGCCAAATCATCAACTTTCAACCCTTTCCGGGATCATTTGCTATTTTTCATGCATCTACTGATTTGTTGTGAGAGCTAAATGACCATGAAATTGAAAAGCACTACAAAATGAACTTTGAAAAGGTTGAAACTTGGCATGGTATCATCATTTCACCCACATAGCATGTGCAAAAAAGTAAAGAAGGTTACGGCGAAAACTGGATGCACTTCGTGTATAAACTGGACAATCTCTTTCGAAGTATCAGGGTTTAGGACGAAAAAACTCATCTGTTACACCGACACTTCATTTTTTTAAACTTATAAAACTCCATACTTTTTTGCGTTCAATATGCACCATTCAAGGCCACGTCATCAACTTTCAACTCTTTCTGGGATCATTTGCTATTTTTCATGCATTTATTGATTTGTTGTGAGAGCTAAATGACCATGAAATTGAAAAGCACTACAAAATAAACTCTGAAAAGTTGAAACTTGGCATGGTATCATCATTTCACCCACATAGCATGTGCAAAAAAGTAGAGTGGGTTACAGCAAAAACTAGATGCACTTCGTGTACAAACTGGACAATCTCTTTCGAAGTATCAGGGTTTCGGACAAAAAAATTCATCTGTTACATCGGCTCTTCATTTTTTTAAATTTATTACAACTTCGTACTTTTTTGCATTCAGTATGCAGCATTCCATGCCACGTCATCAACTTTCAACCCTTTCTGGCATCATTTGATATTTTTCATTCATTTACTGATTTGTTTTGAGAGCTAAATGACTGTGAAATTGAAAAACACTACAAAATGAAATGTGAAAAGGTTTAAACTTGGCATGGTATCATGATTTCACCCACATAGCATGTGCAAAAAAATAGAGAGGGTTAATTAAAAAACTGGAAACACTTCGTGTACAAACTGGACAATCTCTTTCGAAGTATTTGGGGTTCGGACGAAAAAACTCATTTGTTACACCGACACTTCATTTTTTAAACTTATTAGAACTCCGGACATTTTTGCGTTCAGTATGCACCATTCAAGGCCACGTCATCAACTTTCAACCCTTTCTGGCATCATTTGCTATTGTTCATGCATTTTACTGATTTGTTGTGAGAGCTAAATGACCATGAAATTGAAAAGCACTACGAAATGAACTTTGAAAAGGTTGAAACTTGGCATGGTATCACCATTTCACACACATAGCATGTGCAAAAATGTAGAGAGGGTTACAGCAAAAACTGGATGCACTTCGTGTACAAACTAGACAATCTCTTTGGAAGTATCAGTGTTTCGGACGAAAAAACACATCTGTTACAACAACACTTCATCGTTTTTAAATTTATTACAACTCCAGACTTTTTTGCGTTCAGTATGCATGATTCAAGGCAACGTCATCAACTTTCAACCCTTTCTGGCATCATTTGCTATTTTTCATCCATTTACTGATTTTTTTAGAGCTAAATGACCGTGAAATTGAAAAGCACTACAAAATGAACTCCGAAAAGGTTGAAACCTGGCATGGTATCATCATTTCACCCACATAGCATGTGCAAAATAGTAGAGAGGGTTACGGCGAAAACTGGATGCACTTCGTGTACAAACTAGACAATCTCTTTCGAAGTATGAGGGTTTCGGACGAAAAAACTCATCTGTTACACCGACACTTCATTTTTTAAACTTATTACAACTCCGGACTTTTTTTGCATTCAGTATGCACCATTCAAGGCCAAATCATCAACTTTCAACCCTTTCTGGGATCATTTGCTATTTTTCATGCATCTACTGATTTGTTGTGAGAGCTAAATGACCATGAAATTGAAAAGCACTACAAAATGAACTTTGAAAAGGTTGAAACTTGGCATGGTACCATCATTTCACCCACATAGCATGTGCAAAAAAGTAAAGAAGGTTACGGCGAAAACTGGATGCACTTCGTGTACAAACTAGACAATCTCTTTCAAAGTATCTGGGTTTCGGACGAAAAAACTCATCTGTTACACCGACACTTCATTTTTTTAAACTTATAACAACTCCATACTTTTTTGCATTCAATATGCACCATTCAAGGCCACGTCATCAACTTTCAACCCTTTCTGGCATCATTTGCTATTTTTCATGCATTTACTGATTTTTTTAGAGCTAAATGACCATGAAATTGAAAAGCACTACAAAATGAACTCTGAAAAGGTTGAAACCTGGCATGGTATCATCATTTCACCCACATAGCATGTGCAAAATAGTAGAGAGGGTTACGGCGAAAACTGGATGCACTTCGTGTACAAACTAGACAATCTCTTTCGAAGTATGAGGGTTTCGGACGAAAAAACTCATCTGTTACACCGACACTTCATTTTTTAAACTTATTACAACTCCAGAATTTTTTTTGCGTTCAGTATGCACCATTCAAGGCCAAATCATCAACTTTCAACCCTTTCTGGGATCATTTGCTATTTTTCATGCATCTACTGATTTGTTGTGAGAGCTAAATGACCATGAAATTGAAAAGCACTACAAAATGAACTTTGAAAAGGTTGAAACTTGGCATGGTATCATCATTTCACACACATAGCATGTGCAAAAAAGTAAAGAAGGTTACGGCGAAAACTGGATGCACTTCGTGTATAAACTGGACAATCTCTTTCGAAGTATGAGGGTTTCGGACGAAAAAACTCATCTGTTACACCGACACTTCATTTTTTGAACTTATTACAACTCCAGACTTTTTTTTGCGTTCAATATGGACCATTCAAGGCCAAATCATCAACTTTCAACCCTTTCTGGGATCATTTGCTATTTTTCATGCATCTACTGATTTGTTATGATAGCTAAATGACCATGAAATTGAAAAGCACTACAAAATGAACTTTGAAAAGGTTGAAACTTGGCATGGTATCATCATTTCACCCACATAGCATGTGCAAAAAAGTAAAGAAGGTTACGGCGAAAACTGGATGCACTTCGTGTACAAACTAGACAATCTCTTTCAAAGTATCAGGGTTTCGGACGAAAAAACTCATCTGTTACACCGACACTTCATTTTTTCAAACTTATAACAACTCCATACTTTTTTGCGTTCAATATGCACCATTCAAGGCCACGTCATCAACTTTCAACCCTTTCTGGCATCATTTGCTATTTGTCATGCATTTACTGATTTTTTTAGAGCTAAATGACCGTGAAATTGAAAAGCACTACAAAATGAACTCTGAAAAGGTTGAAACCTGGCATGGTATCATCATTTCACCCACATAGCATGTGCAAAATAGTAGAGAGGGTTACGGCGAAAACTGGATGCACTTCGTGTACAAACTAGACAATCTCTTTCGAAGTATGAGGGTTTCGGACGAAAAAACTCATCTGTTACACCGACACTTCATTTTTTAAACTTATTACAACTCCAGACTTTTTTTTGCGTTCAGTATGCACCATTCAAGGCCAAATCATCAACTTTCAACCCTTTCTGGGATCATTTGCTATTTTTCATGCATCTACTAATTTGTTGTGAGAGCTAAATGACCATGAAATTGAAAAGCACTACAAAATGAACTTTGAAAAGGTTGAAACTTGGCATGGTATCATCATTTCACCCACATAGCATGTGCAAAAAGGTAAAGAAGGTTACGGCGAAAACTGGATGCACTTCGTGTACAAACTAGACAATCTCTTTCAAAGTATCAGGGTTTCGGACGAAAAAACTCATCTGTTACACCGACACTTCATTTTTTTAAACTTATAACAACTCCATACTTTTTTGCGTTCAATATGCACCATTCAAGGCCACGTCATCAACTTTCAACCCTTTCTGGCATCATTTGCTATTTTTCATGCATTTACTGATTTTTTTAGAGCAAAATGACCGTGAAATTGAAAAGCACTACAAAATGAACTCTAAAAAGGTTGAAACCTGGCATGGTATCATCATTTCACCCACATAGCATGTGCAAAATAGTAGAGAGGGTTACGGCGAAAACTGGATGCACTTCGTGTACAAACTAGACAATCTCTTTCGAAGTATGAGGGTTTCGGACGAAAAAACTCATCTGTTACACCGACACTTCATTTTTTAAACTTATTACAACTCCAGACTTTTTTTGCGTTCAGTATGCACCATTCAAGGCCAAATCATCAACTTTAAACCCTTTCTGGGATCATTTGCTATTTTTCATGCATCTACTGATTTGTTGTGAGAGCTAAATGACCATGAAATTGAAAAGCACTACAAAATGAACTTTGAAAAGGTTGAAACTTGGCATGGTATCATCATTTCACCCACATAGCATGTGCAAAAAAGTAAAGAAGGTTACGGCGAAAACTGGATGCACTTCGTGTATAAACTGGACAATCTCTTTCGAAGTATCAGGGTTTCGGACGAAAAAACTCATCTGTTACACCGACACTTCATTTTTTTAAACTTATAAAACTCCATACTTTTTTGCGTTCAGTATGCACCATTCAAGGCCACCTCATCAACTTTCAACCCTTTCTGGCATCATTTGTTATTTTTCATGCATTTACTGATTTGTTGTGAGAGCTAAATGACCATGAAATTGAAAAGCACTACAAAATGAACTCTGAAAAGTTGAAACTTGGCATGGTATCATCATTTCACCCACATAGCATGTGCAAAAAAGTAGAGTGGGTTACGGCAAAAACTGGATGCACTTCGTGTACAAACTGGACAATCTCTTTCGAAGTATCAGGGTTTCGGACAAAAAAATTCATCTGTTACATCGGCACTTCATTTTTTTTAAATTTATTACAACTCCGTACTTTTTTGCATTCAGTATGCAGCATTCCAGGCCACGTCATCAACTTTCAACCCTTTCTGGCATCATTTGATATTTTTCATTCATTTACTGATTTGTTTTGAGAGCTAAATGACTGTGAAATTGAAAAACACTACAAAATGAAATGTGAAAAGGTTTAAACTTGGCATGGTATCATGATTTCACCCACATAGCATGTGCAAAAAAATAGAGAGGGTTAATTAAAAAACTGGAAACACTTCGTGTACAAACTGGACAATCTCTTTCGAAGTATCTGGGGTTCGGACGAAAAAACTCATTTGTTACACCGACACTTCATTTTTTAAACTTATTAGAACGCCGGACATTTTTGCGTTCAGTATGCACCATTCAAGGCCACGTCATCAACTTTCAACCCTTTCTGGCATCATTTGCTATTGTTCATGCATTTACTGATTTGTTGTGAGAGCTAAATGACCATGAAATTGAAAAGCACTACGAAATGAACTTTGAAAAGGTTGAAACTTGGCATGGTATCACCATTTCACACACATAGCATGTGCAAAAATGTAGAGAGGGTTACAACAAAAACTGGATGCACTTCGTGTACAAACTAGACAATCTCTTTCGAAGTATCAGTGTTTCGGACGAAAAACACATCTGTTACAACAACACTTCATCGTTTTTAAATTTATTACAACTCCAGACTTTTTTGCGTTCAGTATGCATGATTCAAGGCAACGTCATAAACTTTCAACCCTTTCTGGCATCATTTGCTATTTTTCATCCATTTACTTATTTTTTAGAGCTAAATGATCGTGAAATTGAAAAGCACTACAAAATGAACTCCGAAAAGGTTGAAACCTGGCATGGTATCATCATTTCACCCACATAGCATGTGCAAAATAGTAGAGAGGGTTATGGCGAAACCTGGATGCACTTCGTGTACAAACTAGACAATCTCTTTCGAAGTATGAGGGTTTCGGACGAAAAAACTCATCTGTTACACCGACACTTCATTTTTTAAACTTATTACAACTCCGGACTTTTTTTGCGTTCAGTATGCACCATTCAAGGCCAAATCATCAACTTTCAACCCTTTCTGGGATCATTTGCTATTTTTCATGCATCTACTGATTTGTTGTGAGAGCTAAATGACCAAGAAATTGAAAAGCACTACAAAATGAACTTTTAAAAGGTTGAAACTTGGCATGGTATCATCATTTCACCCACATAGCATGTGCAAAAAAGTAAAGAAGGTTACGGCGAAAACTGGATGCACTTCGTGTATAAACTGGACAATCTCTTTCGAAGTATCAGGGTTTCGGACGAAAAAACTCATCTGTTACACCGACACTTCATTTTTTTAAACTTATAAAACTCCATACGCTTTTGCGTTCAATATGCACCATTCAAGGCCACCTCATCAACTTTCAACCCTTTCTGGCATCATTTACTATTTTTCATGCATTTACTGATTTGTTGTGAGAGCTAAATGACCAAGAAATTGAAAAGCACTACAAAATGAACTCTGAAAAGTTGAAACTTGGCATGGTATCATCATTTCACCCACATAGCATGTGCAAAAAAGTAGAGTGGGTTACGGCAAAAACTGGATGCACTTCGTGTACAAACTGGACAATCTCTTTCGAAGTATCAGGGTTTCGGACAAAAAAATTCATCTGTTACATCGGCACTTCATTTTTTTAAATTTATTACAACTCCGTACTTTTTTGCATTCAGTATGCAGCATTCCAGGCCACGTCATCAACTTTCAACCCTTTCTGGCATCATTTGATATTTTTCATTCATTTACTGATTTGTTTTGAGAGCTAAATGACTGTGAAATTGAAAAACTCTACAAAATGAAATGTGAAAAGGTTTAAACTTGGCATGGTATCATGATTTCACCCACATAGCATGTGCAAAAAAATAGAGAGGGTTAATTAAAAAACTGGAAACACTTCGTGTACAAACTGGACAATCTCTTTCGAAGTATCTGGGGTTCGGACGAAAAAACTCATTTGTTACACCGACACTTCATTTTTTAAACTTATTAGAACTCCGGACATTTTTGCGTTCAGTATGCACCATTCAAGGCCATGTCATCAACTTTCAACCCTTTCTGGCATCATTTGCTATTGTTCATGCATTTACTGATTTGTTGTGAGAGCTAAATGACCATGAAATTGAAAAGCACTACGAAATGAACTTTGAAAAGGTTGAAACTTGGCATGGTATCACCATTTCACACACATAGCATGTGCAAAAATGTAGACAGGGTTCCAGCAAAAACTGGATGCACTTCGTGTACAAACTAGACAATCTCTTTCGAAGTATCAGTGTTTCGGACGAAAAACACATCTGTTACAACAACACTTCATCGTTTTTAAATTTATTACAACTCCAGACTTTTTTGCGTTCAGTATGCATGATTCAAGGCAACGTCATAAACTTTCAACCCTTTCTGGCATCATTTGCTATTTTTCATCCATTTACTGATTTTTTTAGAGCTAAATGACCGTGAAATTGAAAAGCACTACAAAATGAACTCCGAAAAGGTTGAAACCTGGCATGGTATCATCATTTCACCCACATAGCATGTGCAAAATAGTAGAGAGGGTTATGGCGAAACCTGGATGCACTTCGTGTACAAACTAGACAATCTCTTTCGAAGTATGAGGGTTTCGGACGAAAAAACTCATCTGTTACA
>NC_041390.1:377680789-377686217 GCF_002162155.2 Triticum dicoccoides | reverse complement strand
GTGTATAAACTGGACAATCTCTTTCGAAGTATCAGGGTTTCGGACGAAAAAACTCATCTGTTACACCGACACTTCATTTTTTTAAACTTATAAAACTCCATACTCTTTTGCGTTCAATATGCACCATTCAAGGCCTCCTCATCAACTTTCAACCCTTTCTGGCATCATTTGCTATTTTTCATGCATTTACTGATTTGTTGTGAGAGCTAAATGACCAAGAAATTGAAAAGCACTACAAAATGAACTCTGAAAAGTTGAAACTTGGCATGGTATCATCATTTCACCCACATAGCATGTGCAAAAAAGTAGAGTGGGTTACGGCAAAAACTGGATGCACTTCGTGTACAAACTGGACAATCTCTTTCGAAGTATCAGGGTTTCGGACAAAAAAATTCATCTGTTACATCGGCACTTCATTTTTTTAAATTTATTACAACTCCGTACTTTTTTGCATTCAGTATGCAGCATTCCAGGCCACGTCATCAACTTTCAACCCTTTCTGGCATCATTTGATATTTTTCATTCATTTACTGATTTGTTTTGAGAGCTAAATGACTGTGAAATTGAAAAACACTACAAAATGAAATGTGAAAAGGTTTAAACTTGGCATGGTATCATGATTTCACCCACATAGCATGTGCAAAAAAATAGAGAGGGTTAATTAAAAAACTGGAAACACTTCGTGTACAAACTGGACAATCTCTTTCGAAGTATTTGTGGTTCGGACGAAAAAACTCATTTGTTACACCGACACTTCATTTTTTAAACTTATTAGAACTCTGGACATTTGTGCGTTCAGTATGCACCATTCAAGGCCACGTCATCAACTTTCAACCCTTTCTGGCATCATTTGCTATTGTTCATGCATTTACTGATTTGTTGTGAGAGCTAAATGACCATGAAATTGAAAAGCACTACGAAATGAACTTTGAAAAGGTTGAAACTTGGCATGGTATCACCATTTCACACACATAGCATGTGCAAAAATGTAGAGAGGGTTACAGCAAAAACTGGATGCACTTCGTGTACAAACTAGACAATCTCTTTCGAAGTATCAGTGTTTCGGACGAAAAAACACATCTGTTACAACAACACTTCATCGTTTTTAAATTTATTACAACTCCAGACTTTTTTGCGTTCAGTATGCATGATTTAAGGCAACGTCATCAACTTTCAACTCTTTCTGGCATCATTTGCTATTTTTCATCCATTTACTGATTTTTTTAGAGCTAAATGACCGTGAAATTGAAAAGCACTACAAAATGAACTCCGAAAAGGTTGAAACCTGGCATGGTATCATCATTTCACCCACATAGCATGTGAAAAATAGTAGAGAGGGTTATGGCGAAAACTGGATGCACTTCGTGTACAAACTAGACAATCTCTTTCGAAGTATGAGGGTTTCGGACGAAAAAATTCATCTGTTACACCGACACTTCATTTTTTAAACTTATTACAACTCCGGAATTTTTTTGCGTTCAGTATGCACCATTCAAGGCCAAATCATCAAGTTTCAACCCTTGCTGGGATCATTTGCTATTTTTCATGCATCTACTGATTTGTTGTGAGAGCTAAATGACCATGAAATTGAAAAGCACTACAAAATGAACGTTGAAAAGGTTGAAACTTGGCATGGTATCGTCATTTCACCCACATAGCATGTGCAAAAAAGTAAAGAAGGTTACGGCGAAAACTGGATGCACTTCGTGTACAAACTGGACAATCTCTTTCAAAGTATCAGGGTTTCGGACGAAAAAACTCATCTATTACACCGAGACTTCATTTTTTTAAACTTATAACAACTCCATACTTTTTTGCGTTCAATATGCACCATTCAAGGCCACGTCATCAACTTTCAACCCTTTCTGGCATCATTTGCTATTTTTCATGCATTTACTGATTTTTTTTAGAGCTAAATGACCGTGAAATTGAAAAGCACTACAAAATGAACTCTGAAAAGGTTGAAACCTGGCATGGTATCATCATTTCACCCACATAGCATGTGCAAAATAGTAGAGAGGGTTACGGCGAAAACTGGATGCACTTCGTGTACAAACTAGACAATCTCTTTCGAAGTATGAGGGTTTCGGACGAAAAAACTCATATGTTACACCGACACTTCATTTTTTAAACTTATTACAACTCCGGACTTTTTTTGCGTTCAGTATGCACCATTCAAGGCCAAATCATCAACTTTCAACCCTTTCTGGGATCATTTGCTATTTTTCATGCATCTACTGATTTGTTGTGAGAGCTAAATGACCATGAAATTGAAAAGCACTACAAAATGATCTTTGAAAAGGTTGAAACTTGGCATGGTATCATCATTTCACCCACATAGCATGTGCAAAAAAGTAAAGAAGGTTACGGCGAAAACTGGATGCACTTCGTGTACAAACTGGACAATCTCTGTCAAAGTATCAGGGTTTTGGACGAAAAAACTCATCTATTACACCGACACTTCATTTTTTTAAACTTATAACAACTCCATACTTTTTTGCATTCAATATGCACCATTCAAGGCCACGTCATCAACTTTCAACCCTTTCTGGCATCATTTGCTATTGTTCATGCATTTACTGATTTGTTGTGAGAGCTAAATGACCATGAAATTGAAAAGCACTACGAAATGAACTTTGAAAAGGTTGAAACTTGGCATGGTATCACCATTTCACACACATAGCATGTGCAAAAATGTAGAGAGGGTTACAGCAAAAACTGGATGCACTTCGTGTACAAACTAGACAATCTCTTTCGAAGTATCAGTGTTTCGGACGAAAAAACACATCTGTTACAACAACACTTCATCGTTTTTAAATTTATTACAACTCCAGACTTTTTTGCGTTCAGTATGCATGATTTAAGGCAACGTCATCAACTTTCAACCCTTTCTGGCATCATTTGCTATTTTTCATCCATTTACTGATTTTTTAGAGCTAAATGACCGTGAAATTGAAAAGCACTACAAAATGAACTCCGAAAAGGTTGAAACCTGGCATGGTATCATCATTTCACCCACATAGCATGTGCAAAATAGTAGAGAGGGTTATGGCGAAAACTGGATGCACTTCGTGTACAAACTAGACAATCTCTTTCGAAGTATGAGGGTTTCGGACGAAAAAATTCATCTGTTACACCGACACTTCATTTTTTAAACTTATTACAACTCCGGAATTTTTTTGCGTTCAGTATGCACCATTCAAGGCCAAATCATCAAGTTTCAACCCTTGCTGGGATCATTTGCTATTTTTCATGCATCTACTGATTTGTTGTGAGAGCTAAATGACCATGAAATTGAAAAGCACTACAAAATGAACTTTGAAAAGGTTGAAACTTGGCATGGTATCGTCATTTCACCCACATAGCATGTGCAAAAAAGTAAAGAAGGTTACGGCGAAAACTGGATGCACTTCGTGTACAAACTGGACAATCTATTTCAAAGTATCAGGGTTTCGGACGAAAAAACTCATCTATTACACCGACACTTCATTTTTTTAAACTTATAACAACTCCATACTTTTTTGCGTTCAATATGCACCATTCAAGGCCACGTCATCAACTTTCAACCCTTTCTGGCATCATTTGCTATTTTTCATGCATTTACTGATTTTTTTTAGAGCTAAATGACCGTGAAATTGAAAAGCACTACAAAATGAACTCTGAAAAGGTTGAAACCTGGCATGGTATCATCATTTCACCCACATAGCATGTGCAAAATAGTAGAGAGGGTTACGGCGAAAACTGGATGCACTTCGTGTACAAACTAGACAATCTCTTTCGAAGTATGAGGGTTTCGGACGAAAAAACTCATCTGTTACACCGACACTTCATTTTTTAAACTTATTACAACTCCGGACTTTTTTCGCGTTCAGTATGCACCATTCAAGGCCAAATCATCAACTTTCAACCCTTTCTGGGATCATTTGCTATTTTTCATGCATCTACTGATTTGTTGTGAGAGCTAAATGACCATGAAATTGAAAAGCACTACAAAATGATCTTTGAAAAGGTTGAAACTTGGCATGGTATCATCATTTCACCCACATAGCATGTGCAAAAAAGTAAAGAAGGTTACGGCGAAAACTGGATGCACTTCGTGTACAAACTGGACAATCTCTGTCAAAGTATCAGGGTTTTGGACGAAAAAACTCATCTATTACACCGACACTTCATTTTTTTAAACTTATAACAACTCCATACTTTTTTGCATTCAATATGCACCATTCAAGGCCACGTCATCAACTTTCAACCCTTTCTGGCATCATTTGCTATTTTTCATGCATTTACTGATTTTTTTAGAGCTAAATGACCATGAAATTGAAAAGCACTACAAAATGAACTCTGAAAAGGTTGAAACTTGGCATGGTATCATCATTTCACCCACATAGCATGTGCAAAATAGTAGAGAGGGTTACGGCGAAAACTTGATGCACTTCGTGTACAAACTAGACAATCTCTTTCGAAGTATGAGGGTTTCGGACGAAAAAACTCATCTGTTACACCGACACTTCATTTTTTAAACTTATTACAACTCCGGACTTTTTTTGCATTCAGTATGCACCATTCAAGGCCAAATCATCAACTTTCAACCCTTTCTGGGATCATTTGCTATTTTTCATGCATCTACTGATTTGTTGTGAGAGCTAAATGACCATGAAATTGAAAAGCACTACAAAATGATCTTTGAAAAGGTTGAAACTTGGCATGGTATCATCATTTCACCCACATAGCATGTGCAAAAAAGTAAAGAAGGTTACGGCGAAAACTGGATGCACTTCGTGTACAAACTGGACAATCTCTTTCAAAGTATCAGGCTTTCGGACGAAAAAACTCATCTATTACACCGACACTTCATTTTTTTAAACTTATAACAACTCCATACTTTTTTGCGTTCAATATGCACCATTCAAGGCCACGTCATCAACTTTCAACCCTTTCTCGCATCATTTGCTATTTTTCATGCATTTACTGATTTTTTTAGAGCTAAATGACCATGAAATTGAAAAGCACTACAAAATGAACTCTGAAAAGGTTGAAACTTGGCATGGTATCATCATTTCACCCACATAGCATGTGCAAAATAGTAGAGAGGGTTACGGCGAAAACTTGATGCACTTCGTGTACAAACTAGACAATCTCTTTCGAAGTATGAGGGTTTCGGACGAAAAAACTCATCTGTTACACCGACACTTCATTTTTTAAACTTATTACAACTCCAGACTTTTTTTGCGTTCAGTATGCACCATTCAAGGCCAAATCATCAACTTTCAACCCTTTCTGGGATCATTTGCTATTTTTCATGCATCTACTGATTTGTTGTGAGAGCTAAATGACCATGAAATTGAAAAGCACTACAAAATGAACTTTGAAAAGGTTGAAACTTGGCATGGTATCATCATTTCACCCACATAGCATGTGCAAAAAATTA
>NC_041390.1:377650422-377680546 GCF_002162155.2 Triticum dicoccoides | reverse complement strand
ATCAGGGTTTCGGACGAAAAAACTCATCTGTTACACCGACACTTCATTTTTTTAAACTTATAACAACTCCATACTTTTTTGCGTTCAATATGCACCATTCAAGGCCACATCATCAACTTTCAACCCTTTCTGGCATCATTTGCTATTTTTCATGCATTTACTGATTTGTTGTGAGAGCTAAATGACCATGAAATTGAAAAGCACTACAAAATGAACTCTAAAAAGTTGAAACTTGGCATGGTATCATCATTTCACCCACATAGCATGTGCAAAAAAGTAGAGAGGGTTACGGCAAAAAATGGATGCACTTCGTGTACAAACTGGACAATCTCTTTCGAAGTATCAGGGTTTCGGACGAAAAAATGCATCTGTTACATCGGCACGTCATTTTTTTAAATTTATTACAACTCCTTACTTTTTTGCATTCAGTATGCAACATTCAAGGCCACGTCATCAACTTTCGACCCTTTCTGGCATCATTTGATATTTTTCATTCATTTACTGATTTGTTTTCAGAGCTAAATGACTGTGAAATTGAAAAACACTACAAAATGAAACGTGAAAAGGTTTAAACTTGGCATGGTATCATGATTTCACCCACATAGCATGTGCAAAAAAATAGAGAGGGTTATTGAAAAAACAGGAAGCACTTCGTGTACAAACTGGACAATCTCTTTCGAAGTATCTGGGGTTCGGATGAAAAAACTCATTTGTTACACCGACACTTCATTATTTTAAACTTATTACAACTTCGGACTTTTTTTGCGTTCAGTATGCACCATTCAAGGCCACGTCATCAACTTTCAACCCTTTCTGGCATCATTTGCTATTGTTCATGCATTTACTGATTTGTTGTGAGAGCTAAATGACCATGAAATTGAAAAGCACTACGAATTGAACTTTGAAAAGGTTGAAACTGGCATGGTATCACCATTTCACACACATAGCATGTGCAAAAATGTAGAGAGGGTTACAGCAAAAACTGGATGCACTTCGTGTACAAACTAGACAATCTCTTTGAAAGTATCAGTGTTTCGGACAAAAAAACACATCTGTTACAACGACACTTTATTGTTTTTAAATTTATTACAACTCCAGACTTTTTTGCGTTCAGTATGCATGATTCAAGGCAACGTCATCAACTTTCAACCCTTTCTGGCATCATTTGCTATTTTTCATCCATTTACTGATTTTTTTAGAGCTAAATGACCGTGAAATTGAAAAGCACTACAAATTGAACTCTGAAAAGGTTGAAACCTGGCATGGTATCATCATTTCACCCACATAGCATGTGCAAAATAGTAGAGAGGGTTACGGTGAAAACTGGATGCACTTCGTGTACAAACTAGACAATCAATTTCGATGTATGAGGGTTTCGGACGAAAAAACTCATCTGTTACACCGACACTTCATTTTCTAAACTTATTACAACTCCAGACTTTTTTTGCGTTCAGTATGCACCATTCAAGGCCAAATCATCAACTTTCAACCCTTTCTGGAATCATTTGCTATTTTTCATGCATCTACTGATTTGTTGTGAGAGCTAAATGACCATGAAATTGAAAAGCACTACAAAATGAACTTTGAAAAGGTTGAAACTTGGCATGGTATCATCATTTCACCCACATAGCATGTGCAAAAAAGTAAAGAAGGTTACAGCGAAAACTGGATGCACTTCGTGTATAAACTGGACAATCTCTTTCGAAGTATCAGGGTTTCGGACGAAAAAACTCATCTGTTACACCGACACTTCATTTTTTTAAACTTATAACAACTCCATACTTTTTTGCGTTCAATATGCACCATTCAAGGCCATGTCATCAACTTTCAACCCTTTCTGGCATCATTTGCTATTTTTCATGCATTTACTTATTTGTTGTGAGAGCTAAATGACCATGAAATTGAAAAGCACTACAAAATGAACTCTGAAAAGTTGAAACTTGGCATGGTATCATCATTTCACCCACATAGCATGTGCAAAAAAGTAGAGAGGGTTACGGCAAAAACTGGATGCACTTCGTGTACTAACTGGACAATCTCTTTCGAAGTATCAGGGTTTCGGACGAAAAAATTCATCTGTTACATCGGCACTTCATTTTTTTAAATTTATTACAACTCCGTACTTTTTTGCATTCAGTATGCAGCATTCAGGGCCACGTCATCAACATTCAACCCTTTCTGGCATCATTTGATATTTTTCATTCATTTACTGATTTGTTTTGAGAGCTAAATGACTGTGAAATTGAAAAACACTACAAAATGAAATGTGAAAAGGTTTAAATTTGGCATGGTATCATGATTTCACCCACATAGCATGTGCAAAAAATAGAGAGGGTTATTGAAAAAACTGGAAGCACTTCGTGTACAAACTGGACAATCTCTTTCGATGTATCTGGGGTTCAGACGAAAAAACTCATTTGTTACACCGACACTTCATTTTTTTAAACTTATTACAACTCCGGACTTTTTTGCGTTCATTATGCACCATTCAAGGCCACGTAATCAACTTTCAACCCTTTCTGGCATCATTTGCTATTGTTCATGCATTTACTGATTTGTTGTGAGAGCTAAATGACCATGAAATTGAAAAGCACTACGAAATGAACTTTGAAAAGGTTGAAACTTGGCATGGTATCACCATTTCACACACATAGCATGTGCAAAAATGTAGAGAGGGTTACAGCAAAAATTGGATGCACTTCGTGTACAAACTAGACAATCTCTTTCAAAGTATCAGTGTTTCGGACGAAAAAACACATCTGTTACAATGACACTTCATTGTTTTTAAATTTATTTCAACTCCAGACTTTTTTGCGTTCAGTATGCATGATTCAAGGAAACGTCATCAACTTTCAACCCTTTCTGGCATCATTTGCTATTTTTCATCCATTTACTGATTTTTCAGAGCTAAATGACCGTGAAATTGAAAAGCACTACAAAATGAACTCTGAAAAGGTTGAAACCTGGCATCGTATCATCATTTCACCCACATAGCATGTGCAAAATAGTAGAGAGGGTTACGGCGAAAACTAGATGCACTTCGTTTACAAACTAGACAATCTCTTTCGAAGTATGAGGGTTTCGGACGAAAAAACTCATCTGTTACACCGACACTTCATTTTTTAAACTTATTACAACTCCGGACTTTTTTTGCGTTCAGTATGCACCATTCAAAGCCAAATCATCAACTTTCAACCCTTTCTGGGATCATTTGCTATTTTTCATGCATCTACTAATTTGTTATGAGAGCTAAATGACCATGAAATTGAAAAGCACTACAAAATGAACTTTGAAAAGGTTGAAACTTGGCATGGTATCATCATTTAACCCACATAGCATGTGCAAAAAAGTAAAGAAGGTTACGGCGAAAACTGGATGCACTTCGTGTACAAACTGGACAATCTCTTTTGAAGTATCAGGGTTTCGGACGAAAAAACTCATCTATTACACCGACACTTCATTTTTTTAAACTTATAACAACTCCATACTTTTTTGCATTCAATATTCACCATTCAAGGCCACGTCATCAACTTTCAAGCCTTTCTGGCATCATTTGCTATTTTTCATGCATTTACTGATTTGTTGTGAGAGCTAAATGACCATGAAATTGAAAAGCACTACAAAATGAACTTTGAAAAGTTGAAACTTGGCATGGTATTATCATTTCACCCACATAACATGTGCAAAAAAGTAGAGAGGGTTATGGCAAAAACTGGATGCACTTCGTGTACAAACTGGACAATCTCTTTCGAAGTATCAGGGTTTCGGACGAAAAAATTCATCTGTTACATCGGCACTTCATTTTTTTAAATTTATTACAACTCCGTACTTTTTTGCATTCAGTATGCAGCATTCAAGGCCACGTCATCAACTTTCAACCCTTTATGGCATCATTTGATAATTTTCATTCATTTAGTGATTTGTTTTGAGAGCTAAATGACTGTGAAATTGAAAAACACTACAAAATGAACTGTGAAAAGGTTTAAACTTGGCATGGTATCATGATTTCACCCACATAGCATGTGCAAAAAAATAGAGAGGGTTATGGAAAAAACTAGAAGCACTTCGTGTACAAACTGGACAATCTCTTTCGAAGTATCTGGGGTTCGGACGAAAAAACTCATTTGTCACACCGACACTTCATTTTTTTAAACTTATTACAACTCCAGACTTTTTTGCGTTCAGTATGCACCATTCAAGGCCACGTCATCAACTTTCAACCCTTTCTGGCATCATTTGCCATTGTTCATGCATTTACTGATTTGTTGTGAGAGCTAAATGACCATGAAATTGAAAAGCACTACAAAATGAACTTTGAAAAGGTTGAAACTTGGCGTGGTATCACCATTTCACACACATAGCATGTGCAAAAATGTAGAGAGGGTTATAGCAAAAACTGGATGCACTTCGTGTACAAACTAGACAATCTCTTTCAAAGTATCAGTGTTTCGGACGAAAAAACACATCTGTTACAACGACACTTCATTGTTTTTAAATTTATTCCAACTCCAGACTTTTTTGCATTCAGTATGCATGATTCAAGGCAATGTCATCAACTTTCAACCCTTTCTGGCATCATTTGCTATTTTTCATCCATTTACTATTTTTTTTAGAGCTAAATGACCGTGAAATTAAAAAGCACTACAAAATGAACTCTGAAAAGGTTGAAACCTGGCATGGTATCATCATTTCACCCACATAGCATGTGCAAAATAGTAGAGAGGATTATGGCGAAAACTAAATGCACTTCGTTTACAAACTAGACAATCTCTTTCGAAGTATGAGGGTTTCGCACGAAAAAACTCATCTGTTACACCGACACTTCATTTTTTAAACTTATTACAACTCCAGACTTTTTTTGCGTTCAGTATGCACCATTCCAAGCCAAATCATCAACTTTCAACCCTTTCTGGGATCATTTGCTATTTTTCATGCATCTACTAATTTGTTATGAGAGCTAAATGACCATGAAATTGAAAAGCACTACAAAATGAGCTTTGAAAAGGTTGAAACTTGGCATGGTATCATCATTTCACCCACATAGCATGTGCAAAAAAGTAAAGAAGGTTACGGCGAAAACTGGATGCACTTCGTGTACAAACTGGACAATCTCTTTCGAAGTATCAGGGTTTCGAACGAAAAAACTCATCTGTTACACCGACACTTCATTTATTTAAACTTATAAGAACTCCATACTTTTTTGCGTTCAATATTCACCATTCAAGGCCACGTCATCAACTTTCAACCATTTCTGGCATCATTTGCTATTTTTCATGCATTTACTGATTTGTTGTGAGAGCTAAATGACCATGAAATTGAAAAGCACTACAAAATGAACTCTGAAAAGTTGAAACTTGGCATGGTATTATCATTTCAGCCACATAACATGTGCAAAAAAGTAGAGAGGGTTACGGCAAAAATTGGATGCACTTCGTGTACAAACTGGACAATCTCTTTCGAAGTATCAGGGTTTCGGATGAAAAAATTCATCTGTTACATCAGCACTTCATTTTTTAAATTTATTACAGCTCCGTACTTTTTTGCATTCAGTATGCAGCATTCAAGGCCACGTCATCAACTTTCAACCCTTTATGGCATCATTTGATAATTTTCATTCATTTAGTGATTTGTTTTGAGAGCTAAATGACTGTGAAATTGAAAACACTACAAAATGAACTGTGAAAAGGTTTAAACTTGGCATGGTATCATGATTTCACCCACATAGCATGTGCAAAAAAATAGAGAGGGTTATGGAAAAAACTAGAAGCACTTCGTGTACAAACTGGACAATCTCTTTCGAAGTATCTGGGGTTCGGACGAAAAAACTCATTTGTCACACCGATACTTCATTTTTTTAAACTTATTACAACTCCGGACTTTTTTGCGTTCAGTATGCACCATTCAAGGCCACGTCATCAACTTTCAACCATTTCTGGCATCATTTGCTATTGTTCATGCATTTACTGATTTGTTGTGAGAGCTAAATGACCATGAAATTGAAAAGCACTACAAAATGAACTTTGAAAAGGTTGAAACTTGGCATGGTATCACCATTTCACACACATAGCATGTGCAAAAATGTAGAGAGGGTTACAGCAAAAACTGGATGCACTTCGTGTACAAACTAGACAATCTCTTTCAAAGTATCAGTGTTTCGGACGAAAAAACACATCTGTTACAACGACACTTCATTGTTTTTAAATTTATTACAACTCCAGACTTTTTTGTGTTCAGTATGCATGATTCAAGGCAACGTCATCAACTTTCAACCCTTTCTGGCATCATTTGCTATTTTTCATCCATTTACTGATTTTTTTAGAGCTAAATGACCGTGAAATTAAAAAGCACTACAAAATGAACTCTGAAAAGGTTGAAACCTGGCATGGTATCATCATTTCACCCACATAGCATGTGCAAAATAGTAGAGAGGGTTACGGCGAAAACTAGATGCACTTCGTTTACAAACTAGACAATCTCTTTCGAAGTATGAGGGTTTCGCACGAAAAAACTCATCTGTTACACCGACACTTCATTTTTTAAACTTATTACAACTCCGGACTTTTTTTGCGTTCACTATGCACCATTCGAAACCAAATCATCAACTTTCAACCCTTTCTGGGATCATTTGCTATTTTTCATGCATCTACTAATTTGTTATGAGAGCTAAATGACCATGAAATTGAAAAGCTCTACAAAATGAACTTTGAAAAGGTTGAAACTTGGCATGATATCATCATTTCACCCACATAGCATGTGCAAAAAAGTAAAGAAGGTTACGGCGAAAACTGGATGCACTTCGTGTACAAACTGGACAATCTCTTTCGAAGTATCAGGGTTTTGGACGAAAAAACTCATCTGTTACACCGACACTTCATTTTTTTAAACTTATAACAACTCCATACTTTTTGCGTTCAATATTCACCATTCAAGGCCATGTCATCAACTTTCAACCCTTTCTGGCATCATTTGCTATTTTTCATGCATTTACTGATTTGTTGTGAGAGGTAAATGACCATGAAATTCAAAAGCACTACAAAATGAACTCTGAAAAGTTGAAACTTGGCATGGTCTCATCATTTCACCCACATAACATGTGCAAAAAGTAGAGAGGGTTACGGCAAAAACTGGATGCACTTCGTGTACAAACTGGACAATCTCTTTCGAAGTATCAGGGTTTCGGATGAAAAAATTCATCTGTTACATCGGCACTTCATTTTTTTAAATTTATTACAACTCCATAGTTTTTTGCATTCAGTATGCAGCATTCAAGGCCACGTCATCAACTTTCAACCCTTTATGGCATCATATGATAATTTTCATTCATTTAGTGATTTGTTTTGTGAGCTAAATGACTGTGAAATTGAAAAACACTACAAAATGAACTGTGAAAAGGTTTAAACTTGGCATGGTATCATGATTTCACCCACATAGCATGTGCAAAAAATAGAGAGGGTTATGGAAAAAACTAGAAGCACTTCGTGTACAAACTGGACAATCTCTTTCGAAGTATCTGGGTTCGGACGAAAAAACTCATTTGTTACACCGACACTTCATTTTTTTAAACTTATTACAACTCCGGACTTTTTTGCATTCAGTATGCACCATTCAAGGCCACGTCATCAACTTTCAACCCTTTCTGGCATCATTTTCTATTGTTCATGCATTTACTGATTTGTTGTGAGAGCTAAATGACCATGAAATTGAAAAGCACTACAAAATGAACTTCGAAAAGGTTGAAACTTGGCATGGTATCACCATTTCACACACATAGCATGTGCAAAAATGTAGAGAGGGTTACAGCAAAAATTGGATGCACTTCGTGTACAAACTAGACAATCTCTTTCGAAGTATCAGTGTTTCGGACGAAAAAACACATCTGTTACAACGACACTTCATTGTTTTTAAATTTATTACAACTCCAGACTTTTTTGCGTTCAGTATGCATGATTCAAGGCAACGTCATCAACTTTCAACCCTTTCTGGCATCATTTGCTATTTTTCATCCATTTATTGATTTTTTAGAGCTAAATGACCGTGAAATTGAAAAGCACTACAAAATGAACTCTGAAAAGGTTGAAACCTGGCATGGTATCATCAGTTCACCCACTTAGCATGTGCAAAATAGTAGAGAGGGTTACGGCGAAAACTAGATGCACTTCGTTTACAAACTAGACAATCTCTTCCGAAGTATGAGGGTTTCTGACGAAAAAACTCATCTGTTACACCGACACTTCATTTTTTAAACTTGTTACAACTCCGGACTTTTTTTGCTTTCAGTATGCACCATTCAAGGCCAAATCATCAACTTTCAACCCTTTCTGGGATCATTTGCTATTTTTCATGCATCTACTAATTTGTTATGAGAGCTATATCACCATGAAATTGAAAAGCACTACAAAATGAACTTTGAAAAGGTTGAAACTTGGCATGGTATCATCATTTCACCCACATAGCATGTGCAAAAAAGTAAAGAAGGTTACGGCGAAAACTAGATGCACTTCATGTACAAACTGGACAATCTCTTTCGAAGTATCAGGGTTTCGGACGAAAAAACTCATCTGTTACACCGACACTTGATTTTTTAAACTTATAACAACACCATACTTTTTTGCGTTCAATATGCACCATTCAAGGCCACGTCATCAACTTTCAACCCTTTCTGGCATCATTTGCTATTTTTCATGCATTTACTGATTTGTTGTGAGAGCTAAATGACCATGTAATTGAAAAGCACTACAAGATGAACTCTGAAAAGTTGAAACTTGGCATGGTATCATCATTTCACCCACATAGCATGTGCAAAAAAGTAGAGAGGGTTACGGCAAAAACTAGATGCACTTCGTGTACAAACTGGACAATCTCTTTCAAAGTATCAGGGTTTCGGACGAAAAAATGCATCTGTTACATCGGCACTTCATTTTTTTAAATTTATTACAACTCCGTACTTTTTTGCATTCAGTATGCAGCATTCAAGGCCACGTCATCAACTTTCAACCCTTTATGGCATCATTTGATAATTTTCATTCATTTAGTGATTTGTTTTGAGAGCTAAATGACTGTGAAATTGAAAAACACTACAAAATGAACTGTGAAAAGGTTTAAACTTGGCATGGTATCATGATTTCACCCACATAGCATGTGCAAAAAATAGAGAGGGTTATGGAAAAAACTAGAAGCACTTCGTGTACAAACTGGACAATCTCTTTCGAAGTATCTGGGGTTCGGACGAAAAAACTCATTTGTTACACCGACACTTCATTTTTTAACTTATTACAACTCCGGACTTTTTTGCGTTCAGTATGCACCATTTAAGGCCACGTCATCAACTTTCAACCCTTTCTGGCATCATTTGCTATTGTTCATGCATTTACTGATTTGTTGTGAGAGCTAAATGACCATGAAATTGAAAAGCACTACAAAATGAACTTTGAAAAGGTTGAAACTTGGCGTGGTATCATCATTTCACACACATAGCATGTGAAAAAATGTAGAGAGGGTTACAGCAAAAACTGGATGCACTTCGTGTACAAACTAGACAATCTCTTTCGAAGTATCAGTGTTTCAGACGAAAAAACACATCTGTTACAACGACACTTCATTGCTTTTAAACTTATAACAACTCCATACTTTTTTGCGTTCAATATGCACCATTCAAGGCCACGTCATCAACTTTCAACCCTTTCTGGCATCATTTGCTATTTTTCATGCATTTACTGATTTGTTGTGAGAGCTAAATGACCATGAAATTGAAAAGCACTACAAAATGAACTCTGAAAAGGTTGAAACCTGGCATGGTATCATCATTTCACCCACATAGCATGTGCAAAATAGTAGAGAGGGTTACGGCGAAAACTGGATGCACTTCGTGTACAAACTAGACAATCTCTTTCGAAGTATGAGGGTTTCGGACGAAAAAACTCATCTGTTACACCGACACTTCATTTTTTAAACTTATTACAACTCCGGACTTTTTGTGCGTTCAGTATGCACCATTCAAGGCCAAATCATCAACTTTCAACCCTTTCTGGGATCATTTGCTATTTTTCATGCATCTATTGTTTTGTTGTGAGAGCTAAATGACCATGAAATTGAAAAGCACTACAAAATGAACTTTGAAAAGGTTGAAACTTGGCACGGTATCACCATTTCACACACATAGCATGTGCAAAAATGTAGAGAGGGTTACAGCAAAAACTGGATGCACTTCGTGTACAAACTAGACAATCTCTTTCGAAGTATCAGTGTTTCAGACGAAAAAACACATCTGTTACAACGACACTTCATTTTTTAAACTTATTACAACTCCGGACTTTTTTTGCTTTCAGTATGCACCATTCAAGGCCAAATCATCAACTTTCAACCCTTTCTGGGATCATTTGCTATTTTCATGCATCTACTAATTTGTTATGAGAGCTAAATGACCATGAAATTGAAAAGCACTACAAAATGAACTTTGAAAAGGTTGAAACTTGGCATGGTATCATCATTTCACCCACATAGCATGTGCAAAAAAGTAAAGAAGGTTATGGCGAAAACTAGATGCACTTCATGTACAAACTGGACAATCCCTTTCAAAGTATCAGGGTTTCGGACGAAAAAACTCATCTGTTACACCGACACTTCATTTTTTTAAACTTATAACAACTCCATACTTTTTTGCGTTCAATATGCACCATTCAAGGCCACGTCATCAACTTTCAACCCTTTCTGGCATCATTTGCTATTTTTCATGCATTTACTGATTTGTTGTGAGAGCTAAATGACCATGAAATTGAAAAGCACTACAAGATGAACTCTGAAAAGTTGAAACTTGGCATGGTATCATCATTTCACCCACATAGCATGTGCAAAAAAGTAGAGAGGGTTACGGCAAAAACTGGATGCACTTCGTGTACACACTGGACAATCTCTTTCGAAGTATCAGGGTTTGGGACGAAAAAATTCATCTGTTACATCGGCACTTCATTTTTTTGAATTTATTACAACTCCGTACTTTTTTGCATTCAGTATGCAGCATTCAAGGCCACGTCATCAACTTTCAACCCTTTATGGCATCATTTGATAATTTTCATTCATTTAGTGATTTGTTTTGAGAGCTAAATGACTGTGAAATTGAAAAACACGACAAAATGAACTGTGAAAAGGTTTAAACTTGGCATGGTATCATGATTTCACCCACATAGCATGTGCAAAAAATAGAGAGGGTTATGGAAAAAACTAGAAGCACTTCGTGTACAAACTGGACAATCTCTTTCGAAGTATCTGGAGTTCGGACGAAAAAACTCATTTGTTACACCGACACTTCATTTTTTTAAACTTATTAAAACTCCGGACTTTTTTGCGTTCAATATGCACCATTCAAGGCCACGTCATCAACTTTCAACCCTTTCTGGCATCATTTGCTATTGTTCATGCATTTACTGATTTGTTGTGAGAGCTAAATGACCATGAAATCGAAAAGCACTACAAAATGAACTTTGAAAAGGTTGAAACTTGGTGTGGTATCATTATTTCACACACATAGCATGTGAAAAAATGTAGAGAGGGTTACGGCAAAAACTGGATGCACTTCATGTACAAACTAGACAATCTCTTTCGAAGTATCAGTGTTTCAGACGAAAAAACACATCTGTTACAACGACACTTCATTGTTTTTAAACTTATAACAACTCCATACTTTTTTGCGGTCAGTATGCACCATTCAAGGACACGTCATCAACTTTCAACCCTTTCTGGCATCATTTGCTATTTTTCGTGCATTTACTGTTTTGTTGTGAGAGCTAAATGACCATGAAATTGAAAAGCACTACAAAATGAACTCTGAAAAGGTTGAAACCTGGCATGGTATCATCATTTCACCCACATAGCATGTGCAAAATAGTAGAGAGGGTTACGGCGAAAACTGGATGCACTTCGTGTACAAACTAGACAATCTCTTTCGAAGTATGAGGGTTTCGGACGAAAAAACTCATCTGTTACACCGACACTTCATTTTTTAAACTTATTACAACTCCGGACTTTTTGTGCGTTCAGTATGCACCATTCAAGGCCAAATCATCAACTTTCAACCCTTTTGGGATCATTTGCTATTTTTCATGCATCTACTGATTTGTTGTGAGAGCTAAATGACCATGAAATTGAAAAGCACTACAAAATGAACTTTGAAAAGGTTGAAACTTGGCATGGTATCATCATTTCACCCACGTAGCATGTGCAAAAAAGTAAAGAAGGTTACGGCGAAAACTGGATGCACTTCGTGTATAAACTGGACAATCTCTTTCGAAGTATCAGGGTTTCGGACGAAAAAACTCATCTGTTACATCGGCACTTCATTTTTTTAAATTTATTACAACTCCGTACTTTTTTGCATTCAGTAAGCAACATTCAAGGCCACGTCATCAACTTTCAACCCTTTCTGGCATCATTTGATATTTTCCATTCATTTACTGATTTGTTTTGAGAGATAAATGACTGTGAAATTGAAAAACACTACAAAATGAAACGTGAAAAGGTTTAAACTTGGCATGGTATCATGGTTTCACCCACATAGCATGTGCAAAAAAATAGAGAGGGTTATTGAAAAAACTGGAAGCACTTCGTGTACAAACTGAACAATCTCTTTCGAAGTATCTGGGTTCAGACGAAAAAACTCATTTGTTACACCGACACTTCATTTTTTTAAACTTATTACAACTCCGGACTTTTTTGCATTCAGTATGCACCATTCAAGGCCACGTCATCAACTTTCAACCCTTTCTGGCATCATTTGCTATTGTTCATGCACTTACTGATTTGTTGTGAGAGCTAAATGACCATGAAATTGAAAATCTCTACAAAACGAACTTTGAAAAGGTTGAAACTTGGCATGGTATCACCATTTCACACACATAGCATGTGCAAAAATGTAGAGAGGGTTACAGCAAAAACTGGATGCACTTCGTGTACAAACTAGACAATCTCTTTCGAAGTATCAGTGTTTCGGACGAAAAAATTCATCTGTTACATCGGCACTTCATTTTTTTAAATTTATTACAACTCCGTACTTTTTTGCATTCAGTATGCAGCATTCAAGGCCACGTCATCAACTTTCAACCCTTTATGGCATCATTTGATAATTTTCATTCATTTAGTGATTTGTTTTGAGAGCTAAATGACTGTGAAATTGAAAAACACTACAAAATGAACTGTGAAAAGGTTTAAACTTGGCATGGTATCATGATTTCACCCACATAGCATGTGCAAAAAATAGAGAGGGTTATGGAAAAAACTAGAGCGCTTCGTGTACAAACTGGACAATCTCTTTCGAAGTATCTGGGGTTCGGACGAAAAAACTCATTTGTTACACCGACACTTCATTTTTTTAAACTTATTACAACTCCGGACTTTTTTGCGTTCAGTATGCACCATTCAAGGCCACGTCATCAACTTTCAACCCTTTCTGGCATCATTTGCTATTGTTCATGCATTTACTGATTTGTTGTGAGAGCTAAATGACCATGAAATTGAAAAGCACTACAAAATGAACTTTGAAAAGGTTGAAACTTGGCGTGGTATCATCATTTCACACACATAGCATGTGAAAAAATGTAGAGAGGGTTACAGCAAAAACTGGATGCACTTCGTGTACAAACTAGACAATCTCTTTCGAAGTATCAGTGTTTCAGACGAAAAAACACATCTGTTACAACGACACTTCATTTTTTTTAAACTTATAACAACTCCATACTTTTTTGCGTTCAATATGCACCATTCAAGGCCACGTCATCAACTTTCAACCCTTTCTGGCATCATTTGCTATTTTTCATGCATTTACTGATTTGTTGTGAGAGCTAAATGACCATGAAATTGAAAAGCACTACAAAATGAACTTTGAAAATGTTGAAACTTGCCATGGTATCATCATTTCACCCACATATCATGTGCAAAAAAGTAAAGAAGGTTACGGCGAAAACTGGATGCACTTCGTGTATAAACTGGACAATCTCTTTCGAAGTATTAGGTTTTCGGACGAAAAAACTCATCTGTTACATCGGCACTTCATTTTTTTAAATTTATTACAACTCCGTACTTTTTTGCATTCAGTAAGCAACATTCAAGGCCACGTCATCAACTTTCAACCCTTTCTGGCATCATTTGATATTTTTCATTCATTTACTGATTTGTTTTGAGAGCTAAATGACTGTGAAATTGAAAAACACTACAAAATGAAACGTGAAAAGGTTTAAACTTGGCATGGTATCATGGTTTCACCCACATAGCATGTGCAAAAAAATAGAGAGGGTTATTGAAAAAACTGGAAGCACTTCGTGTACAAACTGGACAATCTCTTTCAAAGTATCTGGGTTCAGACGAAAAAACTCATTTGTTACACCGACACTTCATTTTTTTAAACTTATTACAACTCCGGACTTTTTTGCATTCACTATGCACCATTCAAGGCCACGTCATCAACTTTCAACCCTTTCTGGCATCATTTGCTATTGTTCATGCACTTACTGATTTGTTGTGAGAGCTAAATGACCATGAAATTGAAAATCTCTACAAAACGAACTTTGAAAAGGTTGAAACTTGGCATGGTATCACCATTTTCACACACATAGCATGTGCAAAAATGTAGAGAGGGTTACAGCAAAAACTGGATGCACTTCGTGTACAAACTAGACAATCTCTTTCGAAGTATCAGTGTTTCAGACGAAAAAATTCATCTGTTACATCGGCACTTCATTTTTTTAAATTTATTACAACTCCGTACTTTTTTGCATTCAGTATGCAGCATTCAAGGCCACGTCATCAACTTTCAACCCTTTATGGCATCATTTGATAATTTTCATTCATTTAGTGATTTGTTTTGAGAGCTAAATGACTGTGAAATTGAAAAACACTACAAAATGAACTGTGAAAAGGTTTAAACTTGGCATGGTATCATGATTTCACCCACATAGCATGTGCAAAAAATAGAGAGGGTTATGGAAAAAACTAGAAGCACTTCGTGTACAAACTGGACAATCTCTTTCGAAGTATCTGGGGTTCGGACGAAAAAACTCATTTGTTACACCGACACTTCATTTTTTCAAACTTATTACAACTCCGGACTTTTTTGCGTTCAGTATGCACCAATCAAGGCCACGTCATCAACTTTCAACCCTTTCTGGGATCATTTGCTATTTTTCATGCATCTACTGATTTGTTGTGAGAGCTAAATGACCATGAAATTGAAAAGCACTACAAAATGAACTTTGAAAAGGTTGAAACTTGGCATGGTATCGTCATTTCACCCACATAGCATGTGCAAAGAAGTAGAGAGGGTTACGGCAAAAACTGGATGCACTTCGTGTACAAACTAGACAATCTCTTTCGAAGTATCAGGGTTTCGGATGAAAAAATTCATCTGTTACATCAGCACTTCATTTTTTTAAATTTATTACAACTCCGTACTTTTTTGCATTCAGTATGCAGCATTCAAGGCCACGTCATCAACTTTCAACCCTTTCTGGCATCATTTGATATTTTTCATTCATTTACTGATTTGTTTTGAGAGCTAAATGACTTTGAAATTGAAAAACACTACAAAATGAACTGTGAAAAGGTTTAAACTTGGCATGGTGTCATGATTTCACCCACATAGCATCTGCAAAAAAATAGAGAGGGTTATGGAAAAAACTGGAAGCACTTCATGTACAAACTGGACAATCTCTTTCGAAGTATCTGGGGTTCGGACGAAAAAACTCATTTGTTACACCGACACTTCATTTTTTTAAACTTATTACAACTCCGGACTTTTTTCATTCAGTATGCACCATTCAAGGCCACGTCATCAACTTTCAACCCTTTCTGGCATCATTTGCTATTGTTCGTGCATTTACTGATTTGTTGTGAGAGCTAAATGACCATGAAATTGAAAAGTACTACGAAATGAACTTTGAAAAGGTTGAAACTTGGCATGGTATCACCATTTCACACACATAGCATGTGCAAAAATGTAGAGAGGGTTACAGCAAAAACTGGATGCACTTCGTGTACAAACTAGACAATCTCCTTCGAAGTATCAGTGTTTTGGACAAAAAAACAAATCTGTTACAACGACACTTCATTGTTTTTAAATTTATTACAACTCCAGACTTTTTTGCGTTCAGTATGCATGATTCAAGGCAACGTCATCAACTTTCAACCCTTTCTGGCATCATTTGCTATTTTTCATCCATTTACTGATTTTTTTAGAGCTAAATGACCGTGAAATTGAAAAGCACTACAAAATGAACTCTAAAAAGGTTGAAACCTGGCATGGTATCATCATTTCACCCACATAGCATGTGCAAAATAGTAGAGAGGGTTACGGCGAAAACTGGATGCACTTCGTGTACAAACTAGACAATCTCTTTCGAAGTATGAGGGTTTCGGACGAAAAAATTCATCTGTTACACCGACACTTCATTTTTTAAACTTATTACAACTCCGGACTTTTTTTGCGTTCAGTATGCACCTGTCGGTGTACTAGAATAGGGGTACCCTAGTACCCCGAACTTGTGCACGGGCAGTTGCAGCACCCCGCGGCAAGGCTTGCCGGGCGGACGCCAAGATCCTCCATGGTTCCCTTGGAGCCATTCAAGAACAAAGTATTTAAGCTCAGGAGACAAGGCCCCGGCAAGAGGAGCTTGCCGGGAAGGCCAGCCAGGACACTCCAAGGAACTTGCCGCGACGCGCCTCGTACTCCGGCAAGGCAACAAGGCCCCGGCAAGAGGAGCTTGCCGGGAAGACCAACCAAGGTACCTCGAGGCCCGGTAAGCGACAAGCCTCCGGACCCGACAAGATAACAGCAGCGGCAAGGCGCTTGCCGCGGCAGGCGGCCACTCCGTGCCCATGCTCCAGCGCATCCACCAACGTGTCGCCCTGGGGGCTTCTCCAGGCGCGCGTGGCGGGAGGCTGTGCAGCCAGCGGTGCGCAGGGGCATGCCAAGCTGACAAGATCGCCATCGTGGCGAACGTTGGCGCCCCTAACGGTCCTTTTCTGCACTGTTTGGGCGATGCAGACGGGCACTTAATGCCCTTGTCCCCTGCCGTCAGGGTTAGGTAGGGTGCACTGTACAAGTAGCTGTACCAACCACCTCACTTTTTACATTTGTACCCTTCTCTGCGTTGCCACCTGTCGGTGACCCCTTTGGCGTATAAAAGGAGGCCCATGCGCAACGTAGGGGGGGCTGGGGTTCGGTTCGGTTCGACGCATTCGTAACCCAGAAAGACACTACGCTCTCTCTCTAGAGCAAGAACAGAATAGAACCAGACAAGCAGCAGTAGGAGTGTTATCTCTCCGGAGAGCTCCGAAGCTGGGTAAACTGCTCGTGTGCTTCGCCTCGATCTGCTCTTCGTACGATCTCCACCCCTCGCCGAACCGAAAGGGGCCCGGTCCGCCGGCCCCATAGGTGTTCGAGGATCAGTTTCCCCGACATCTTTGGCATGCCAGGTAGGGGGCGTCGAGATTGTGTGAACCTGATCCGGCGTTCACACGAGCTAGATCTTCGTTCCCTTCATCAACATGCCACCGAAGAAGAAGACTTCGGTGACAGCCGCTCCATCCACGTCACTTTCGCCACCGTTGGAGCAAACGGGTGGTAGAATGGACGCCGGCGGAAGAATGGGCGTCGACGAGGAAGCTCATGATGCCGCCAGGTCCAAGAACAAGGCTGCACAAACCTCGGCGACTGTACATGTTCCACGCCACTCTCAGGAGGCGCAAGACCAACAGCATCATGGCACTAGCAGTGCCATACGCATGATAGGCCAAGACCAAGCTGGTGGATCTCGGGGCGCTCAAGACCAGCATGCATGCCAGCGTGCTGGCACGAGCGGGGCACGGTCGCCTGGACGGGATGCTGCTCCTTCCAACATAGTTAGAAGTTCGAGCACGTCCCGCTCCTCGCGCCGTCCGCCACTGCCACCCACCACTCCAGCAGAAGCTTTGGCGCGAGCTCAACTTCTCCTAGATTACCCTCCGACGTCGGACAAGATCGACGAATGGAGGGCCACAAATTAGAGTCTCATCGGCTACGCCAACGGCGACACTCCACAGCGGCCAAACGCGTCACCGCCGCGGCAGGGTTGCCAGGCGCGAGCCGGTGGCGACGAAACGGGTGGAGGTGCAACTACCATGCAATCACCGCCCCGAAGGCCAAGATCGCCGACTCGCCGGATCCACCTCAACAGCGACTCCACTGCATCGTCGGATCCACGAGCTCGTCGCGATCAGCGCCAAGTCCTTCATGATCGGCAACAAGAAGACGCTCGAACTCGCATCGAGTGCCAAAGAGAAGCGCGACGTCAATCCGACAAGCGCGCTGGGCCCTCTGATGACATGCATGCGCCAGGGGAACCAGGCGATCTGCCGTACGCGGTAGGTTGCCCTGCGTTCACTCGTGAGCTGCGGCAAGTCCAGTGGCCCAGCACGAAAAACTTCAAGCCAGACGTACCGGAGAAGTACGACGGCAAGACGCATCCGTCAGAGTTCCTCAGCATCTACACCATCGCGGTGCAGGCTGCCGGGGGACGGGATGACAAGATCCTTGCCAACTACTTCCTGCTGGTGCTCAAGCCCAACGTCAGATCTTGGCTCATGCACTTGCCGGACAACTCAATATCCTCTTGGGCTGATCTGTGCCATCAATTCGTCGGCGCCTTCACAGGCGGACAGAAGCCTCATGGCCAGGAGAGTGATCTTCATCTGCTCGCCCAGAAGGAAGGAGAGCCCCTGCGCAAGTACATTCAGAGATTCAGCAGTGTGCAGCACAACATCCCAGACGTCCACCCTGCCGCGGTGATTAGCGCGTTCCATCAGAACATGCGGAACCGCAGGATGCGGGAGGAAATGGCGATGTGCAAGATCAGGGACGTCAATGAGTTATATGCACTGGCCGACAAGTGTGCATGTGCTGAGGAAGGGAGGAGACTCCCCGGAGAGAATGTAGGAGCGGGAGGATCTGACAGTGAAGATGCTACCCCGTCAAGGAAAAACCGGCGGCGGAACAACAGAAGGAGGAAAGGCAAGGAGGTGCTAGTTGTTGAGCAGTCCGGCAACGATGGTGGCGCCAAGGAAGCCAAAGCTGGTGACTCCGGCAAGGAGGTTGCCGCAGAGGTGGCGGTCGCCGACAAGCAGGACGGCACCAACAAGCAGTATTGCAAGATCCACCACACCAAGGGCCATGATCTCCAGAACTGTAAGAAAGTAGAGCAGCTTGTTAAGCAACAGAAAGCTGAATACGAGCGGCGCGACAAGGAAAAGGCCCAGGAAGGTGCTGGGGGATCCGGCAAGAAACGTCCCGGCCGAGGGGGACGCCGCGGCAAGGCCAATCAGCGGCAAGGAGACAGACCTCCCCGCGGCCGCGACAAGGATGAAGATGACAACGACGATGAAGACATGGATGACGAGGAGACTAATGAGAAGGAGTTCCAGAAAGCCACAGAGGTCCTGTGCGTTGACGGTGGTGCTTCTCTGCATACCTCGCACCGTCAGCTCAAGCAGTGGGTGCGGGAAGTTAATGCAGCAGAACCACCCGTCGAGTCACGCAAGCCTCTGAAATGGTCCGGCACGCCTATCATCTTTGATATTGAGGACCACCCGGATCGCATAACTGCGGTCGGGTGCTTGCCGATGTTGGTTTCACCAACAATCCGCAACCTCAAGGTCACTAAGATGCTAGTTGACGGTGGGGCCGGCTTGAACCTGATCTCCTCCGCAGTGCTCTAGAAACTCCAGATCCCTGACAGCGAGCTCGAAGAGACCGGTACATTTCAAGGAATCAACCCGGGAAGGAGCAAGCCGAAGGGAAAGATCACGTTGCCGGTAACATTTGGCAGCGAACTGAACTTCATGACTGAGAGGGTCACATTTGATGTTGCTGACTTTCCGTTACCTTACAATGGAATCCTTGGCCGTCCGGCACTCGCCAAGTTCATGGCAGCCTCTCACTATGCGTACAACATACTGAAAATGCCAGGCCCAATAAGTGTCATCTCTGTCCCTGGTGACAAGAAGGATGCTCTTATCTGTGCCGACAAGATTTACCGGGAAGCAGCAGCCGCAGCAGAACGCAAGACACTTGCCGCTGAAGCTCCCGGGGGGAAGAAGAAGACCAAGTCCGGCAAGAGCTCTGATGCCCACTCCGGCAAGCGCACCTCTTCGGAGTGCTGCGCTACCGTCGAGGACGCACCATCGAGCTCCACCGGCAAGTGTAAGAAGGCAATGGCAGCTCCACCTGAGACCAAGAAGGTGTCCGCCAAGGAGGATGGCGCTGGTGGTACTTTCACCATCAGCGCCACTCTTGACCCCAAATAGGAAAGCGCGCTCGTTGCTTTCCTGCGGGCGAATGTCGACGTGTTTGCATGGCAACCGTCTGATATCCCCGGTGTTCCCAGGAAAGTAATTGAGCACCACCTTGCCGTCTGTCCTCACGCGCGGCCCGTCAAGCAGAGAGTCAGGAAGTAGGCAGTGGAGCGCCAAGAATTCATCACAGAAGAAATCAAGAAGTTGGAAGCAGCAGGCCTTGTCAGAGGAGTGCTCCATCCCACATGGTTGGCCAATCCCGTCGTTGTGCGCAAGGCTAACGGGAAATGGAGACTTTGTATTGACTTCACTGATGTTAATAAAGCTTGTCCCAAAGACCCATTTCCCTTGCCGCGCATTGACTAAATTGTTGACTCCACAGCCGGATGTGATCTGCTTTCATTTCTTGATGCATACTCAGGATACCATCAGATCTTCATGGCAGAAGAGGATGAAGAGAAAACCGCATTTATCAACCCGTGTGGCACGTACTGCTTCGTACGGATGCCTTTCGGTTTGAAGAATGCTGGTTCAACATTCGCAAGGGTAGTCCACCACGCTTTTGAGCCGCAAATGCACAGAAATGTGGAAGCTTACATGGATGACATAGTGGTCAAGAGCAAGAACAGGGCGACCCTGATTCAAGATTTAGACGAGACATTTGCAAATCTGCGCAAGATCAACCTCAAGCTTAACCCCGAGAAGTGCGTGTTTGGAGTCCCTTCCGGCAAGCTTCTCGGGTTCTTCGTGTCTCAGCGGGGAATTGAAGCCAATCCCGAGAAGATCAAGGCCATTGAGCAGATCGAAGCACCAAAGCGCGTCAAGGATGTACGAAGGCTTGCCGGTTGCGTGGCTACTCTCAGCAGGTTTATCTCTAGATCTGCTGAGTGCGCCCTGCCATTTTTCAAAATTTTGAAAAAGGCAGGTCCAATGAAATGGACTTCGGAGGTGGAGGCTGCGCTGCAGGACTTGAAGAGATACATGTCCTCCACTCCAACACTTGTCGCACCTAAGCCGCAAGAGAAGTTGCTGCTATATATAGCGGCAACCAATCAAGTGGTTAGTGCTGCGTTAGTGGCGGAGAGAGAGGCAGATGATGAGCCAGCAACCACGGCAGATACATCCAGCGACAAGCAGGGGGCTTCGCCGACAAGCTCTGGTCCCGACAAAGATGGATCTGCGCAGGAGCATGATAAGATGCAGAAGAGAATGGTGCAGCGTCCAGTTTACTTTGTCAGTTCCCTTCTGCAGGGGGCTAGATCAAGGTACTCTGGTGTGCAGAAGTTGCTTTTCGGCCTCCTCACGGCCTCGAGAAAGCTGCGCCATTACTTCCAAGCACATGAAATCACAGTCGTCACTCGCTTTCCGCTGAAGAGGATACTGCAAAATCCAGAAGCAACAGACAGGATTGTCGAGTGGGCGCTGGAACTGTCAAGCTTTGGCCTCAAGTTTGAGAGCACTTCAACTATCCAAAGCAGAGCATTGGCAGAGTTCATAGCAGAGTGGACGCCAACCCCAGATGAAGAAAATCCAGAGACAAGCATCCCCGTCAAAGAGGCAAGCAGAGAGTGGATGATGTACTTTGATGGTGCCTTCTCGCTGCAAGGCGCTGGTGCGGGCGTGCTGCTTGTCGCACCCACCGGCGAGCACCTCAAATACATAGTCCAGATGCACTTTCCCAAGGAGCAAGCAACCAACAATACTGCAGAGTATGAAGGATTGCTTGCCGGACTCAGAATCGCAGCAGACCTTGGGATCAAGAAGCTCATTGTCAGGGGTGACTCACAGCTTGTCGTCCTCCAAGTGAACAAGAACTACCAGAGTCCATTGATGGAAGCATATGTTGATGAAGTGAGGAAGCTAGAAGAGCACTTTGACGGCCTACAGATGGAACATATCTCGAGAGCTCAGAATGACATTGCTGATGGCCTGTCAAAGTGCGCCGCATGAAAGTTACCTGTGGAACCAGGGATCTTTGTGCTCAAGTTGACTCAGCCATCCATAGCACCCTCAACTGGACAAAGCAAGAAGAGGAAGTTGGTTTCTGGCGACTACTTTCCGGCAGAGCTCCCCGAAGCCGCCGCAAAGAAAGTCCCCAAGATCAACACCCAGAATGCTGAGGGGCAGTCTGCTCCGGCAAACCTTATGGTTTGTTCCGTTGAAGCAGACGCTCCCAACAAGTTTTGCTCCGGCAAGCTTGCCGGGGAACATCAAGCTCCGGCAGGGCCGCAAGTCCTTGCCGTAGAAGCGGATGTTCCCGCAGCAGCAGATGTGCCTTTAGTCCTTGTTGTCGAGCCACAAGCTCCAGCATGGGCACAGCAGATTGTCCATTTCCTTCAGACAGGAGAACTTCCCGAAGAGCAAGAAGAAGCGGAAAGAGTAGCCCGGCAGTCAAGTATGTACCAGTTTGTCGATAACATACTGTACAGAAGAAGACTCAACGGTGTGAAATTGAAGTGTATTTGCCGAGAAGATGGACAAAAGCTGTTGGCAGAGATACATGGAGGCATATGTGGCCACCACATAGGCGCAAGGGCACTTGCCGGCAAAGCTTTCCGGCAAGGCTTCTTTTGGCCGACAGCCCTCCAAGATGCAACTGCACAAGTAACCAAGTGTGAAGCGTGCCAGTTCCACTCCAAACAGATACACCAGCCAGCTCAAACTCTCCAGACGATCCCTTTATCCTGGCCATTTTCGGTCTGGGGGCTCGATATCCTCGGTCCTTTCCCCCGAGCTGTCGGGGGCTTTGAGTACTTGTACGTCGCAATCGACAAGTTCACAAAGTGGCCGGAAGTGCAGCCAGTGAGGAAGGTGACAGCACAGTCAGTAGTCAATTCTTCAGGTCAATTGTTTGCCGTTTCGGGATCCCTAACAGGATCATCACCGACAACGGCACGCAATTCATGAGCCGCACCTTCATGCAGTACGTCCAAGACCTTGGCTCCAAGGTCTGCTTCGCTTCTGTTGCTCATCCGAGAAGCAACGGTCAAGCAGAGAGGGCAAATGCTGAAGTGCTGCGCGGGCTCAAGACCAGAACTTTCGACAGGCTGCGCAAGTGCGGAAGAAACTAGATCGAGGAGCTGCCGGTGGTTCTTTGGTCGATCAGAACGACGCCAAATCGAGCCACTGGCCAGACACCTTTCGCTCTAGTCTATGGAGCAGAGGCAGTTCTCCCCACAGAACTCGTATACGGATCACCTCGAGTACTCGCTTATGATGAGTTTGAGCAAGAACAACTGCGACAAGACGACGCGCTGCTCCTTGAGGAAGATCGTCTTCAGGCTACTATACGAGCTGCTCGATACCAGCAAGCTTTGCGCCGCTACCATAGCCGCAAAGTTAAGGCCAGAAGCTTCGAGGAAGGCGACCTTGTTCTTCGGCGCGTTCAGTCCGCCAAGAATTCCAACAAGTTGACGACGAAGTGGGAAGGCCCTTATCGGGTGAGACGAGTCACAAGGCCCGGCGCTGTCCGCCTTGAGACCGAAGATGGCATTCCGGTGAGCAACTCCTGGAACATAGAACATCTTTGTAAGTTTTTCCCGAAGGGAGCGGTTGCCGGAACCCCGTTCCGGCAACCACCTTTTGTACAAGTCTTGCCGCTGTTGCATGTAATCCTTTGTACAAAGCCGGGCGCAGATCCCGTGCATAAAAAGAACCCCATGCGCTCCGCACAGCTTGTCCATTTCATGCATTAGTTTCTTTCTCGCATGCATTATCTGACACTTTGTGCAGCACCTACATCCGGTGAGCAGTAACAAGCCGAAGGGCTCCATATCGTTATTTTCTCTTCTTTCTTCTTTTTCAACAAAGGAAAAGGAGGTTCCCTCGCACACATGTTTGCCGGGGGGGAAGGAGAAGATTGTGGTATGGACCAGGCGTCGTTCAAGCGAAGTCTTACCTTGCCGGGAAGCAAGCGACAGAAAAGCTAAGTTGCCAAAGTTTGAGCAATCAGTTTTTAAATTTTTGAGTTATCTTCCTCGAACGACCCTGCTTTGTATGGAAAACCTGTGCGCGGAGGAACCAACTCGTGGCTAGTTGCGCCCTTACTTTGTTTCGAGTCCGCTCAACAGCTTAAGTGTGCTGCATCTAGTCGCGACAAGGTTTCTTGTCGGAAGCAGCGCCGCCAGCAGGCTACTGAAGTTCCGCACTCAGCGCTCGCGGCTCGGGTGCCTGCGCCGACAAGTTCCCTAGAAGCGTAGGGTAAAAACATACAAAGGAAGGAATCTAGTAGAGGAAATAACATAGCAATTGATAACAGAAATAAAGTTATATTACAAGATAACTTGTCGCAGCTCTAACAGAATGTTTTCATAACATGATTAGCAGCGGCAAGGGAAAAGAAGAAATGGACGGCCTAGTCTACGCGTCCGCCCTCGACCCTCTTGATCTCGCTCACCTTGTCCACAATGGGTGCGACAAGGGCCTTGAGTGCATCCAGATCGGTGTCAGGCGGCAAGGACCTGAGGACGTTGGTGAAGCTGAGGCCTGGAGTGCGGAAGGCCACCTTCATCAGCACCTTCTGGAGAACCCCGGCGCAGATTTTGCACGACTCGTCGGCCAGCTACTTCGGGATCCTCTCTCGGAGCCGCTGGAGTGCCGTCGCCACGCCCTTGAAGAACAGGCTGAGCTTGGCGCTGGGTTGAAGACTCTCGTCGGAAGGATACCCAAAGTCCTCCATCCCTAGCTGCGCTAGCTCCTCGTTGATGACTGCGGCAATGTTCACCAGACCCTCGGTCCAGTGCTCCACAGTGTCTCTGAACGAGTTCTGGGTAACTGCAATGCTCTCCAGCAGCGCCGCGTCAACCTTGACCTTCTCCGACAAGGTCTTCTCCCGCTCCTTGGCGGCCTCCAGCGTCTGCGTCAGCGTGGCCAGCTTCAGCTCCAGGTCTGCTTTGGAATCCTTGGCGGCGCTGAGCTCCTTGCCCCTCTCAGCGAGAAGACCTTGCAGCTCACCATGGGCGGCAGTATCCTTCTCACGCTCACGCTTGAGCGCGGCAAGCTCCTCGCCGCTCTTCCCAATGTTGGCCTCCAGCTGCGCCACCTTCTCCTCCAGCTCTTTCTTGGCGGCCTCTGCAATTGCCGCAGCGTCCTTTGCCTCCTTGAGCGCCCCACCAAGTGCTTGCTCGCGCTCGGCAAGCTCTTCCTCGTAGCTGTCGAGGTTGGCCTTCCGCTGCACTAGTTCACCTTCCTGCGCGGACTGCTTCTCGGCGGCCAGCCTTTGCTCCTCCTCAGCTTCGGCCTTCTCGAGAAGGAAGGCCGTGCGCTCCTCGTCGAGTCGCTCCCGCTCCTGCGCCAAGGACCGGAGAGCTTCTTGATTGTGGCCCTGGAGCTCCTCCGCGCGCTTCTCCATGTCAACTCCCGCCTTCGCGACAAGCGCTTCCCGGGAAGTCAGCTTGGCTTGCCGGGTGCGGTAGAGTGATAGCAGCTTCCGCAGCAGCTGCTCTTCCTCAGGCTCGCCGCTGCTGCTGCTGGGCTCGTCGACCAACGACAGTCCAGCAGAGGCGAGCACCTCCCCGTCGAAAGTTTCCCCCTCGACCGGTGCCTTGGTGCTCGACGCCCAGGGTAGCTTGATGAAGATATTGTCGCCAGCCTTCAAGTAGGCGCCGGGCTGGGGCTCCTCGGAGTCCGGCTCCGCAGAAGCGGCAGAGGGATCGGCGGTCGGCGCAGCGCCTGGCGCTCCCGCGGCCTCAGGGTCGTCAGTTCGATCGCCCGACCCCTCGCCGGCTTCTGCAGCGGCAGCCCTGGCGGCCTCCTCGCCGGTGGTCTCATCAGCACCGGCCCCTTCCTCGCCGGCGCCCTCTGTCTCCATTGGCTCAGTAGCAGAGGGGTCTGAAGAACGAAGAAGGGAGAAAAATCAATCAAAAATCCAAGAGAAGTAAATCAAAAGAAGAAGAACCCAAGGGAAAGTTTTTGGACAAGTGAATTACCTGCGCCAAGATCTGCAGTTGCGGTCTCGGTCGCCGCAGGATCGACGATGCTGTCCCTTGCCGGAGAGTTCTCCCTTGCCGGAGAGCGCTCCCTTACCGGGAACCCCTCCCTTGGCGGCGTAGTCGAAGCAGATGGCACTTCGGGACCAGCTTCCGGGCGCTCCTGATGTGGCGGCTCTGCTCCTACACAAATCAACAAAGGAAAAAGCACTCAAGCGCGCCCGGCAGCAGAAGGCTAAACTATGAACTTATGCTGGGGACTGCGCTGGGGGCTGCTTTGAGGAGTGATTGCCGGGTCCGTCAAGGTGGTCTTGGACCCACCTCCTGCTGACACGATGGGGTCATCCTCGATGACAATCACCGCGGCCTTGGCCCTCTTCGCCGCTCTCTGGGCCAGCGTCCTGAAAAGAAAGGAGTCCAGATTGGAGCAAGTCAGATACAAGATATAAACAGCAAGTTGAAGAACTACAAGAGCACCAAAGAAACTTACTCTTCTTCCTCCTCGTCGGAGCTGAGCGCGGAAAGATCAAAGTCCGGCCCTCCTCCGGTACGGCGAGGCGGAGGAGTAGGATCCCTTGCCCGCTTGGCGGGGGCGGTGGCGGTGGCCCGGGAAGATCCCGCTCCAGTTGCCGCTGTTGCGTGGGGCGCTCCCGCGGCAACATTGCTTGCCGCGGTAGAGCCCGTCGCTATGCTCGGCGGCTGTTGACCCGGCTGCCGCCCCGCTGCGTCCCCGGCCCTGCGAAGGCGCCTTCTTGGCAGGGCCGGGGGCTCCGCCTGCGGCAAGTTTTTTGAAGGCTCGGGCTCCTCCTCGCCGGCCTCGCTCGGCTCGGCTTCGGAACCGGCAGTTTCCTCCTCGCCAATGAACTCCGCGCGCTCGGCAAGGTTTGCCGCCTCTGCAGCCTCCGCCTCCTCCACAGTGAACCCAAACACACCCGCGGCAGCTGCGGCCACAACCTCTTCCGCCCTAGTGGCGATGCGCTGCAGCTCCTCGTCGGTGGTGTCACGGGTGAGGCTCTTCTGCTCGTCAGCGCGGACCGGCACTTCTTCCAAGTTGTCGAAGAACGCTTGCACGACGTCATCCGCAGGCTCTTGCCAAGTTGGAACGATTCCATGTGAATCACACAACAGCATCATGGCGCGGATCCGGTCAAGCGAAGAATTGTTGCATAATGGGACAACGCCCCTCGGCAGCGTGAATGGGTGCTGGGGGTCGCATTTGAACAACTCCAAGAGCATTGCATCCAGCTCCAAGACGGTGAAGTTGTAGTTGAGGCCCGGCCGCAGCCTCATGATGTCCGCCGAGTTCTTGAATTCCCAGGCGGGCCTCCCCCTCTCCTGTAGGGGGGCGATGTGGCGGCGGAGGAAATCTGCGCCTACAGTGCCTACAGTGAGCCCGGCAAGCCTGAGGCGAAGGATCCTAGTAATGGCGATCTTCAGCCTCTCGTCTTCCGGGGCCACGTTGCTCCAGTCATTGCCGCGCACTATTGGAGTTTGGCGCACGGCGGTGAAGGGCTGCGGATTCTCCTCGACAATCCAGCACCACTCCGCTCTCCACTCATCCCACTTGCTGCGGAGCTCACCCTCCAAGTACGCCTCCTTCTTGCCGACTCTCGAGATCCAGGCAATCCCTCCGGCAAGCGGCTCTCCTCTCTCTACCCGAGGTATGAAGTTGTGGCGGAAAAGGGCAACACTGGGGTGGACTCCGACAAAGTTTTCGCACAAATGTGCGAAAACTGCCATGGTCAGAACGGCGTTGGGGGTGAAGTCAAGGAGGCGGAAGCCGTATGTGTTCATGATATCGCAGAAGAACACCGAGAAGGGCGGGCAGAGCCCGCAATAGAAGAATAGCGCGAAGAATGGGTACCCGTTTGGAGCCAGCTCCGAAGCAGCGGCCGGGAGTACCCTCGTGCGTGGATGCGCACGCGTCTTCGTCGCCCAAAAGAGGTAGAAGTACTCCCTCAGCTCCTGCACGCCGAGCTGAGGGGAGAAGATCGCCCGCTCCTGCCGCAGCGCCGCGAGCCGCTGCGCCTCGGCCGACTTCACGCCCTTTCCCATGTCGGCTTTCGGGGCCATGGCGGAGGTGGTGAGGGAGGTCGACGGCATGGTGATGCTGGTGGCAATGGGGGGCAGAGCGCTGCTCTCTCGACTTCGAGAAGAAGGGGGGAGCGGCAGAGGTTCGTGAAGACGAAGTAGTAGCAACCAGCGAGGGGGAACGAACTGCCCCTGTTTCCTCTGCTTATAAAGAGGGACGGGGCGGACGTTCCGCCCTTCCAAATAAACAACCACCCACGATCTCTCCCACGATGCCGCATTCAACGCGTGCCATTATGGGAGAGCGCGGTGGATACGGAGCGGATTCGGTGTGGCCCAGTCCGCGTGTGCCCGTGCCCTGTCTTGGGCCTGGCCCAATAGCGCTCGGCACCGTGTCTGGCCCAGGCCCGGGGGCTCCTGTCGGTGTACTAGAATAGGGGTACCCTAGTACCCCGAACTTGTGCACGGGCAGTTGCAGCACCCCGCGGCAAGGCTTGCCGGGCGAACGCCAAGATCCTCCATGGTTCCCTTGGAGCCATTCAAGAACAAAGTATTTAAGCTCAGGAGACAAGGCCCCGGCAAGAGGAGCTTGCCGGGAAGGCCAGCCAGGACACTCCAAGGAACTTGCCGCGACGCGCCTCGCGATCCGGCAAGGCAACAAGTCCCCGGCAAGAGGAGCTTGCCGGGAAGACCAACCAAGGTACCTCGAGGCCCGGTAAGCGACAAGCCTCCGGACCCAACAAGATAACAGCAGTGGCAAGGCGATTGCCGCGGCAGGCGGCCACTCTGTGCCCACGCTCCAGCGCATACACCAACGTGTCGCCCTGGGGGCTTCTCCAGGCGCGCGTGGCGGGAGGCTGTGCAGCCAGCGGTGCGCAGGGTCATGCGAAGCTGACAAGATCGCCATCGTGGCGAATGGTGGCGCCCCTAACGGTCCTTTTCGGCACTGTTTGGGCGATGCAGACGGGCACTTAATGCTCTTGTCCCCTGCCGTCAGGGTTAGGTAGGGTGCACTATACAAGTAGCTGTACCAACCACCTCACTTTTTACATTTGTACCCTTCTCTGCGTTGCCACCTGTCGGTGACCCCTTTGGCGTATAAAAGGAGGACCATGCGCAACGTAGGGGGGGTGGGGTTCGGTTCGGTTCGACGCATTCGTAACCCAGAAAGACACTACGCTCTCTCTCTAGAGCAAGAACAGAATAGAACCAGACAAGCAGCAGTAGGGGTGTTATCTCTCCGGAGAGCTCCGAAGCTGGGTAAACTGCTCGTGTGCTTCGCCTCGATCTGCTCTTCGCACGATCTCCGCCCCCCGCCGAACTGAAAGGGGCCCGACAGCACCATTCAAGGCCAAATCCGCAACTTTCAACCCTTTCTCCGATCATTTGCTATTTTTCATGCATCTACTGATTTGTTATGAGAGCTAAATGACCATGAAATTGAAAAGCACTACAAAATGAACTTTGAAAAGGTTGAAACTTGGCATGGTATCATCATTTCACCCACATAGCATGTGCAAAAAAGGAAAGAAGGTTACGGCGAAAACTGGATGCACTTCGTGTACAAACTGGACAATCTCTTTCGAAGTATCAGGGTTTCGGACGAAAAAACTCATCTGTTACACCGACACTTCATTTTTTTAAACTTATAACAACTCCATACTGTTTTGCGTTCAATATGCACCATTCAAGGCCACGTCATCAACTTTCAACCCTTTCTGGCATCATTTCCTATTTTTCATGCATTTACTGATTTGTTGTGAGAGCTAAATGACCATGAAATTGAAAAGCACTACAAAATGAACTCTGAAAAGTTGAAACTTGGCATGGTATCATCATTTCACCCACATAGCATG
>NC_041390.1:377647066-377650175 GCF_002162155.2 Triticum dicoccoides | reverse complement strand
TTTGAGAGCTAAATGACTGTGAAATTGAAAAACACTACAAAATGAACTGTGAAAAGGTTTAAACTTGGCATGGTATCATGATTTCACCCACATAGCATGTGCAAAAAAATAGAGAGGGTTATGGAAAAAACTCGAAGCACTTTGTGTACAAACTGGACAATCTCTTTCGAAGTATCTGGGGTTCGGACGAAAATACTCATTTGTTACACCGACACTTCATTTTTTTTAACTTATTACAACTCCGGACTTTTTTGCATTCAGTATGCACCATTCAAGGCCACGTCATCAACTTTCAACCCTTTCTGGCATCATTTGCTATTGCTCATGCATTTACTGATTTGTTGTGAGAGCTAAATGACCATGAAATTGAAAAGCACTACAAAATGAACTTTGAAAAGGTTGAAACTTGGCATGGTATCACCATTTCACACACATAGCATGTGCAAAAATGTAGAGAGGGTTACAGCAAAAACTGGATGCACTTCGTGTACAAACTAGACAATCTCTTTCGAAGTATCAGTGTTTCAGACGAAAAAACACATCTGTTACAACGACACTTCATTGTTTTTAAATTTATTACAACTCCAGACTTTTTTGCGTTCAGTATGCATGATTCAAGGCAACGTCATCAACTTTCAACCCTTTCTGGCATCATTTGCTATTTTTCATCCATTTACTGATTTTTTTAGAGCTAAATGACCATGAAATTGAAAAGCACTACAAAATGAACTCTGAAAAGGTTGAAACCTGGCATGGTATCATCATTTCACCCACATAGCATGTGCAAAATAGTAGAGAGGGTTACGGCGAAAACTGGATGCACTTCGTTTACAAACTAGACAATCTCTTTCGAAGTATGAGGGTTTCGGACGGAAAAATTCATCTGTTACACCGACACTTCATTTTTTTAAACTTATTACAACTCTGGACTTTTTTTGCGTTCAGTATGCACCATTCAAGGCCAAATCATCAACTTTCAACCCTTTCTGGGATCATTTGCTATTTTTCATGCATCTACTGATTTGTTGTGAGAGCTAAATGACCATGAAATTGAAAAGCACTACAAAATGAACTTTGAAAAGGTTGAAACTTGGCATGGTATCATCATTTCACCCACATAGCATGTGCAAAAAAGTAAAGAAGGTTACGTTGAAAACTGGATGCACTTCATGTACAAACTGGACAATCTCTTTCGAAGTATCAGGGTTTCAGACGAAAAAACTCATCTGTTACACCAACACTTCATTTTTTTAAACTTATAACAACTCCATACTTTTTTCCGTTCAATATGCACCATTCAAGGCCACGTCATCAACTTTCAACCCTTTCTGGCAGCATTTGCTATTTTTCATGCATTTACTGATTTGTTGTGAGAGCTAAATGACCATGAAATTGAAAAGCACTACAAAATGAACTCTGAAAAGGTTGAAACCTGGCATGGTATCATCATTTCACCCACATAGCATGTGCAAAATAGTAGAGAGGGTTACGGCGAAAACTGGATGCACTTCGTGTACAAACTAGACAATCTCTTTCGAAGTATGAGTGTTTCGGACAAAAAAACTCATCTGTTACACCGACACTTCATTTTTTAAACTTATTACAACTCCGGACTTTTTTGCGTTCAGTATGCACCATTCAAGGCCAAATCATCAACTTTCAACCCTTTCTGGGATCATTTGCTATTTTTCATGCATCTATTGATTTGTTGTGAGAGCTAAATGACCATGAAATTGAAAAGCACTACAAAATGAACTTTGAAAAGGTTGAAACTTGGCATGGTATCATCATTTCACCCACATAGCATGTGCAAAAAAGTAAAGAAGGTTACGGCGAAAACTGGATGCACTTCGTGTACAAACTGGACAATCTCTTTCGAAGTATCAGGGTTTCGGACAAAAAAACTCATATGTTACACCGACACTTCATTTTTTTAAACTTATAACAACTCCATACTTTTTTGCGTTCAATATGCACCATTCAAGGCCACGTCATCAACTTTCAACCCTTTCTGGCATCATTTGGCATTTTTCATGCATTTACCGATTTGTTGTGAGAGCTAAATGACCATGAAATTGAAAAGCACTACAAAATGAACTCTGAAAAGGTTGAAACCTGGCATGGTATCATCATTTCACCCACATAGCATGTGCAAAATAGTAGAGAGGGTTACGGCGAAAACTGGATGCACTTCGTGTACAAACTAGACAATCTCTTTCGAAGTATGACAGTTTTGGACGAAAAAAACTCATCTGTTACACCGACACTTCATTTTTTAAACTTATTACAACTCCGGACTTTTTTGCGTTCAGTATGCACCATTCAAGGCCAAATCATCAACTTTCAATCCTTTCTGGGATCATTTGCTATTTTTCATGCATCTACTGATTTGTTGTGAGAGCTAAATGACCATGAAATTGAAAAGCACTACAAAATGAACTTTGAAAAGGTTGAAACTTGGCATGGTATCATCATTTCACCCACATAGCATGTGCAAAAAAGTAAAGAAGGTTACGTTGAAAACTGGATGCACTTCGTGTACAAACTGGACAATCTCTTTCGAAGTATGAGGGTTTCGGACAAAAAAACTCATCTGTTACACCGACACTTCATTTTTTTAAACTTATAACAACTCCATACTTTTTTCCGTTCAATATGCACCATTCAAGGCCACGTCATCAACTTTCAACCCTTTCTGGCATCATTTACTATTTTTCATGCATTTACTGATTTGTTGTGAGAGCTAAATGACCATGAAATTGAAAAGCACTACAAAATGAACTCTGAAAAGGTTGAAACCTGGCATGGTATCATCATTTCACCCACATAGCATGTGCAAAATAGTAGAGAGGGTTACGGCGAAAACTGGATGCACTTCGTGTACAAACTAGACAATCTCTTTCGAAGTATGAGTGTTTCGGACAAAAAAACTCATCTGTTACACCGACACTTCATTTTTTAAACTTATTACAACTCCGGACTTTTTTGCGTTCAGTATGCACCATTCAAGGCCAAATCATCAACTTTCAACCCTTTCTGGGATCATTTGCTATTTTTCATGCATCTATTGATTTGTTGTGAGAGCTAAATGACCATGAAATTGAAAAGC
>NC_041390.1:377640801-377645534 GCF_002162155.2 Triticum dicoccoides | reverse complement strand
TGGGGTTCGGACGAAAAAACTCATTTGTTACACCGGCACTTCATTTTTTTAAACTTATTACAACTCCGGACTTTTTTGCGTTCAGTATGCACCATTCAAGGCCAGGTCATCAACTTTCAACCCTTTCTGGCATCATTTGCTATTGTTCATGCATTTACTGATTTGTTGTGAGAGCTAAATGACCATGAAATTGAAAAGCACTACGAAATGAACTTTGAAAAGGTTGAAACTTGGCATGGTATCACCATTTCACACACATAGCATGTGCAAAAATGTAGAGAGGGTTACAGCAAAAACTGGATGCACTTCGTGTACAAACTAGACAATCTCTTTCGAAGTATCAGTGTTTCGTACGAAAAAACACATCTGTTACAACGACACTTCATTGTTTTCAAATTTATTACAACTCCAGACTTTTTTGCGTTCAGTATGCATGATTCAAGGCTACGTCATCAACTTTCAACCCTTTCTGGCATCATTTGCTATTTTTCATCCATTTACTGATTTTTTTAGAGCTAAATGACCGTGAAATTAAAAAGCACTACAAAATGAACTCTGAAAAGGTTGAAACCTGGCATGGTATCATCATTTCACCCACATAGCATGTGCAAAATAGTAGAGAGGGTTACGGCGAATACTGGATGCACTTCGTGTACAAACTAGACAATCTCTTCCGTAGTATGAGGGTTTCGGACGAAAAAACTCATCTGTTACACCGACACTTCATTTTTTAAACTTATTACAACTCCGGACTTTTTTTGCATTCAGTATGCACCATTCAAGGCCAAATCATCAACTTTCAACCCTTTCTGGGATCATTTGCTATTTTTCATGCATCTACTGATTTGTTGTAAGAGCTAAATGACCATGAAATTAAAAAGCACTACAAAATGAACTTTGAAAAGGTTGAAACTTGGCATGGTATCATCATTTCACCCACATAGCATGTGCAAAAAAGTAAAGAAGGTTACGGCAAAAACTGGATGCACTTCGTGTATAAACTGGACAATCTCTTTCGAAGTATCAGGGTTTCGGACGAAAAAACTCATCTGTTACCCCGACACTTCATTTTTCTAAACTAATAACAACTCCATACTTTTTTGCGTTCAATATGCACCATTCAAGGCCATGTCATCAACTTTCAACCCTTTCTGGCATGATTTGCTATTTTTCATGCATTTACTGATTTTTTGTGAGAGCTAAATGACTATGAAATTGAAAAGCACTACAAAATGAACTCTGAAAAGTTGAAACTTGGCATGGTATCATCATTTCACCCACATAGCATGTGCAAAAAAGTAGAGAGGGTTACTGCAAAAACTGGATGCACTTCGTGTACATACTGGACAATCTCTTTCGAAGTATCAGGGTTTCGGACGAAAAAATTCATCTGTTACATCGGCATTTCATTTTTTTTAAATTTATTACAACTTCATACTTTTTTACATTCAGTATGCATCATTCAAGGCCACGTCATCAACTTTCAACCCTTTCTGGCATCATTTGATATTTTTCATTCATTTACTGATTTGTTTTGAGAGCTAAATGACTGTGAAATTGAAAAACACTACAAAATGATATGTGAAAAGGTTTAAACTTGGCATGGTATCATGATTTCACCCACATAGCATGTGCAAAAAAATAGAGAGGGTTATTGAAAAAACTGGAAGCACTTCGTGTACAAACTGGACAATCTCTTTCGGAGTATCTGGGGTTCGGATGAAAAAACTCATTTGTTACACCGGCACTTCATTTTTTTAAACTTATTACAACTCCGGACTTTTTTGCGTTCAGTATGCACCATTCAAGGCCAGGTCATCAACTTTCAACCCTTTCTGGCATCATTTGCTATTGTTCATGCATTTACTGATTTGTTGTGAGAGCTAAATGACCATGAAATTGAAAAGCACTACGAAATGAACTTTGAAAAGGTTGAAACTTGGCATGGTATCATCATTTCACCCACATAGCATGTGCAAAAAATTAAAGAAGGTTACGGCAAAAACTGGATGCACTTCGTGTATAAACTGGACAATCTCTTTCGAAGTATCAGAGTTTCGGACGAAAAAACTTATCTGTTACCCCGACACTTCATTTTTTTAAACTTATAACAACTCCATACTTTTTTGCGTTCAATATGCACCATTCAAGGCCACGTCATCAACTTTCAACCCTTTCTGGCATCATTTGCTATTTTTCATGCATTTACTGATTTGTTGTGAGAGCTAAATGACCATGAAATTGAAAAGCACTACAAAACGAACTCTGAAAAGTTGAAACTTGGCATGGTATCATCATTTCACCCACATAGCATGTGCAAAAAAGTAGAGAGGGTTACTGCAAAAACTAGATGCACTTCGTGTACATACTGGACAATCTCTTTCGAAGTATCAGGGTTTCGGACGAAAAAATTCATCTGTTACATCGGCACTTCATTTTTTTTAAATTTATTACAACTTTGTACTTTTTTACATTCAGTATGCAGCATTCAAGGCCACGTCATCAACTTTCAACCCTTTCTGGCATCATTTGATATTTTTCATTCATTTACTGATTTGTTTTGAGAGATAAATGACTGTGAAATTGAAAAACACTACAAAATGAAATGTGAAAAGGTTTAAAGTTGGCATGGTATCATGATTTCACCCACATAGCATGTGCAAAAAAATAGAGAGGGTTATTGAAAAAACTGGAAGCACTTCGTGTACAAACTGGACAATCTCTTTCGAAGTATCTGGGGTTCGGACGAAAAAACTCATTTGTTACACCGACACTTCATTTTTTTAAACTTATTACAACTCCGGACTTTTTTGCATTCAGTATGCACCATTCAAGGCCAGGTCATCAACTTTCAACCCTTTCTGGCATCATTTGCTATTTTTCATGCATCTACTGATTTGTTGTGAGAGCTAAATGACAATGAAATTGAAAAGCACTACAAAATGAACTTTGAAAAGGTTGAAACTTGGCATGGTATCATCATTTCACCCACATAGCATGTGCAAAAAAGTAAAGAAGGTTACGGCAAAAACTGGATGCACTTCGTGTATAAACTGGACAATCTCTTTCGAAGTATCAGAGTTTCGGACGAAAAAACTTATCTGTTACCCCGACACTTCATTTTTTTAAACTTATAACAACTCCATACTTTTTTGCGTTCAATATGCACCATTCAAGGCCACGTCATCAACTTTCAACCCTTTCTGGCATCATTTGATATTTTTCATTCATTTACTGATTTGTTTTGAGAGCTAAATGACTGTGAAATTGAAAAACACTACAAAATGATATGTGAAAAGGTTTAAACTTGGCATGGTATCATGATTTCACCCACATAGCATGTGCAAAAAAATAGAGAGGGTTATTGAAAAAACTGGAAGCACTTCGTGTACAAACTGGACAATCTCTTTCGAAGTATCTGGGGTTCGGACGAAAAAACTCATTTGTTACACCGGCACTTCATTTTTTTAAACTTATTACAACTCCGGATTTTTTTGCGTTCAGTATGCACCATTCAAGGCCAGGTCATCAATGTCAGGACCCCGACTCAATGCCACATCGATCTAGCATGTAACACCTCATATCACTTTGCGGCCTCACGCACGGTATCCCCACGGGTGTCGCATTACCTTTGCCCGGGACCGTTTGCGCCTTTTGGCACACGTATATGACAGTGTCGCTAGCATCCATATGATAAGGAGCCCGGGCTGACATGGCTAGTCGTAAACCCAAAGTGGCACAGACTTACAGGGACAGGCATCCATGACCCAGCATCGAACGTGTCGGTCATCAGCGAGTGAATCCAGGCTGTAGCACTGGGCTAGCAGGACTCCGGTGAACCGGGCTGTAGCGGGCTAACAGGGCTCCGGTATTCATCGCGTGACATTTCCCCGAAGGGACAGACACAGGAATGAAGAAGGACACATGCCGGCCAGCCTAAGTGTCCCGGAGCAGTAGCAAGCTACCATGGCTCGGTGGAAACACTAGGAGACATTTCCCGGTAAGAGAGGCTACCAAGGATAAACAACTAGGTTGTCAGATCCCACACATACCAAGCATTTCAATAACATACACACAATATGCTCGATATGTGCAAATACAACATGGCATCACAACATGACTCTACAACTCAAGTATTTTAATCAATAGGCTCCGAGGAGCGAGATATTACAAACATGGGTCTCACGACCCAACAATCAGAGCATACAAGTCAAAGCACAAGCGGAAGCTATCATGTCTGGGTACAGACATCTATAAATGAAAAAGGCCGAGAAGCCTGACTATCTATCAGATCCTGCAGAGGGCACAAGATCGTAGCTGAGGTAACAAGCTAAACGTCGAAGTCCACGTGGAACTACTAGTGAGACTAAAGTCTCTCTGCAAAAACATAAAATAGGCAAACGTGAGTACAAATGTACCCAGCAAGACTTACATCAGAACTAACTACATATGCATCATTTTCAACAAAGGGATGGTGGGGTTTAACTGCAGCAAGCCAGCTTTGACTCGGTGGCTATCCTAAACTACGACTGCAAGCGACTCTTTTGAGGTGGCGCACACGAGTCCACATATTCACCATATCAATACACCACTATGGATCCGCTCCCGTCTCCCTACGAGAACGCCATCCATAGCACTCACGCTTATCTTGCGCATTTTAAAGTATCCACTTTCACTTGTCTATGAACTGATATAAGCAACCCAGAAGTCCTTTTCCGCGGACACGGCTATTC
>NC_041390.1:377624305-377638667 GCF_002162155.2 Triticum dicoccoides | reverse complement strand
GAGAAGCGAGGGGAAGGCGGTGGCTGCAGCTACGGCGAACGGCGTCGGCGGCTGCGCTCTGCTTCGGGGGAGGGGGCGAGGGAAGCGAGGCAGGGAGAGAGGGAAGAGGTGCACGGGAGAGTGAGGGGGGGGGGTCAGGGGTCCAGAGCGATGCCGAGGAGGCTTCGAGGCGCCTTGGTGAGGCAGGCAAGGAGGGAGGTGGCGTGGCGAGCTCGGCGGCATCGCGGTGTCCCTGCTCTGCCTACTGGCGCGAGGAGGAAGGCGACAGGAGGAGGGATGGAGATGGGCTGGGCTGGTCAGGTGGGGGAGCTGGGCCAGGCTCTGGTGGGCTGCACGGTAAGGCCAGGTAGCTTCCTTCTCTCCTTTTCTTTTATTTTCTGTTCTGTTTTTCTTATATTTAATTCTTTTGCCACTGTTTTGAATTAAAAATAATAATTCAAACAATGCCAAAGTTCCTCTGAATATTTTATATTGCTAGATGGACTTTTCCAAAAGCTTATAAAAATATTTCAGGGGTATTTGAAATTATATTCTAGTTATATGAATATAATTCAAATTCAAATAGCTAATGAATTAAATCCAAAGTCCCAAATATAATTCCTTAAAAATGTTCAATATTTTGGTTGGGACCAAAACCCTTACCAAAAATTATCAAACATTTAAAAAGGCATTTTTGGAGCAATGAATGAGATTTCTAGGGTTTTTGCCCCTCTTTTATTTAGGGTTTTGAGGCTTCCAACATTCCTCAATTCAAGTTTCAAAAATATAGACATGATGCACACATGAAGCTAGCCTAGAGCAATGCCAGAAACTAGGGATGTGACAACTCACCCCCACTAAACAAGAATCTCGTCTCGAGATTCAAGCGTAGGGTAGGATGAAGGGGAAACGCAAACTAGTATAATCTTCACGATCCAGGGTGCACTTCAAATGAACGTTGATTTGAACACCATTGTTGTCTTGAAGTCTTGCTCTGAGAAATCCTGTCAACATGACATGGAGGGAAGAAGGAGACTCTAGAAGGGTCGATCTTCTCGAAGATCGAACAACTCAGGATTAACTCACGGAATGAGACATAGCAACATCTCTCGAGCTGAGAGATGAAGCACACCTCTAGAGAAATGGAGTGGAACAGATGACGAAGGTTCACTAGGTAGACAACGATTCCACACCTAAGAAGGTGGTGAACGGTTGTCAACGTAGCGAGGAGTTGAGTTGCCATGATACCACGACGAAACATCCTGGAGGGGGGTGATTCGTAGATTATTATCTTAAGTGGCAAAAAGAATTACCTTTGATATAGAGATCGTTAAGACTCTCTATATCAGCCTAAGGCAAATCACAGCAATCGATTGGCGGGGTCGGTAGAATGGCATACTTGGACTTGGATGATGTGGATTACCTTGTTGAAGACAACGTAATGGATGATTTTGCTTATCACCGGAAATGGAAGAGACCCATGGTAGAATGGCACATTGGCGGTGCAAGCTGGGAACAAAATGCAAATGCTGGGAATGATTCTGGTAACTGGGGAAGAACCCAACAATAGAGAGTGAATTCACTGTTGGAGTGGTTATAGCATAACCGAGGAAATCTGGGGCAATCCCAGCTAGTGCCGATGATAAGACGTAGCGCTTGTGCGTGCTCTCAAGAACTTGAGCATTTCCACAATCATCAAGGTTTTATCAACAACCGCGTCAAGGGTGCTGACAACACAACATACTACCATGATGAATAGCGATGGACGATGCAGATGCGAAGGAGGATAACACTTTCTCAGATTTCACCTTAGCGAGGCCAAGCAAATAAAATCTGGATGATCGACCGAGAGACATTTAGCACTCCGCTTCTAATGTTCTCCTTGATGTGCTAGTATAACCCATTCATAGATATGGTTTGATATCTAAAACATCAAGTAAAAGGTCGGACTTCGGGAACACAAAAATCCATAGGGGCAACTAGGGAGTAAATCCTACGAAATCCCTATGGGGGGGTGGCCAACTTCTTCAATCAAGATACTACAATAATAGGCCTTCCGGTTGGGTGTGTTGGCCACGACATCCACTTTACCGGTTATCGAGGAATCAATATTATAGTTCTTGGGGAAATGTTCCAACCATCATATCTGCCTGAGATTCAGATCTGGTTGGTGTCAGAATATTCCAGACCCATCGAGTCTAGGAAGAAAAATGAAAGTTTGCAACACAAATCGACGAGATGACGTTGCGGGATTCTCGGGAGATGAACTACGATAGCAAGCTCCAAAACATGAGCTGGTTTCTGCTACTAACATGTGAACACGTTGTCCCAGACAAGCATGCCCACCTGGTAGTCTTACAATAAAATACTACCGAGTTCTGGTTGGGAACCATCAGCGAGGATATCGAAGTTCTTTCATAAGTCCGGATTAGCTCTTATGAAGATACTCCTTCTCCTTGAACAAATCAATCAGTGGCTTGGTGTGCTAGGATACACATATGGAATGAAGGTTGCAAGTCTCCAGACCACAGAATACTTCGCACGTGTGCATGACTGACTTGCGATGATTCCAGAGGAAGCAACATTGACTTTCTCGAGTCCACGGCGGCAACTTGCATCGAATGCACATTAACTAGAGGAAGTCACTCCTTTATCCAAACATATGCTTCATGAGCTAGCATGAACAAATGCTTTCAAAAGTTTCCAACACTAGCTTAATGTTCAGCAAAATTATGGAGAAGACAAGGATGTTGTCAATGGGCTCAACAACAATTCATCTAGGTTTCCTTTTAAAAGGAATTCCATAGTTAAGTGAACACGGTGATAGCATTGGTCAGACCCAAAGGATATAATGGTGTATGCTCGAGGGATCAACCACGAGTAAGACAACATTACGAACATCGTTGGTTCCGACTTGATTTGACGATAGCCCACACTCAAATCAAAGGATTGATAAGACAATAGGTCCAGCAACTGATCACAAGGACCAATCGATGAAGATATCATCTTTCTTCAACACACACTACACAAGAATATCCCTTTGGAACGAACTAAGTCAGGCAAGCTTTTATCTTCCAACCCTCCAAGTTGTCGTTTAGCTTAACCAACTAGCTCAGGGATATCTAACACCGATTCTTGGAGAGAAGGTGGTTCACAAGAAACCAACTTGATCACGAACTCAACATAGCGGTCAGGTGACAACCCGGTAACACCTCCAAGAAGATATTTGGAAAGTCACGAACCACCGGTATGTTACTAAGCTCGAGAACAATCTTGCTTTTGAGGGCAAGACGATATGATCAAATGAGTGAGGACTTGACAAGATCCTAACTCATCAATCGAAGGGTGCACCGAAATAAGAACTAGGTAGCACGATAAGTCTTAGAAGGATGATTCAAAAACCAACATGCTAAGAATGAAATTATTATCCTTTAACTACCAAGCAACGAGGTTGCTGGGAGTATTGATTTCACACATCACAATTCATTTGTCGGTATTCCGGTTGCATCAACACGAGGGCCGAGGAATGAACAGTGATGGCAAGAAGTATCACTGTACCAAGAGTTTATGGGATGGTGTGCAATTCCTATAACAATCCCGATATAAAGATGGTAATACTCCAAGGTAGAACAGAACAAAAGCTGGATTAGCAATTTGTTCTGCGGAGCACAACTTCTTTGACCCAATCCTGGATATGGAAGAGGTACTGGAGTTTGTTTCTCCTAGTCATTCCGCGATAGAATGGCTTGACGGACCACAAGAGTAGTGGGCATCGAGGAACACGAAAGCACAACTACTCCTGACTATCAATTGATAGACGAGGCCAGAAAACAACTAAGGAGGGACAACTCAAAGGAACACACGATTTTCTGAGTTGTGGATGCATGGTTTGGCATGTCGAACGAATTCAACATTTCTTCCAGATAACCCATGCAGAGAGGTAAGACTGGCAGAGTCACGATTTATGAATGGAGAACTCCTCAAGAGTACTCTAATTGTGATCTTTTGATCCAATAAACATCTGCCATAAGTGGTTCATAGTATTTGAAAGAAGGAAATACCACGGACCTCGAGGACTATCGCAAAGTTACTAATATCCTGAAGGAACTAGCAAACACTATAACCATGAAGTAAGTAGAGTGAATCTCGGGTTCAAGAACCCAGGAACAGAATACCTATTACTAAGTAGCATCACGGAATGCTTTCGAGAATGATGGCCAGAATCATCACACTGGGAACACAAATCATGGCTAAATTACTAGATGATCCCCTAAGACACCTAGGGTCATAATAATATCTCCAACATATATGTCAAGGTAACGGAGTACCTCAATTCACTGATTAGTGTGGTTAATCTGGCCCATGGGATCATTGAAACGGGAAGAAAGGATTTGCAAATGCATCAGACTACTTAGAAACCTGGGATGACTCGGACAGCATAACGGCTGTAAATGCTCAGAAAAGATTTGAGACATTCACAAAAATGGTGGCATAACCACTCAGAAGCACAATATCAAGGTTTCAAGATTAACAGTTAACATACGGAAGATAGTAGGAACTGAACTGAGGCTTGAATCAACAATCTTATAAGTCTACGGATTAGTAACACGTGATCCTGATAGAGAGAAGAGATAGCCTAGTTCTTAATCCCCGTAGAAGAGAAGATGATGTCTCAGATCAGAAGGCCATGAGGTATAAGGAGTAAAAAGAGCCTTACGTTCCATCCCACAATCAATTCCCTTATATAACTAAAGAATTTCTAGACTCAACTTCGACCAGTTTGGCTTGGTAATCCTACAGGCAGTCAAGCTCTGATACCAACGCTGTCAGGACCCCGACTCAATGCCACATCGATCTAGCATGTAACACCTCATATCACTTTGCGGCCTCACGCACGGTATCCCCACGGGTGTCGCATTACCTTTGCCCGGGACCGTTTGCGCCTTTTGGCACACGTATATGACAGTGTCGCTAGCATCCATATGATAAGGAGCCCGGGCTGACATGGCTAGTCGTAAACCCAAAGTGGCACAGACTTACAGGGACAGGCATCCATGACCCAGCATCGAACGTGTCGGTCATCAGCGAGTGAATCCAGGCTATAGCACTGGGCTAGCAGGACTCCGGTGAACCGGGCTGTAGCGGGCTAACAGGACTCCGGTATTCATCGCGTGACATTTCCCCGAAGGGACAGACACAGGAACGAAGAAGGACACATGCCGGCCAGCCTAAGTGTCCCGGAGCAGTAGCAAGCTACCATGGCTCGGTGGAAACACTAGGAGACATTTCCCGGTAAGAGAGGCTACCAAGGATAAACAACTAGGTTGTCAGATCCCACACATACCAAGCATTTCAATAACATACACACAATATGCTCGATATGTGCAAATACAACATGGCATCACAACATGACTCTACAACTCAAGTATTTTAATCAATAGGCTCCGAGGAGCGAGATATTACAAACATGGGTCTCACGACCCAACAATCAGAGCATACAAGTCAAAGCACAAGCGGAAGCTATCATGTCTGGGTACAGACATCTATAAATGAAAAAGGCCGAGAAGCCTGACTATCTATCAGATTCTGCCGAGGGCACAAGATCGTAGCTGAGGTAACAAGCTAAACGTCGAAGTCCACGTGGAACTACTAGTGAGACTGAAGTCTCTCTGCAAAAACATAAAATAGGCAAACGTGAGTACAAATGTACCCAGCAAGACTTACATCAGAACTAACTACATATGCATCATTTTCAACAAAGGGATGGTGGGGTTTAACTGCAGCAAGCCAGCTTTGACTCGGTGGCTATCCTAAACTACGACTGCAAGCGACTCTTTTGAGGTGGCGCACACGAGTCCACATATTCACCATATCAATACACCACTATGGATCCGCTCCCGTCTCCCTACGAGAACGCCATCCATAGCACTCACGCTTATCTTGCGCATTTTAAAGTATCCACTTTCACTTGTCTATGAACTGATATAAGCAACCCAGAAGTCCTTTTCCGCGGACACGGCTATTCGAATAGATGATGTTAACCCTGCAGGGGTGTACTTCTTCATACATGTTTCCACCACTTAGCATCTGCACACGACATGTGCTCGACAGACTTCAAGCGAAAGCCGACGTGGGTGTAGACCACGACCTACCTAAACACCTAAGTCTCTAGTCCAGGTTTATCGCCTATTCGGGTTCCATCCATGAGGAGATCCGGCCGGAGTTTCGCTCACAGCCCCAAACGATGTGAACAGGGTTCCGTGACACCAAACGGGCGCCCGGTATACCCGGCCACGTGCCTACCGCATCACAGCCCACCCCTACGGTCAGCGCTGTCCACGGCCTCCAGCATACTACAAACACCAGAAACTACTTGCAACTCCTGGACAGAGGACAAGGGTGAATAAGAAGTCGAGCGGGGTCATATTTCAGGGCCCAATGTATGGTAGTAGCTGAATCATGGATCACAAACACAGAACTCAGTTCCTGAGGACGGCTTCAATGAGACAACCCACCATGTACTCCTACATGGCCTCTCACCGCTACCTTTACCAAATCGTGTTCACACACTTAGTTCACACACAGTAGGACATGTTCACACGCCTCTGATTCATCCCCGATGAATCAGACCTGACTCAACTCTAAGCAGTAGCAGGCATGACAAACAAGCATGAATGAGTAGGCACAACAGGGCTCAAACAATTCCTACTCATACTAGTGGGTTTCATCTATTTACTGTGGAATGACAGGTCATGCAAAGGATAAAGGGGTTCAGCTACCGCAGCAAGTAACAGATGAATCGTTGTTGTCCTAATGCAGTAAAAGAGAGCAGGAGCGAGCGAGTAGGATTGTATCGGAATGAACAAGGGGGTTTTGCTTGCCTGGCACTTCTGAAGATAACATTGAGTCTTCATCAGTGTCAACGATCACATCATCGGTATCACGTCTATCGAGAGGGGACAAATACCGGCAACACAGAAAGGAACACAATCAATGCAATGCACAATATGATGCATGCTCATGACATGGCAATATGAATGTGTTTTGAGCTAATGCAACTAGCAACAGATTAAATGAAGTTGGTTTGAATACAAGATTCAAATTTAAACTCCATATGTGATTATTCAAATGCCATTTAATTGATTTGTGCTAAACAGCACCTATAAGTTGTTCTAACATGCATGAAAATGGTACAGATGGATTCCTTGAATTTTTCTGATAATTTTTCATATATAATTTATTTAATTTGGAGCTACGGTTGAATTTCTATGATTTTTAGAAGTTTTAGGCATTTTCTGGAATTTCTTATATAAAAATAAATTCAGAAAATAAGTTACTGCGTCAGCATGACGTCGGCATGACGTCAGCAAGTCAAAGGCGTCGACCAGGTCAAACCTGACCAGTGGGGTCCACTGGTCAGTGACCCAGTCAACTAACCAAGTTAGTTAGCCCTAACTAACTTAGTTAGCCGGGCGGGGCCCGCATGTCAGTGGCTCACCTAATTAACTAAATTAATTAACACTAACTAACCTAGCACTAACTAAGCAGGCGCCTGGGCCCACACGTCAGGGGGCCAAACCCCGGGTCAACTCACCAGAGTTGACCCGCGGCTCGTCGCCGGCGGAGCCAGAGACGGCGGAGGGGGTCGGAATTCCTCCTCCGGCGACCAAATGGCCGGCGGAGGGCAGCTACGTGACGCTGAAGATCCCGCGCGTCGAGTGGTGCGGTCAGTTAGGCCGGGGGCGACCTATATCGATGGCGGCGAGCTCAAAGGCGGCGGCCGGAGTTCGGGCAACCGCGGAGATGGCGTTATAGGGCATGGCAGGGAGCACTCGTGGGTGTTTCGGGTTCGCAGGAGCGCGGTGAGCACGCTGGTGATGCTCGGGCGAGCGGACGAGCTCAGGAGCATGGAGCTCGTCGGCCATGGCGGCGGCGAGCTTCGGCGGAGGTGTGTGGGGAACGGGGCTAGAGCAAGAACGCGAGCAGGAGAGGAGGGGGAATCGATCCAAGAGCTCACTGTGGTTGCAGAGCGCGTCTCAGCGGGCTCGGGGGCGACCTGTCAGCGGTGAATCGAACGGCGACGATCGCCGGCCGTGGCGACGAAGATGGCGGTGATGGCGTCACTGCAGGGCTTCCGGTAGGGCGTGGGTCGGTGGGGAGGAAGAGGGGGTCGAGGCGGAGCCTCTGGTCCGGTCAGAGAAGCGAGGGGAAGGCGGTGGCTGCAGCTACGGCGAACGGCGTCGGCGGCTGCGCTCTGCTTCGGGGGAGGGGGCGAGGGAAGCGAGGCAGGGAGAGAGGGAAGAGGTGCACGGGAGAGTGAGGGGGGGTCAGGGGTCCAGAGCGATGCCGAGGAGGCTTCGAGGCGCCTCGGTGAGGCAGGCAAGGAGGGAGGTGGCGTGGCGAGCTCGGCGGCGTCGCGGTGTCCCTCCTCTGCCTACTGGCGCGAGGAGGAAGGCGACAGGAGGAGGGATGGAGATGGGCTGGGCTGGTCAGGTGGGGGAGCTGGGCCAGGCTCTGGTGGGCTGCACGGTAAGGCCAGGTAGCTTCCTTCTCTCCTTTTCTTTTATTTTCTGTTCTGTTTTTCTTATATTTAATTCTTTTGCCACTGTTTTGAATTAAAAATAATAATTCAAACAATGCCAAAGTTCCTCTGAATATTTTATATTGCTAGATGGACTTTTCCAAAAGCTTATAAAAATATTTCAGGGATATTTGAAATTATATTCTAGTTATATGAATATAATTCAAATTCAAATAGCTAATGAATTAAATCCAAAGTCCCAAATATAATTCCTTAAAAATGTTCAATATTTTGGTTGGGACCAAAACCCTTACCAAAAATTATCAAACATTTAAAAAGGCATTTTTGGAGCAATGAATGAGATTTCTAGGGTTTTTGCCCCTCTTTTATTTAGGGTTTTGAGGCTTCCAATATTCCTCAATTCAAGTTTCAAAAATATAGACATGATGCACACATGAAGCTAGCCTAGAGCAATGCCAGAAACTAGGGATGTGACAATCAACTTTCAACCCTTTCTGGCATCATTTGCTATTTTTCATGCATCTACTGATTTGTTGTGAGAGCTAAATGACAATGAAATTGAAAAGCACTACAAAATGAACTTTGAAAAGGTTGAAACTTGGCATGGTATCATCATTTCACCCACATAGCATGTGCAAAAAAGTAAAGAAGGTTACGGCAAAAACTGGATGCACTTCGTGTATAAACTGGACAATCTCTTTCGAAGTATCAGAGTTTCGGACGAAAAAACTTATCTGTTACCCCGACACTTCATTTTTTTAAACTTATAACAACTCCATACTTTTTTGCGTTCAATATGCACCATTCAAGGCCACGTCATCAACTTTCAACCCTTTCTGGCATCATTTGCTATTTTTCATGCATTTACTGATTTGTTGTGAGAGCTAAATGACCATGAAATTGAAAAGCACTACAAAATGAACTCTGAAAAGTTGAAACTTGGCATGGTATCATCATTTCACCCACATAGCATGTGCAAAAAAGTAGAGAGAGTTACTGCAAAAACTGGATGCACTTCGTGTACATACTGGACAATCTCTTTCGAAGTATCAGGGTTTCGGACGAAAAAATTCATCTGTTACATCGGCACTTCATTTTTTTTAAATTTATTACAACTTTGTACTTTTTTACATTCAGTATGCAGCATTCAAGGCCACGTCATCAACTTTCAACCCTTTCTGGCATCATTTGATATTTTTCATTCATTTACTGATTTGTTTTGAGAGCTAAATGACTGTGAAATTGAAAAACACTACAAAATGATATGTGAAAAGGTTTAAACTTGGCATGGTATCATGATTTCACCCACATAGCATGTGCAAAAAAATAGAGAGGGTTATTGAAAAAACTGGAAGCACTTCGTGTACAAACTGGACAATCTCTTTCGAAGTATCTGGGGTTCGGACGAAAAAACTCATTTGTTACACCGGCACTTCATTTTTTTAAACTTATTACAACTCCGGACTTTTTTGCGTTCAGTATGCACCATTCAAGGCCAGGTCATCAACTTTCAACCCTTTCTGGCATCATTTGCTATTGTTCATGCATTTACTGATTTGTTGTGAGAGCTAAATGACCATGAAATTGAAAAGCACTACGAAATGAACTTTGAAAAGGTTGAAACTTGGCATGGTATCACCATTTCACACACATAGCATGTGCAAAAATGTAGAGAGGGTTACAGCAAAAACTGGATGCACTTCGTGTACAAACTAGACAATCTCTTTCGAAGTATTAGTGTTTCGTACGAAAAAACACATCTGTTACAACAACACTTCATTGTTTTCAAATTTATTACAACTCCAGACTTTTTTGCGTTCAGTATGCATGATTCAAGGCTACGTCATCAACTTTCAACCCTTTTTGGCATCATTTGCTATATTTCATCCATTTACTGATTTTTTTTTAGAGCTAAATGACCGTGAAATTGAAAAGCACTACAAAATGAACTCTGAAAAGGTTGAAACCTGGCATGGTATCATCATTTCACCCACATAGCATGTGCAAAATAGTAGAGAGGGTTACGGCGAAAACTGGATGCACTTCGTGTACAAACTAGACAATCTCTTTTGAAGTATGAGGGTTTCGGACGAAAAAACTCATCTGTTACACCGACACTTCATTTTTCAAACTTATTACAACTCCGGACTTTATTTGCATTCAGTATGCACCATTCAAGGCCAAATCATCAACTTTCAACCCTTTCTGGGATCATTTGTTGTTTTTCATGCATCTACTGATTTGTTGTGAGAGCTAAATGACCATGAAATTGAAAAGCACTACAAAATGAACTTTGAAAAGGTTGAAACTTGGCATGGTATCATCATTTCACCCACATAGCATGTGCAAAAAAGTAAAGAAGGTTATGGCAAAAACTGGATGCACTTCGTGTATAAACTGGACAATCTCTTTCGAAGTATCAGGGTTTCGGACAAAAAAACTCATCTGTTACCCCGACACTTCATTTTTTTAAACTTATAACAACTCCATACTTTTTTGCGTTCAATATGCACCATTCAAGGCCACGTCATCAACTTTCAACCCTTTCTGGCATCATTTGCTATTTTTCATGCATTTACTGATTTGTTGTGAGAGCTAAATGACCATGAAATTGAAAAGCACTACAAAATGAACTCTGAAAAGTTGAAACTTGGCATGGTATCATCATTTCACCCTCATAGCATGTGCAAAAAAGTAGAGAGAGTTACTGCAAAAACTGGATGCACTTCGTGTACATACTGGACAATCTCTTTCGAAGTATCAGGGTTTCGGATGAAAAAATTCATCTGTTACATCGGCACTTCATTTTTTTGAAATTTATTACAACTTCGTACTTTTTTACATTCAGTATGCAGCATTCAAGGCCACGTCATCAACTTTCAAACCTTTCTGGCATCATTTGATATTTTTCATTCATTTACTGATTTGTTTTGAGAGCTAAATGACTGTGAAATTGAAAAACACTACAAAATGAAATGTGAAAAGGTTTAAACTTGGCATGGTATCATGATTTCACCCACATAGCATGTGCACAAAAATTGAGAGGGTTATTGAAAAAACTGGAAGCACTTCGTGTACAAACTGGGCAATCTCTTTCGAAGTATCTGGGGTTCGGACGAAAAAACTCATTTGTTACACCGACACTTCATTTTTTTAAACTTATTACAACTCCGGACTTTTTTGCGTTCAGTATGCACCATTCAAGGCCACGTCATCAACTTTCAACCCTTTCTGGCATCATTTGCTATTGTTCATGCATTTACTGATTTGTTGTGAGAGCTAAATGACCATGAAATTGAAACGCACTACGAAATGAACTTTGAAAAGGTTGAAACTTGGCATGGTATCACCATTTCACACACATAGCATGTGCAAAAATGTAGAGAGGGTTACAGCAAAAACTGGATGCACTTCGTGTACAAACTAGACAATCTCTTTCGAAGTATTAGTGTTTCGTACGAAAAAACACATCTGTTACAACAACACTTCATTGTTTTCAAATTTATTACAACTCCAGACTTTTTTGCGTTCAGTATGCATGATTCAAGGCTACGTCATCAACTTTCAACCCTTTTTGGCATCATTTGCTATATTTCATCCATTTACTGATTTTTTTAGAGCTAAATGACCGTGAAATTGAAAAGCACTACAAAATGAACTCTGAAAAGGTTGAAACCTGGCATGGTATCATCATTTCACCCACATAGCATGTGCAAAATAGTAGAGAGGGTTACGGCGAAAACTGGATGCACTTCGTGTACAAACTAGACAATCTCTTTTGAAGTATGAGGGTTTCGGACGAAAAAACTCATCTGTTACACCGACACTTCATTTTTCAAACTTATTACAACTCCGGACTTTTTTTGCATTCAGTATGCACCATTCAAGGCCAAATCATCAACTTTCAACCCTTTCTGGGATCATTTGCTGTTTTTCATGCATCTACTGATTTGTTGTGAGAGCTAAATGACCATGAAATTGAAAAGCACTACAAAATGAACTTTGAAAAGGTTGAAACTTGGCATGGTATCATCATTTCACCCACATAGCATGTGCAAAAAAGTAAAGAAGGTTATGGCAAAAACTGGATGCACTTCGTGTATAAACTGGACAATCTCTTTCGAAGTATCAGGGTTTCGGACAAAAAAACTCATCTGTTACCCCGACACTTCATTTTTTTAAACTTATAACAACTCCATACTTTTTTGCGTTCAATATGCACCATTCAAGGCCACGTCATCAACTTTCAACCCTTTCTGGCATCATTTGCTATTTTTCATGCATTTACTGATTTGTTGTGAGAGCTAAATGACCATGAAATTGAAAAGCACTACAAAATGAACTCTGAAAAGTTGAAACTTGGCATGGTATCATCATTTCACCCACATAGCATGTGCAAAAAAGTAGAGAGAGTTACTGCAAAAACTGGATGCACTTCGTGTACATACTGGACAATCTCTTTCGAAGTATCAGGGTTTCGGACGAAAAAATTCATCTGTTACATCGGCACTTCATTTTTTTGAAATTTATTACAACTTCGTACTTTTTTACATTCAGTATGCAGCATTCAAGGCCACGTCATCAACTTTCAAACCTTTCTGGCATCATTTGATATTTTTCATTCATTTACTGATTTGTTTTGTGAGCTAAATGACTGTGAAATTGAAAAACACTACAAAATGAAATGTGAAAAGGTTTAAACTTGGCATGGTATCATGATTTCACCCACATAGCATGTGCACAAAAATTGAGAGGGTTATTGAAAAAACTAGACGCACTTCGTGTACAAACTGGGCAATCTCTTTCGAAGTATCTGGGGTTCGGACGAAAAAACTCATTTGTTACACCGACACTTCATTTTTTTAAACTTATTACAACTCCGGACTTTTTTGCGTTCAGTATGCACCATTCAAGGCCACGTCATCAACTTTCAACCCTTTCTGGCATAATTTGCTATTGTTCATGCATTTACTGATTTGTTGTGAGAGCTAAATGACCATGAAATTGAAACGCACTACGAAATGAACTTTGAAAAGGTTGAAACTTGGCATGGTATCACCATTTCACACACATAGCATGTGCAAAAATGTAGAGAGGGTTACAGCAAAAACTGGATGCACTTCGTGTACAAACTAGACAATCTCTTTCGAAGTATCAGTGTTTCGTACGAAAAAACACATCTGTTACAATGACACTTCATTGTTTTCAAATTTATTACAACTCCAGACTTTTTTGCATTTAGTATGCATGATTCAAGGCTACGTCATCAACTTTCAACCCTTTCTGGCATCATTTGCTATTTTTCATCCATTTACTGATTTTTTTAGAGCTAAATGACCGTGAAATTGAAAAGCACTACAAAATGAACTCTGAAAAAGTTGAAACCTGGCATGGTATCATCATTTCACCCACATAGCATGTGCAAAATAGTAGAGAGGGTTACGGCGAAAACTGGATGCACTTCGTGTACAAACTAGACAATCTCTTTCGTAGTATGAGGGTTTCGGACGAAAAAACTCATCTGTTACACCGACACTTCATTTTTTAAACTTATTACAACTCCGGACTTTTTTTGCGTTCAGTATGCACCATTCAAGGCCAAATCATCAACTTTCAACCCTTTCTGGGATCATTTGCTATTTTTCATGCATCTACTGATTTGTTGTAAGAGCTAAATGACCATGAAATTGAAAAGCACTACAAAATGAACTTTGAAAAGGTTGAAACTTGGCATGGTATCATCATTTCACCCACATAGCATGTGCAAAAAAGTAAAGAAGGTTACGGCAAAAACTGGATGCACTTCGTGTATAAACTGGACAATCTCTTTCGAAGTATCAG
>NC_041390.1:377623302-377624228 GCF_002162155.2 Triticum dicoccoides | reverse complement strand
ATAACAACTCCATACTTTTTTGCGTTCAATATGCACCATTCAAGGCCATGTCATCAACTTTCAACCCTTTCTGGCATCATTTGCTATTTTTCATGCATTTACTGATTTGTTGTGAGAGCTAAATGACTATGAAATTGAAAAGCACTACAAAATGAACTCTGAAAAGTTGAAACTTGGCATGGTATCATCATTTCACCCACATAGCATGTGCAAAAAAGTAGAGAGGGTTACTGCAAAAACTGGATGCACTTCGTGTACATACTGGACAATCTCTTTCGAAGTATCAGGGTTTCGGACGAAAAAATTCATCTGTTACATCGGCACTTCATTTTTTTAAAATTTATTACAACTTCGTACTTTTTTACATTCAGTATGCAGCATTCAAGGCCACGTCATCAACTTTCAAACCTTTCTGGCATCATTTGATATTTTTCATTCATTTACTGATTTGTTTTGAGAGCTAAATGACTGTGAAATTGAAAAACACTACAAAATGAAATGTGAAAAGGTTTAAACATGGCATGGTATCATGATTTCACCCACATAGCATGTGCAAAAAAATAGAGAGGGTTATTGAAAAAACTGGAAGCACTTCGTGTACAAACTGGACAATCTCTTTCGAAGTATCTGGGGTTCGGACGAAAAAACTCATTTGTTACACCGACACTTCATTTTTTTAAACTTATTACAACTCCGGACTTTTTTGCGTTCAGTATGCACCATTCAAGGCCACGTCATCAACTTTCAACCCTTTCTGGCATCATTTGCTATTGTTCATGCATTTACTGATTTGTTGTGAGAGCTAAATGACCATGAAATTGAAAAGCACTACGAAATGAACTTTGAAAAGGTTGAAACTTGGCATGGTATCACCATTTCACACACATAGCATGTGCAAAAATGTAGAGAGGGTTACAGCAAAAACT
>NC_041390.1:377618044-377621981 GCF_002162155.2 Triticum dicoccoides | reverse complement strand
GAAAAAACTCATCTGTTACACCGACACTTCATTTTTTAAACCTATTACAACTCCGGACTTTTTTTGCGTTCAGTATGCACCATTCAAGGCCAAATCATCAACTTTCAACCCTTTCTGGGATCATTTGCTATTTTTCATGCATCTACTGATTTGTTGTGAGAGCTAAATGACCATGAAATTGAAAAGCACTACAAAATGAACTTTGAAAAGGTTGAAACTTGGCATGGTATAATCATTTCACCGACATAGCATGTGCAAAAAAGTAAAGAGGGTTACGGCGAATACTGGATGCACTTCATGTACAAACTAGACAATCTCTTTCGAAGTATCAGGGTTTCGGACGAAAAAACTCATTTGTTACACCGACACTTCATTTTTTTAAACTTATAACAACTCCATACTTTTTTGCGTTTGATATGCACCATTCAAGGCCACGTCATCAACTTTCAACCCTTTCTGGCATAATTTGCTATTTTTCATGCATTTACTGATTTGTTGTGAGAGCTAAATGACCGTGAAATTGAAAAGCACTACAAAATGAACTATGAAAAGGTTGAAACCTGGCATGGTATCATCATTTCACCCACATTGCATGTGCAAAATAGTAGAGAGGGTTACGGCGAAAACTGGATGCACTTCGTGTACAAACTAGACAATCTCTTTCGAAGTATGAGGGTTTCGAACGAAAAAACTCATCTGTTACAGCAACACTTCATTTTTTCAACTTATTACAACTCCGGACTTTTTTTGCGTTCAGTATGCACCATTCAAGGCCAAATCATCAACTTTCAACCCTTTCTAGGATCATTTGCTATTTTTCATGCATCTACTGATTTGTTGTGAGAGCTAAATGACCATGAAATTGAAAAGCACTACAAAATAAACTTTAAAAAGGTTGAAACTTGGCATGGTATCATCATTTCACCCACATAGTATGTGCAAAAAAGTAAAGAAGGTTACGGCGAAAACTGGATGCACTTCGTGTATAAACTGGACAATCTCTTTCGAAGTATCAGGGTTTCGGACGAAAAAACTCATCTGTTACCCCGACACTTCATTTTTTTAAACTTATAACAACTCCATACTTTTTTGCGTTCAATATGCACCATTCAAGGCCACGTCATCAACTTTCAACCCTTTCTGGCATCATTTGCTATTTTTCATGCATTTACTGATTTGTTGTGAGAGCTAAATGACCATGAAATTGAAAAGCACTACAAAATGAACTCTGAAAAGTTGAAACTTGGCATGGTATCATCATTTCACCCACATAGCATGTGCAAAAAAGTAGAGAGGGTTACTGCAAAAACTGGATGCACTTCGTGTACAAACTGGACAATCTCTTTCGAAGTATCAGGGTTTCGGACGAAAAAATTCATCTGTTACATCGGCACTTCATTTTTTTAAAATTATTACAACTCCGTACTTTTTTGCATTCAGTGCAGCATTCAAGGCCACGTCGTCAACTTTCAACCCTTTCTGGCATCATTTGATATTTTTCATTCATTTAATTATTTGTTTTGAGAGCTAAATGACTGTGAAATTGAAAAACACTACAAAATGAAATGTCAAAAGGTTTAAACTTGGCATGGTATCATGATTTCACCCACATAGCATGTGCAAAAAAATAGAGAGGGTTATTGAAAAATCTGGAAGCACTTCGTGTACAAACTGGACAATCTCTTTCGAAGTATCTGGGGTTCGGACGAAAAAACTCATTTGTTACACCGACACTTCATTTTTTTAAACTTATTACAACTTCGGACTTTTTTGTGTTCAGTATGCACCATTCAAGGCCACGTCATCAACTTTCAACCCTTTCTGGCATCATTTGCTATTGTTCATGCATTTACTGATTTGTTGTGAGAGCTAAATGACCATGAAATTGAAAAGCACTACAAAATGAACTTTGAAAAGGTTGAAACTTGGCATGGTATCACCAGTTCACACACATAGCATGTGCAAAAATGTAGAGAGGGTTACAGCAAAAACTGGATGCACTTCCTGTACAAACTACACAATCTCTTTCGAAGTATCAGTGTTTCGGACGAAAAAACACATATGTTACCATGACACTTCGTTGTTTTTAAATTTATTACAACTCCAGACTTTTTTGCGTTCAGTATGGATTACTCAAGGCAACGTCATCAACTTTCAACCCTTTCTGGCATCATTTGCTATTTTTCATCCATTTACTGAATTTTTTAGAGCTAAATGACCGTGAAATTGAAAAGCACTACAAAATGAACTCCGAAAAGGTTGAGACCTGGCATGGTATCATCATTTCACCCACATAGCGTGTGCAAAATAGTAGAGAGGGTTACGGCGAAAACCGGATGCACTTCGTGTACAAACTAGACAATCTCTTTCGTAGTATGAGGGTTTCGGACGAAAAAACTCATCTGTTACACCGACACTTCATTTTTTAAACTTATAACAACTCCATACTTTTTTGCGTTCAATATGCACCATTCAAGGCCACGTCATCAACTTTCAACCCTTTTTGGCATCATTTGCTATTTTTCATGCATTTACTGATTTGTTGTGAGAGCTCAATGACCATGAAATTGAAAAGCACTACAAAATGAACTCTGAAAAGTTGAAACTTGGCATGGTATCATCATTTCACCCACATAGCATGGGCAAAAAAGTAGAGAGGGTTACTGCAAAAACTGGATGCACTTCGTGTACAAACTGGACAATCTCTTTCGAAGTATCAGGGTTTCGGACGAAAAAATTCATCTGTTACATCGGCACTTCATTTTTTTAAATTTATTACAACTCCGTACTTTTTTGCTTTCAGTGCAGCATTCAAGGCCACGTCGTCAACTTTCAACCCTTTCTGGCATCATTTGATATTTTTCATTCATTTAATGATTTGTTTTGAGAGCTAAATGACTGTGAAATTGAAAAACACTCAAAATGAAATGTGAAAAGGTTTAAAATTGGCATGGTATCATGATTTCACCCACATAGCATGTGCAAAAAAATAGAGAGGGTTATTGAAAAATCTGGAAGCACTTCGTGTACAAACTGGACAATCTGTTTCGAAGTATCTGGGGTTCAGACGAAAAAACTCATTTGTTACACCGACACTTCATTTTTTAAACTTATTACAACTCCGGACTTTTTTGTGTTCAGTATGCACCATTCAAGGCCACGTCATCAACTTTCAACCCTTTCTGGCATCATTTGCTATTGTTCATGCATTTACTGATTTGTTGTGGGAGCTAAATGACCATGAAATTGAAAAGCACTACAAAATGAACTTTGAAAAGGTTGAAACTTGGCATCGTATCACCATTTCACACACATAGCATGTGCAAAAATGTAGAGAGGGTTACAACAAAAACTGGATGCACTTCCTGTACAAACTACACAATCTCTTTCGAAGTATCAGTGTTTCGGACGAAAAAACACATCTGTTACAATGACACTTCATTGTTTTTAAATTTATTACAACTCCAGACTTTTTTTGCGTTCAGTATGCATGATTCAAGGCAACGTCATCAACTTTCAACCCTTTCTGGCATCATTTGCTATTTTTCATCCATTTACTGATTTTTTTAGAGCTAAATGACCGTGAAATTGAAAAGCACTACAAAATGAACTCCGAAAAGGTTGAGACCTGGCATGGTATCATCATTTCACCCACATAGCATGTGCAAAATAGTAGAGAGGGTTACGGCAAAAACCGGATGCACTTCGTGTACAAACTAGACAATCTCTTTCGAAGTATGAGGGTTTCGGACGAAAAAACTCATCTGTTACACCGACACTTCATTTTTTAAACTTATTACAACTCCGGACTTTTTTTGCGTTCAGTATGCACCATTCAAGGCCAAATCATCAACTTTCAACCCTTTCTGGGATCATTTGCTATTTTTCATGCATCTACTGATTTGTTGTGAGAGCTAAATGACCATGAAATTGAAAA
>NC_041390.1:377610021-377617946 GCF_002162155.2 Triticum dicoccoides | reverse complement strand
ACATAGCATGTGCAAAAAAGTAAAGAGGGTTACGGCGAATACTGGATGCACTTCGTGTACAAACTAGACAATCTCTTTCGAAGTATCAGGGTTTCGGACGAAAAAACTCATCTGTTACACCGACACTTCATTTTTTTAAACTTATAACAACTCCATACTTTTTTGCGTTCGATATGCACCATTCAAGGCCACGTCATCAACTTTCAACCCTTTCTGGCATAATTTGCTATTTTTCATGCATTTACTGATTTGTTGTGAGAGCTAAATGACCCTGAAATTGAAAAGCACTACAAAATGAACTCTGAAAAGGATGAAACTTGGCATGGTATCATCATTTTACCCACATAGCATGTGCAAAAAAGTAGAGAGGGTTACGGCAAAAACTGGACGCACTTCGTGTACAAACTGGACAATCTCTTTTGAAGTATCAGGGTTTCGGACGAAAAAACACATCTGTTACAACGACACTTCATTTTTTAAAATTTATTACATCTCTGGACTTTTTTTGCGTTCTGTATGCACGACTCAAGGCAATGTCATCAACTTTCAACCCTTTCTGGCATCATTTGCTATTTTCATTCATTTACTGATGTGTTTTTAGAGCTGAATGACCTTGAAATTGAAAAGCACTACAAAATGAACTCGGAAAAGGTTGAAACTTGGCATGGTGTCATCATTTCACCCACATAACATGTGGAAAAAAGTAGAGAGGGTTACGGCAAAAACTGGATGCACTTCGTGTACAAACTGGACAATCTCTTTCGAAGTATCAGGGTTTCGGACGAAAAAATTCATCTGTTACATTGGCACTTCATTTTTTAAAGTTTATTCTAACTCTGTACTTTTTTGCATTCAGTATGCAGCATTTAAGGCCACGTCATCAACTTTCAACCCTTTCTGGCATCATTTGATATTTTTCATTCATTTACTGATTTGTTTTGAGAGCTAAATGACTGTGAAATTGAAAAACACTACAAAATGAACTGTGAAAATGTTTAAACTTGGCATGGTGTCCTGATTTCACCCACATAGCATCTGCAAAAAAATAGAGAGGGTTATGGAAAAAACTGGAAGCACTTCGTGTACAAACTGGACAATCTCTTTCGAAGTATCTGGGGTTAGGACGAAAAAACTCATTTGTTACACCGACACTTCATTTTTTTAAATTTATTACAACTCCGGACTTTTTTGTGTTCAGTATGCACCATTCAAGGCCACGTTATCAACTTTCAACCCTTTTTGGCATCATTTGCTATTGTTCATGCATTTACTAATTTGTTGTGAGAGCTAAATGACCATGAAATTGAAAAGCACTACAAAATGAACTTTGAAAAGGTTGAAACTTGGCATGGTATCACCATTTCACACACATAGCATGTGCAAAAATGTAGAGAGGGTTACAGCAAAAACTGGATGCACTTCTTGTACAAACTAGACAATCTCTTTCGAAGTATCAGTGTTTCGGACGAAAAAACACATCTGTTACAACGACACTTCATTGTTTTTAAATTTATTACAACTCCAGACTTTTTTGCGTTCAGTATGCATGATTCAAGGCAACGTCATCAACTTTCAACCCTTTCTGGCATCATTTGCTATTTTTCATCCATTTACCGATTTTTTTAGAGCTAAATGACCGTGAAATTGAAAAGCACTACAAAATGAACTCTGAAAAGGTTGAAACCTGGCATGGTATCATCATTTCACCCACATAGCATGTGCAAAATAGTAGAGAGGGTTACGGAGAAAACTGGATGCACTTCGTGTACAAACTAGACAATCTCTTTCGAAGTATGAGGGTTTCGGGCGAAAAAACTCATCTGTTACACCGACACTTCATTTTTTAAACTTATTGCAACTCCGGACTTTTTTTGCATTCAGTATGCACCATTCAAGGCCAAATCATCAACTTTCAACCCTTTCTGGGATCATTTGCTATTTTTCATGCATCTACTGATTTGTTGTGAGAGCTAAATGACCATGAAATTGAAAAGCACTACAAAATGAACTTTGAAAAGGTTGAAACTTGGCATGGTATCATCATTTCACCCACATAGCATGTGCAAAAAACAAAAGAGGGTTACGGCGAAAACTGGATGCACTTCGTGTACAAACTGGACAATCTCTTTCGAAGTATCAGGGTTTCAGACGAAAAAACTCATCTATTACACCGACACTTCATTTTTTTAAACTTATAACAACTCCATACTTTTTTGCGTTCAATATGCACCATTCAAGGCCACGTCATCAACTTTCAACCCTTTCTCGCATAATTTGCTATTTTTCATGCATTTACTGATTTGTTGTGAGAGCTAAATGACCCTGAAATTGAAAAGCACTACAAAACGAACTCTGAAAAGGATGAAACTTGGCATGGTATCATCATTTCACCCACATAGCATGTGCAAAAAAGTAGAGAGGGTTACGGCAAAAAACTGGACGCACTTCGTGTACAAACTGGACAATCTCTTTTGAAGTATCAGGGTTTTGGACGAAAAAACACATCTGTTACAATGACACTTCATTTTTTAAAATTTATTACATCTTCGGACTTTTTGCGTTCTATATGCACGACTCAAGGCAATGTCATCAACTTTCAACCCTTTCTGGCATCATTTGCTATTTTCATTCATTTACTGATGTGTTTTGAGAGCTGAATGACCGTGAAATTGAAAAGCACTACAAAATGAACTCGGAAAAGGTTGAAACTTGGCATGGTATCATCATTTCACCCACATAGCATGTGCAAAAAAGTAGAGAGGGTTACGGCAAAAACTGGATGCACTTCGTGTACAAACTGGACAATCTCTTTTGAAGTATCAGGGTTTCGGACGAAAAAATTCATCTGTTACATCGGCACTTCATTTTTTAAAATTTATTAGAACTCCGTACTTTTTTGCATTCAGTATGCAGCATTCAAGGCCACTTCATCAACTTTCAACCCTTTCTGGCATCATTTGATATTTTTCATTCATTTACTGATTTGTTTTGAGAGCTAAATGACTGTGAAATTGAAAAACACTACAAAATGAACTGTGAAAAGGTTTAAACTTGGCATGGTGTCATGATTTTACCCACATAGCATCTGCAAAAAAATAGAGAGGGTTATGGAAAAAACTGGAACCACTTCGTGTACAAACTGGACAATCTCTTTCGAAGTATCTGGGGTTCGGACGAAAAAACTCATTTGTTACACCGACACTTCATTTTTTTAAACTTATTACAACTCCGGACTTTTTTGTGTTCAGTATGCACCATTCAAGGCCACGTCATCAACTTTCAACCCTTTCTGGCATCATTTGCTATTGTTCATGCATTTACTGATTTGTTGTGAGAGCTAAATGACCATGAAATTGAAAAGCACTACAAAATGAACTTTGAAAAGGTTGAAACTTGGCATGGTATCACCATTTCACACACATAGCATGTGCAAAAATGTAGAGAGGGTTACAGCAAAAACTGGATGCACTTCGTGTACAAACTACACAATCTCTTTCGAAGTATCAGTGTTTCGGACGAAAAAACACATCTGTTACAACGACACTTTATTGTTTTTAAATTTATTACAACTCCAGACTTTTTTGCATTCAGTATGCATGATTCAAGGCAACGTCATCAACTTTCAACCCTTTCTTGCATCATTTGCTATTTTTCATCCATTTACTGATTTTTTTAGAGCTAAATGACTGTGAAATTGAAAAGCACTACAAAATGAACTCTGAAAAGGATGAAACCTGGCATGGTATCATCATTTCACCCACATAGCATGTGCAAAATAGTAGAGAGGGTTACGGCGAAAACTGGATGCACTTCGTGTACAAACTAGACAATCTCTTTCGAAGTATGAGGGTTTCAGACGAAAAAACTCATCTGTTACACTGACACTTCATTTTTTTAACTTATTACAACTACGGACTTTTTTTGCGTTTAGTATTCACCATTCAAGGCCAAATCATCAACTTTCAACCCTTTCTGGGATCATTTGCTATTTTTCATGCATCTACTGATTTGTTGTGAGAGCTAAATGACCATGAAATTGAAAAGAACTACAAAATGAACTTTGAAAAGGTTGAAACTTGGAATGGTATCATCATTTCACCCACATAGCATGTGCAAAAAAGTAAAGAGGGTTACGGCGAAAACTAGATGCACTTCGTGTACAAACTGGACAATCTCTTTCGAAGTATCAGGGTTTCGGATGAAAAAACTTATCTGTTACACCGACACTTCATTTTTTTAAACTTATAACAACTCCATACTTTTTTGCGTTCAATATGCACCATTCAAGGCCACGTCATCAACTTTCAACCCTTGCTGGCATAATTTGCTATTTTTCATGCATTTACTGATTTGTTGTGAGAGCTAAATGACCATGATATTGGAAAGCACTACAAAATGAACTCTGAAAAGGATGAAACTTGGCATGGTATCATCATTTCACCCACATAGCATGTGCAAAAAAGTAGAGAGGGTTACGGCAAAAACTGGATGCACTTCGTGTACAAACTGGACAATCTCTTTCGAAGTATCAGGGTTTCGGACGAAAAATTCATCTGTTACATCGGCACTTCATTTTTTAAAATTTATTACAACTCCGTACTTTTTTGCATTCAGTATGCAGCATTCAAGGCCACATCATCTACTTTCAACCCTTTCTGGCATCATTTGATACTTTTCATTCATTTACTGATTTGTTTTGAGAGCTAAATGACTGTGAAATTGAAAAACACTACAAAATGAACTGTGAAAAGGTTTAAACTTGGCATGGTGTCATGATTTCACCCACATAGCATCTGCAAAAAAATAGAGAGGGTTATGGAAAAAATTGGAAGCACTTCGTGTACAAACTGGACAATCTCTTTCGAAGTATCTGGGTTCGGACGAAAAAACTCATTTGTTACACCGACACTTCATTTTTTTAAACTTATAACAACTCCATACTTTTTTGCGTTCAATATGCACCATTCAAGGCCACGTCATCAACTTTCAACCCTTTGTGGCATAATTTTCTATTTTTCATGCATTTACTGATTTGTTGTGAGAGCTAAATGACCATGAAATTGAAAAGCACTACAAAATGAACTCTGAAAAGGATGAAACTTGGCATGGTATCATCATTTCACCCACATAGCATGTGCAAAACAGTAGAGAGGGTTACGGCAAAAACTGGATGCACTTCGTGTACAAACTGGACAATCTCTTTCGAAGTATTAGGGTTCCGGACGAAAAATTCATCTATTACATCGGCACTTCATTTTTTAAAATTTATTACAACTCTGTACTTTTTTGCATTCAGTATGCAGCATTCAAGGCCACATCATCAACTTTCAACCCTTTCTGGCATCATTTGATACTTTTCATTCATTTACTTATTTGTTTTGAGAGCTAAATGACTGTGAAATTTAAAAACACTACAAAATGAACTGTGAAAAGGTTTAAACATGGCATGGTGTCATGATTTCACCCACATAGCATCTGCAAAAAAATAGAGAGGGTTATGGAAAAAACTGGAAGCACTTCGTGTACAAACTGGACAATCTCTTTCGAAGTATCTGGGGTTCGGACGAAAAAACTCATTTGTTACACCGACACTTCATTTTTTTAAACTTATTACAACTCCGGACTTTTTTGCGTTCAGTATGCACCATTCAAGGCCACGTCATCAACTTTCAACCCTTTCTGGCATCATTTGCTATTGTTCATGCATTTACTGATTTGTTGTGAGAGCTAAATGACCATGAAATTGAAAAGCACTACAAAATGAACTTTGAAAAGGTTGAAACTTGGCATGGTATCACCATTTCACACACATAGCATGTGCAAAAATGTAGAGAGGGTTACAGCAAAAACTGGATGCACTTCGTGTACAAACTAGAGAATCTCTTTCGAAGTATTAGTGTTTCGGACGAAAAAACACATCTGTTACAACGACACTTCATTGTTTTTAAATTTATTACAACTCCAGACTTTTTTGCATTCAGTATGCATGATTCAAGGCAACGTTATCAACTTTCAACCCTTTCTGGCATCATTTGCTATTTTTCATCCATCTACTGATTTTTTTTAGAGCTAAATGACCGTGAAATTGAAAAGCACTACAAAATGAACTCTGAAAAGGTTGAAACCTGGCATGGTATCATCATTTCACCCACATAGCATGTGCAAAATAGTAGAGAGGGTTACGGCGAAAACTGGATGCACTTCGTGTACAAACTAGACAATCTCTTTCGAAGTATGAGGGTTTCGGACGAAAAAACTCATCTGTTACACCGACACTTCATTTTTTAAACTTATTACAACTCCAGACTTTTTTTGTGTTCAGTATGCACCATTCAAGGCCAAATCATCAACTTTCAACCCTTTCTGGGATCATTTGCTATTTTTCATGCATCTACAGATTTGTTGTGAGAGCTAAATGACCATGAAATTGAAAAGCACTACAAAATGAACTTTGAAAAGGTTGAAACTTGGCATGGTATCATCATTTCACCCACATAGCATGTGCAAAAAAGTAAAGAGGGTTACGGCGAATACTGGATGCACTTCGTGTACAAACTGGACAATCTCTTTCGAAGTATCAGGGTTTCGGACGAAAAAACTTATCTGTTACACCGACACTTCATTTTTTTAAATTTATTACAACTTCGGACTGTTTTGCATTCAGTATGCAGCATTCAAGGCCATGCCATAAACTTTCAACCCTTTCTGGCATCATTTGCTATTTTTCATTCATTTACTGATTTGTTTTGAGAGCTAAATGACTGTGAAATTGAAAAGCACTACAAAATGAACTCTGAAAAGGATGAAACTTGGCATGGTATCATCATTTCACCCACATAGCATGTGCAAAAAAGTAGAGAGGGTTACGACAAAAACTGGACGCACTTCGTGTACAAACTAGACAATCTCTTTCAAAGTATCAGGGTTTCGGACGAAAAAACACATCTGTTACAACGACACTTCATTTGTTAAAATTTATTACATCTCCGAACTTTTTTTGCGTTCTATATGCACGACTCAAGGCAATGTCATCAACTTTCAACCCTTTCTGGCATCATTTGCTATTTTCATTCATTTACTGATGTGTTTTTAGAGCTGAATGACCGTGAAATTGAAAAGCACTACAAAATGAACTCGGAAAAGGCTGAAACTTGGCATGGTATCATCATTTCACCCACATAGCATGTGCAAAAAAGTAGAGAGGGTTACGGCAAAAACTGGATGCACTTCGTGTACAAACTGGACAATCTCTTTCGAAGTATCAGGGTTTCGGACGAAAAAATTCATCTGTTACATCGGCACTTCATTTTTTAAACTTATTATAACTCCGTACTTTTTTGCATTCAGTATGCAGCATTCAAGGCCACGTCATCAACTTACAACCCTTTCTGGCATCATTTGATATTTTCATTCATTTACTGATTTGTTTTGAGAGCTGAATGACTGTGAAATTGAAAAACACTACAAAATGAACTGTAAAAAATGTTTAAACTTGGCATGGTGTCATGATTTCACCCACATAGCATCTGCAAAAAAATAGAGAGGGTTATGGAAAAAACTGGAAGCACTTCGTGTACAAACTGGACAATCTCTTTCGAAGTATCTGGGGTTCGGACGAAAAAACTCATTTGTTACACCGACACATCATTTTTTTAAACTTATTACAACTCCGGACTTTTTTGCGTTCAGTATGCACCATTCAAGGCCACGTCATCAACTTTCAACCCTTTCTGGCATCATTTGCTATTGTTCATGCATTTACTGATTTGTTGTGAGAGCTAAATGACCATGAAATTGAAAAGCACTACAAAATGAACTTTGAAAAGGTTGAAACTTGGCATGGTATCACCATTTCACACACATAGCATGTGCAAAAATGTAGAGAGGGTTACAGCAAAAACTGGATGCACTTCGTGTACAAACTA
>NC_041390.1:377584963-377605750 GCF_002162155.2 Triticum dicoccoides | reverse complement strand
CACTTCGTGTACAAACTGGACAATCTCTTTCGAAGTATCAGGGTTTCGGACGAAAAAACTTATCTGTTACACCGACACTTCATTTTTTTAAATTTATTACAACTCCGTACTGTTTTGCATTCAGTATGCAGCATTCAAGGCCACCTCATCAACTTTCAACCCTTTCTGGCATCATTTGCTATTTTTCATTCATTTACTGATTTGTTTTGAGAGCTAAATGACTATGAAATTGAAAAGCACTACAAAATGAACTCTGAAAAGGATGAAACTTCGCATGGTATCATCATTTCACCCACATAGCATGTGCAAAAAAAGTAGAGAGGGTTACGGCAAAAACTGGACGCACTTCGTGTACAAACTGGACAATCTCTTTCGAAGTATCAGGGTTTCGGACGAAAAAACACATTTGTTACAACGACACTTCATTTTTTAAAATTTATTACATCTCTAGACTTTTTTGCGTTCTGTATGCACGACTCAAGGCAATGTCATCAACTTTCAACCCTTTCTGGCATCATTTGCTATTTTCATTCATTTACTAATGTGTTTTTAGAGCTGAATGGCCGTGAAATTGAAAAGCACTACAAAATGAACTCGGAAAAGGTTGAAACTTGGCATGGTATCATCATTTCACCCACATAGCATGTGCAAAAAAGTAGAGAGGGTTACGACAAAAACTGGATGCACTTCGTGTACAAACTGGACAATCTCTTTCGAAGTATCAGGGTTTCGGACGAAAAAATTCATCTGTTACATCGGCACTTCATTTTTTAAAATTTATTACAACTCCGTACTTTTTTGCATTCAGTATGCAGCATTCAAGGCCACGTCATCAACTTTCAACCCTTTCTGGCATCATTTGATATTTTCATTCATTTACTGATTTGTTTTGAGAGCTAAATTACTGTGAAATTGAAAAACACTACAAAATGAACTGTGAAAAATGTTTAAACTTGGCATGGTGTCATGATTTCACCCACATAGCATCTGCAAAAAAATAGAGAGGGTTATGGAAAAAACTGGAAGCACTTCGTGTACAAACTGGACAATCTCTTTCGAAGTATCTGGGGTTCGGACGAAAAAACTCATTTGTTACACCGACACTTCATTTTTTTAAACTTGTTACAACTCCGGACTTTTTTGCGTTCAGTATGCACCATTCAAGGCCACGTCATCAACTTTCAACCCTTTTTGGCATCATTTGCTATTGTTCATGCATTTACTGATTTGTTGTGAGAGCTAAATGACCATGAAATTGAAAAGCACTACAAAATGAACTTTGAAAAGGTTGAAACTTGGCATGGTATCACCATTTCACACACATAGCATGTGCAAAAATGTAGAGAGGGTTACAGCAAAAACTGGATGCACTTCGTGTACAAACTAGACAATCTCTTTCGAAGTATCAGTGTTTCGGACGAAAAAACACATCTGTTACAATGACACTTCATTGTTTTTAAATTTATTACAACTCCAGACTTTTTTGCGTTCAGTATGCATGATTCAAGGCAACGTCATCAACTTTCAACCCTTTCTGGCATCATTTGCTATTTTTCATCCATTTACTGATTTTTTTAGAGCTAAATGACCGTGAAATTGAAAAGCACTACAAAATGAAATCTGAAAAGGTTGAAACCTGGCATGGTATCATCATTTCACCCACATAGCATATGCAAAATAGTAGAGAGGGTTACGGCGAAAACTGGATGCACTTCGTGTACAAACTAGACAATCTCTTTCGAAGTATGAGGGTTTCGGACGAAAAAACTCATCTGTTACACCGACACTTCATTTTTTAAACTTATTACAACTCCGGACTTCTTTTGCGTTCAGTATGCACCATTCAAGGCCAAATCATCAACTTTCAACCCTTTCTGGGATCATTTGCTATTTTTCATGCATCTACTGATTTGTTGTGAGAGCTAAATGACCATGAAATTGAAAAGCACTACAAAACGAACTCTGAAAAGTTGAAACTTGGCATGGTATCATCATTTCACCTACATAGCATGTGCAAAAAAGTAGAGAGGGTTACGGGGAATACTGGATGCACTTCGTGTACAAACTGGACAATCTCTTTCGAAGTATCAGGGTTTCAGACGAAAAAATTCATCTATTACATCGGCACTTCATTTTTTAAAATTTATTACATCTCCGGACTTTTTGCATTCAGTATGCAGCATTCAAGGCCACGTCATCAACTTTCAACCCTTTTTGGCATCATTTGCTATTTTTCATTCATTTACTGATTTGTTTTGAGAGCTAAATGACTGTGAAATTGAAAAACACTACAAAATGAACTGTGAAAAGGTTTAAACTTGGCATGGTATCATGATTTCACCCACATAGCATGTGCAAAAAAATAGAGAGGGTTATGGCAAAAACTGGAAGCACTTCGTGTACAAACTGGACAATCTCCTTTGAAGTATCTCGGTTCAGATGAGAAAACTCATCTGTTACACCGGCACTTCATTTTTTTAACTTATTACAACTTCGGACTTTTTATGCATTCAGTATGCATGATTCAAGGCCACATCATCAACTTTCAACCCTTTCTGGCATCATTTGCTATTTTTCATTCATTTACTGATTTGTTTTGAGAGCTAAATGATCGTGAAATTGAAAAGCACTACAAAATAACTCTGAAAAGGTTGAAACTTGGCATGGTATCATTATTTCACCGACATAGCATGTGCAAAAATTAAAGAGGGTTACAGCGAAAACTGGATGCACTTCGTGTACAAACTGGACAATCTCTTTCGAAGTATCAGGGTTTCGGACGAAAAAACTCATCTGTTACACCGACACTTCATTTTTTTAAACTTATAACAACTCCATACTTTTTTGCGTTCAATATGCACCATTCAAGGCCATGTCATCAACTTTCAACCCTTTCTGGCATAATTTGCTATTTTTCATGCATTTACTGATTTGTTGTGAGAGCTAAATGACCATGAAATTGAAAAGCACTACAAAATGAACTCTGAAAAGGATGAAACTTGGCATGGTATCATCATTTCACCCACATAGCATGTGCAAAAAAGTAGAGAGGGTTACGGCAAAAACTGGACGCACTTCGTGTACAAACTGGACAATCTCTTTCGAAGTATCTGGGGTTCGGACGAAAAAACTCATTTGTTACACCGACACTTCATGTATTTAAACTTATTACAACTCTGGACTTTTTTGCGTTCAGTATGCACCATTCAAGGCCATGTCATCAACTTTCAACCCTTTCTGGCATCATTTGCTATTGTTCATGCATTTACTGATTTGTTGTGAGAGCTAAATGACCATGAAATTGAAAAGCACTACAAAATGAACTTTGAAAAGGTTGAAACTTGGCATGGTATCACCATTTCACACACATAGCATGTGCAAAAATGTAGAGAGGGTTACAGCAAAAACTGGATGCACTTCGTGTACAAACTAGACAATCTCTTTCGAAGTATCAGTGTTTCGAACGAAAAAACACATCTGTTACGATGACACTTCATTGTTTTTAAATTTATTACAACTCCAGACTTTTTTGCGTTCAGTATGCATGATTCAAGGCAACGTCATCAACTTTCAACCCTTTCTGGCATCATTTGCTATTTTTCATCCATTTACTGATTTTTTTAGAGCTAAATGACCGTGAAATTGAAAAGCACTACAAAATGAACTCTGAAAAGGTTGAAACCTGGCATGGTATCATCATTTCACCCACATAGCATGTGCAAAATAGTAGAGAGGGTTACGGCGAAAACTGGATGCACTTCGTGTACAAACTAGACAATCTCTTTCGAAGTATGAGGGTTTCGGACGAAAAAACTCATCTGTTACACCGACACTTCATTTTTTAAACTTATTACAACTCCGGACTATTTTTGCGTTCAGTATGCACCATTCAAGGCCAAATCATCAACTTTCAACCCTTTCTGGGATCATTTGCTATTTTTCATGCATCTACTGATTTGTTGTGAGAGCTAAATGACCATGAAATTGAAAAGCACTACAAAACGAACTCTGAAAAGTTGAAACTTGGCATGGTATCGTCATTTCACCCACATAGCATGTGCAAAAAAGTAGAGAGGGTTACGGCAGAAACTGGACGCACTTCGTGTACAAACTGGACAATCTCTTTCGAAGTATCAGGGTTTCGGACGAAAAAATTCATCTATTACATCGGCACTTCATTTTTTAAAATTTATTACATCTCCGGACTTTTTTGCATTCAGTATGCAGCATTCAAGGCCACGTCATCAACTTTCAACCCTTTCTGGCATCATTTGCTATTTTTCATTCATTTACTGATTTGTTTTGAGAGCTAAATGACTGTGAAATTGAAAAACACTACAAAATGAACTGTGAAAAGGTTTAAACTTGGCATGGTATCATGATTTCACCCACATAGCATGTGCAAAAAAATAGAGAGGGTTATGGCAAAAACTGGAAGCACTTCGTGTACAAACTGGACAATCTCCTTTGAAGTATCTCGGTTCAGATGAGAAAACTCATCTGTTACACCGGCACTTCATTTTTTTAACTTATTACAACTTCGGACTTTTTATGCATTCAGTATGCATGATTCAAGGCCACATCATCAACTTTCAACCCTTTCTGGCATCATTTGCTATTTTTCATTCATTTACTGATTTGTTTTGAGAGCTAAATGATCGTGAAATTGAAAAGCACTACAAAATAACTCTGAAAAGGTTGAAACTTGGCATGGTATCATTATTTCACCGACATAGCATGTGCAAAAATTAAAGAGGGTTACGGCGAAAACTGGATGCACTTCGTGTACAAACTGGAAAATCTCTTTCGAAGTATCAGGGTTTCGGATGAAAAAACTCATCTGTTACACCGACACTTCATTTTTTTTAAACTTATAACAACTCCATACTTTTTTGCGTTCAATATGCACCATTCAAGGCCATGTCATCAACTTTCAACCCTTTCTGGCATAATTTGCTATTTTTCATGCATTTACTGATTTGTTGTGAGAGCTAAATGACCATGAAATTGAAAAGCACTACAAAATGAACTCTGAAAAGGATGAAACTTGGCATGGTATCATCATTTCACCCACATAGCATGTGCAAAAAAGTAGAGAGGGTTACGGCAAAAACTGGACGCACTTCGTGTACAAATTGGACAATCTCTTTCGAAGTATCAGGGTTTCGGACGAAAAAACACATCTGTTACAACGACACTTCATTTTCTAAAATTTATTACATCTCCGGACTTTTTTTGCGTTCTGTATGCACGACTCAAGGCAATGTCATCGACTTTCAACCCTTTCTGCATCATTTGCTATTTTCATTCATTTACTAATGTGTTTTTAGAGCTGAATGACCGTGAAATTGAAAAGCACTACAAAATGAACTCGGAAAAGGTTGAAACTTGGCATGGTATCATCATTTCACCCACATAGCATGTGCAAAAAAGTAGAGAGGGTTACAGTGTGACGACCGGTTTTCCAATAAAAATATTTATTGAGAAACCAATCTTTTGAGTCCAGTATGAGAGAAATCCTCCTCACTGGTAGACAAATTCTTGATACAATAAGCCAGTAGCATAGGATATATTACAGGGTTGAGCTAGGGCTGCTCAACAAATTATTACAAGCGCGCCAATAATTATACATAATGGCGGATATAACACAATGGTGTGGTGGCAAACTACTGACTCGAGGATAAAGTGATGGTGGAATAACATAGTGGGGAGTGTGATAACAGGACTCTCAAACTGGCATCTCATCGAGCGTCGAGGTGAGGCTCGATAAATTTATTCGGGTTGCGGAAGCGGATATAATACAGTGACCAAATCCAGGGTCGCACGAGACTGACTGGGATTCCTCTAGGCGTCGGACTCGCTATCGAACTCTTCATCCATGAGATCGCCTTTGTCAGCATCTGGCCAAATCAACAAGCAAGTGAGTACTTTGAAAGTACTCGCAAGACAGTTCGGACGTAAGATATAACAAATGCATGCATGAATGCGTCATGATTAATTCACCAATGTACATTTAAAGTATTAGCAGGCAAGGTAAGCAAAGAGGGAATCGGCAGTAGTCCACCTGAAATCCCGACAGAAATATAAATGGAAACCGATCGGGTGTCTGAAGCGACGCCTCGAAAGGTGAACAAATAAATAAAGGAGAAAATCATGCCAGAGTCGGGCGTCTTAGCGACACCACATAAAGGGCTTTAAAAGAAATGCCACAGTTGGACGTCGGGGCGACATCACAGAAAGGGCTTTAAAAGAAATGCCACAGTCGGACGTCGGGGCGACATCACAGAGAGGGCTTTAAAAGAAATGCCACAGTCGGACGTTGGGGCGACATCACAGAAAGGGCTTTAAAAGAAATGCCACAGTCGGACGTCGGGGCGACATCACAGAAAGGGCTTTAAAAGAAATGCCACAGTCGGACGTCGGGGTGACATCACAGAAAGGGCTTTATTCACAAGTAAATAATACTCATAATAAATATTCAATTCATGATAATAAAAAGGTTAGTCCACCCACAGGAATAACATTTAACCGGACTTAGCACTCATGGGATTCATCGGAGTCTCTGTCATCAAACTGATACTGTTAGGACAAGATAATACGAATTTGGACATGGAATAGATGATTCAAGGAATGTATGACTCTGCAGAGTTTGTACAAAATTTTTCCCACGGCCAACGGATTTCCGTAGTCAAGAAGGACTAGTTCCGTTTACGGTTTTTCGGAAGAAAACACAGCTATCCAGTACACACCCATCCTACCTCTTGATGCCAGGAGTCACCCTAGACATCGTCCAAGAAAAACTTTTGAGACGGGGAGATCACAATCTCGAATAGCATGGGATCAAATTTATATACGCGCGCTCTAAGGGGTGCCCCCCTCTCGGTCCCAACCGGAAACACCCATGCCCCCTGACCGGATGACTGGCTTTAATCCAGGGCCATGGAACCATCATCCCGACCTCTCATTTTGGTGTGTACCAGGAAAGCGGTTTGCAACTTACTAAACCATATTCCTTGCGGAAAACATGTGGTAGTACAGGGAAGGAAATGAGAGGAACTGGACCGATACGGTTTGACACTGAAGTCATATAGTCTGGCATAAGACTGGCATGCTACGACACTGCCATCTTACCCATCCTCATGCCAACACATCGCCATTCATACTCACATCCATCCACTTATGGATCATCGAACTCACTTACCTCAACATTGCATAAAATAACGTTCATCAGTATGCTCATCAACATGCCATGAAACTAACTAAATGCAAAACATGCCAAGACACTCATCATATCAAAAGTTCAAACATGCTTGCCTGGTTCAGAGTAGTCAGAGCCTAGCTCGGTGAAGTTCGCGGCTCCGTCACCTCCTTCGGTATCTACGGTATAAAGAAAATATATGCGATATCGTAAATACCAAGGGGTGCATAAAAAGTATTCCAAATATTTTTCAAATAAATCTTATAAAAAACTAGACAAAATTTTAAAGAGAACAGAAAAAGAATCAATCAAAAATACCTTTCTGTTTAAAAGTTATAAGGGTTTTAATCTAGGGACTCATCTGTAATGAAACAGAAAGTTTCCAGGGGCTAGTTTATAAAAACAGAAAACGCTTCGTCAGAAACTACGCCAGCCCAAAGGGGAAGCGCATTTGGCAGAAGGCGTTTTCAGAAAACGCTTCGTTTAGAAAGGACAGAGAGGCTGACAGCGGGTCCCACTTGTCATGTTTAAACTTTCAAATGGGAGGGACGAGGCTCGTCGGCGCCCGAGGGCTGCGGTGGTCGCCGGCGGTGATCCACGGCGAGGTAAGAGGATCGGAGGTTACCAACGTGCTCACCGTGTCCTTTCGCAACGGTGGGTGGTGGTGTTGGTCGCCGGGGAGCACCACGTCGACGGCGGTCTCAACTCCGGCGGACGGTGGTTCGGGCGTGGATGGAGCTCGTCGGAGAGGACTGCAAAGGCCAAATTGATGAGGGGGTTAGAGTACTGGGTGTGAGAGAGGGCTACGGACGAGGTTTGGGCGCCGGAGATGGCCTCACCGGAGTGAATCAAGCTGGAGGCCGAGGCGGAGCAAGGCGGCCGGAGTTGGGGAAGGAGACCTCCTCGAGGTCCTCCTGGTGGCTTGGCAGGGTCCTGGGGAGGTGCAGTGAAGGTGCGTGCTCGAGGGCGAGCTCGGGTTCCTTTTTATAGGCGATTCGAGGCGGTGGCCGAGAACGGGGTTCTCCGGCGAAGCTTACGGCGGCGCAGGGCATTGGTCGGGGAGGATTAGGGGTCGAGCGCCGTCGTGGGGGTTCAATGGGTCCGTTTAGGTGCTAAACTGGCCGGGGTTTGGGTGTTTGGGTCGAGCTCGACGGAACGGGGGTGGCGCAGCCCGTCGGCGGCAGGGAGCACGTTCCGTGCTTGCCGGGCCACGGTGATGGTGCCACGGGCGTGCGCTGGCATGCATGAGGCCACGCGGAGAGCCAGGGGGCTTTGGGCGGCGCTGAACGGCGTTCTGCCGTGGTGTGCCTTCTGTCGGCCGCCACGGGAGGTCCCGATGCCACAGAAGACGCCGGCGAGGGCGGGCCAGCGCGCCACCGACGCCAGGAGGGCTCCACGCACGCGTGTGAAGCTCCGGACAAGAGGGAGGGGCTGCGAGCATCGAGCCAAGCGCACTGTGAGCTTGTGACTGAACTCTGAAGAAAACGACACTGTAAAACTGAATTTTACTGAACTTTACTGAAAATGCAAAGAACAGTGCAGCTCAGGTGTTCGACGGAATGCTTTTGGCATCTAGGGATTTTTCCTTGAGCTGAAATTTGGTGGAGTGGCTTCTCATTGCTCTAGTAGGCTGCATGATTTTTGGTGGAATTTTTGGAGGAGTGTAGACATGAATTTCATCAAATTTGTCAAATCTGGTCCAAACTTGCAGTGAGTGAAATTTGAAATATTTGAAAAGAAGAAGAGTGGATCAAGATGGTTCTAGGTTGTGGGTACTAAAGACAATCCAGGGAAGTTGGTTTGGGATAAAAACTCAAAGGCAAAGTGGTACTTGCTTTGAAAATCACTTAGGCTCAAAATAATTGGCAGAAATGTTTTGGGAGATAAAATAATTGAAATAAAATCCAAAACTTGTTTGGACTTGTTGAGACAGAGGATTTAAATTGCTCAAAGGTGGAGGGAGGGGTTTTGAGAAGATTTACTATAGGAGACATGGTAAAACCATGGGTGGTTTCAAAAAGAAAGAAGTCCCAAAACTCCTAGGGTTTCTTTTTTTTTAAATGAAAATAAATAAGTTTGAGAGAGTAACAACCAGAAGGAAAAGCTTCCAAAAATTCAACACCAAATTTGAAAGGGAAAAGAAAATCCTTGCCAAAGGAAAGGAAGTTTTTAAGAGGAAGGATTTCTGGAAATGAAATTTTAAATGCCCTCTTTTAAAATCCGACAAAGTTTTTGATGAAAACCAAATTAAAATTTTGGAGTGTCACAACACCTACCCCCTTAGGAAAAATCTCGTCCCCGAGATTTCAGCGGATCCTTAAATAAGTGTGGATGCTCTGTCTGAAGAAAATCCTCTCTTTCCCAAGTTGCTTCACTGTCGGTGTGATTGCTCCACTGGACTTTGAAAAACTTGATGGTCTTCTGTCGGGTCCTCCTTTCAGACTCCTCTAATATTCTTATGGGACGTTCCCGATAAGTGAGGTCTGGCTGCACGTCAATGTTTTCATGGGATACTTGTTTCTCTGGGTTGCTTACGCACTTCCTCAATTGCGAGACATGGAACACGTCGTGGACATCGGATAATTCCTCGGGTAAGTCTAGCTGGTAGGCTACCATGCCTCTTCGTGCCCTTATACAGAAAGGTCCGATGAATCTTGGTGCTAGCTTCCCTTTAATCTTGAATCATTGCAATCCTCTCATAGGGGATACTCTCAGGTATACGAACTCACCGGGTTCGAAGCTGACCCTACGATGTTTCTGATCATAATAACTCTTCTGTCGACTTTGAGCGGTCTTAAGTCGGTCTCTGATTAGCTTGACCTTTTCCTCGGCTTCTCTGAGCATGTCTGGTCCGAAGATGCGGCTGTCTCCGGTCTCTGACCAATTTAACGGGGTACGACATCTTTGTCCGTATAAAGCCTCAAATGGTGCCATTTGTAGGCTGGCCTGGTAGCTATTGTTGTACGCGAACTCGGCGTATGGCAGGCTTTCTTCCCAACTGGTTCCATATGTGAGGACACATGCTCTCAGCATGTCTTCTAAAACCTGGTTTACGTGTTATGCTTGTCCATCAGTCTGTGGGTGGTATAAGGTACTGAAGGCTAGTTGGGTTCCCAGAGCCTGTTGTAAATGCTCCCAAAATCTTGAGACGAACTGAGTGCCTCTGTCGGATATTATAGTCTTCGGGACACCATGCAGACAAACTATGCGGGAAAGATAAATCCTGGCAAGCCTCTGAGTGGTGTGGGTCGTCTTTATTGGAATAAAGTGTGCCACTTTGGTTAACCTGTCAGTGATGACCCATATGGCATCATTCCCGTGTCGTGACCGAGGTAGTCCGACAATGAAATCCATCCCTATTTCATCCCATTTCCACTCAGGTATTTTGTTCGGTTGCAGTAGTCCGGCTGGTCTCTGATGCTCAACTTTTATGCGTTGACATGAGTCGCAACATGCAATGAAGGTGGCTATGTCCCTCTTCATACCGTGCCACCAAAATCTTTACTGAATATCTTTATACATTTTGGTTCCTCCAGGGTGGTTCGAGTAAGGGGCGGTGTGGGCTTCAGCTAAAATTTACTGTTTAAGGTCTTCTATGTTTGGCACGCAGAGCCTTTCTCCGTACCATAATATTCCTTCATTGTCTATGACGAATTCCGAGGCCTTGCCCATACTCAACTTTCTTTTGATGCCTTCGATGCTGGTGTGACCGGGCTGAGCTCCTTTAATTTTCCCCACAAGGTCGGGTTGTATTTCCAAGTTTGATATGGTGCCTTCTACTACCATTATCAAGTTGAGCTTGGCAGATTCTTGTTGGAATTCGGGCCTCAAGTTGTGCAGATTGTTTTCGTCGGAGCTGGGGTTCCGACTAAGAGCATCGGCCACTACATTTGCTTTTCCTGGATGGTAATGGATACCAACATCATAATCCTTTACCAATTCCAACCAGCATCGTTGCCGTAAATTTAGTTCTGGCTGCGTGAAAATATATTTGAGACTTTTGTGATCCGTATATATTTCACATCGATTCCCAAGTAAGAAATGCCTCCATTCCTTGAGTGCATGAATAACTGCTGCCATTTCTAAGTCATGAGTGGGATAATTTTCCTCTTGCGAAGTTGCCTTGAAGCGTAGGCGACAACCTTGCCTTCCTGCATCAACACGCATCCGAGACCCTTTCTGGACGCGTCACAATATACTTCAAAATTCTTGTGTATGTCGGGTACAATTAATACCGGTGTTGTCGTTAATTTCTGCTTTAGTTCTTGGAAACTTTTCTCACAGGCTTCTGTCCGTTCAAACTTCTTATCTTTCTTGAGTAACTGCATCATAGGCTTGGCTATGGTGGAGAATCCTTCAATAAATCTGCGGTAATATCCTGTCATTCCCAAGAAACTCCGTATGTCTGTTACGCTGGCTGGTGACTTCCAGCCAAGTATCGCCTTGACTTTCTCTGGGTCCACTGCGATACCGTCTTGGGTCAGTACGTGGCCTAGAAAGCCTACTTGTCTTAGCCAAAATTCAAACTTGCTGAACTTGGCATACAATTGGTGTTTTCTGAGGTCTCCTAGCACAATCCTGAGATGTTCTGCATGCTCTTCTGGTGTCTTGGAGTATACAAGAATATCGTCGATGAATACCACGACAAACTTGTCCATAAACTTCATAAATACTTTGTTCATGAGGTGAACAAAATATGCTGGGGCGTTAGTTAATCCAAATGGCATCACTGTGAACTCGTACAGTCCATATCTGGAGGTGAAGGCTGTTTTGGGGATATCTTCCATTCGTACCTTCAATTGATGGTATCCTGACCTTAAGTCAATTTTTGAGAATACCTTGGCCTGAGCGAGTTGATCAAACAAATCGTTTATCCTTGGCATCGGGTATTTGTTTTTGACTGTGACCATGTTAAGTGCTCGATAGTCAATACACAATCTCAGCATTCCATCCTTCTTTTTGGCAAATAAAATTGGTGATCCCCAAGGTGAGGAGCTGGCTCGATTGTATCCTTTGTCTAGCAATTCCTTTATTTGTTTCTTCAACTCAACTAATTCGGATGGTGCCATTCGGTACGGTTTCTTGTATATGGGGGTGGTTCCTGGTGCGAGCTCAATGCTGAATTCTATCTCTCGGTCTGGTGGCATGCCTGGTAGCTCTTCAGGGAATACATCTGGAAATTCACACACTACTAGAACCTTGTTTAGCTCAGAAACGTCCACCTTATTTAATCTCGGTTGCCGGGGTATTTTTCCTTCCTTGGCTGATACTCTTATTGTCTTCCCTTGGTGGTGTGTGAGAATTACGGTCCTGTTGAAACAGTCGATAAACCCCTTGTTGGTGGTTAGCCAATCCATCCCTAGGATGACATCCAGTCCTTTATTTTCCAATACAATAAGATTTGCGTGAAACTCCAAACTTTCAAACTCAATGACCACATTCTGACAGTAATTCTGAGTAACTTGCTGAATCCCAGGGGACTTGATGATTATGGATTTCTCCAAAGGAAGCATCGAAAAATTATTTTGCAAAGCAAAACTTTTCGAAATGAAAGAGTGAGAAGCTCCAGAATCAAACAAAACCATTGCAGGTATTGTGTTGACAGGAAACGTATCGAGTACGATATCCGGAGCATTTTGTGCCTCCTCTTTGGTTTCGTGGTTCAGATGACCCTTCCTGTGGTTATTGTTGGGATTGAAATTGTTTCGCTTGGGCGCTGAATTATTGCCGCCGTTGTTCGGCTTTGGGGTTGAGTTCCTTGGCTTGGGGCACTGTTTGGCATAGTGCCCTTCTTCTCCACAAGCGTAACAAGTAACGCCGGGGCGATAGGTGAATTCCTTGTCCCTTGCATGAAAATTCTTGATTGGGCGTGAGACATTGGATGAGGATTTGTATGTCCCACCCTTTTAAAAATCTGTCTTGCTTCGGTGATTGCGAGCATGGTTAGTCTGGTCCCTTTTTCGCTTGCGGATATCTTCCAGACTGCGTCTCTCATTTTCCAGAGTAATGGCTTTGTCCACCAGTGTTTTAATATCAGGAAAAGTGTGCACGACCAGTTGGCATTTAAGCACGGGCGCCAGACCATCAAGGAATTTCTCCATCTTCTTGATTTCAGTCATACGCTCTTCATTGGCGTAGCGGGACAATAGAGTAAATTGACTGTTGTGATCTGACACTGTCATGTTCCTTTGTTTGAGGTCATCAAACTCTCTCTTCTTGATTTTCATAATACTCTTAGGAATGTGTGCACCACGGAAACCTTCCTTGAAATCATCCCAGGTTATGTCATTTTCATTGGGATGCATGTGCAGAAAATTCTCCCACCATGATGCGGCTGCTCCTGTGAGATAGTGCGGAGCATACAATACCTTTTCGGGGTCTGAACATTTTGCAATAATTAATTTCCTCTCCATATCTCGAAGCCAGTCCTCGGCTTCAAGAGGTTTGTCAGTGTGAGAAAATGTTTGGGGACGTGTCTTCTGAAGCTCAGATAACTTGGATTGCTGCTGATACTGTCCATGGTGATTCCCCATGTTGATGACTTGGTTCATCATTTCACGATGTTGTTGCTGACTCTGTTCATAAAGGCGGCACATTTGGGAAAGTGCCGTTTCACTGTTCTGTTGACTCGACTGCCCTTGTGTGAAATTGTTGCCTGGTTGAGTGTCATAATCTTCCTCTGGCGGAGTAGGCATGGAGCGAGTCCAAGGACGAGACATTTTTCACTCTGGGGATATATTTTGCAGAACTCATAAGAAAAGCGAGGATGGTCGCAAAAACAAATCCAAAATTGCACAAGGATGGCAAATAATTTAAATGACCAAGATCACTTAAGAAAACAAATCGAATTGCGCACGGAGAAGGACTGCTCATTACATATCTTACACGCGGGCGATAATTATACAATACATCACTCAGGATATGCGTACATAATCCTGACATGTTATTTAGGCTAGTGCACTTCTCCAGTTCCTACATGATGCGCAAACAGGCTACTCATCACAACCTATGTACATATCTTACAAAGCGGTACATCGCATGACGGGCAAGCGCACTCAGCCGGAAATGTTGACGATCTCCTTGGCCCTGCCAAGGGTGAGGCGCAGTGAGGCTGGGGACTCGACCTCCTCCTCACTAATAGGCTCCAGACGTGAAGAGCTGCGTCGGGTAGATGGAGCGGGTGCCAGGGGCGGAGCAACACAAATAGGAGTAGGCATAGCGGGTGGTGCAGTGCGCGCTGAAGTGGGCGCAAAGGCCTGGTTGAACTCTTCGGTGGTTGGCAGGCGACGAGTAGGTGCATAAGATGCTGATGACGAGACAAAAGTCAGTGGCGGTGCGGCGGGTAGGAGCTCCCTCCTGTTGGCGGCACAGCCATGGACTGAGTCCATGCGGGCAGCTACGAAGTCGTCCACCAGGTTGTCGAAGGCTGCCTCCAGAGCCCGGAGATACTCAATAAGCATCTCAAAAGCCTCATCTCGTTCTCCTCTGGGGCAGGAGAATGCGTAGTGACAGGTGTAAGGCACATGGCATGGAAGATAGCGGTAGCGACGAGTCTTCATCGCGGGAAGGACATCCCTGAGGCGAGCTATCGCCTCACGGGCTGCCATCTGCATAGCATGCCTCTCCGTAGGCATGGCTCTTCCCACGAACCATAAGCGGCGTAACTCACCACGCCCTCCCCTGAACTGCACCGTGGCCTGGTGCATAGTCAGACTGTCGTTGACCTTGTGCTGGTAGAGTGTGAAGACTGGGCGCACAGACGGCCCCATCGCGACCTGAACGATGAAGGAGAGAAGCTTGACGAACCCATCGGGCACGTTGGCGAAGGTCTGAGACTCGCAGCTGTTGTCGGCCATCTACAAAGGTAAGCAAAAATTCTGAATGGTCAGATCATAAATTTATGCTGACAGTCAGAAAATGACTACAATTGCAAAAATATAAATTAGCTCTATCATGCTAATAACCAATTAGCGATCGCACCTAGTAGCTTCCTACAGTCAGCCTGGCTCTGGTACCAAGCTTGTGACGACCGGTTTTCCAATAAAAATATTTATTGAGAAACCAATCTTTTGAGTCCAGTATGAGAGAAATCCTCCTCACTGGTAGACAAATTCTTGATACAATAAGCCAGTAGCATAGGATATATTATAGGGTTGAGCTAGGGCTGCTCAACAAATTATTACAAGCGCGCCAATAATTATACATAATGGCGGATATAACACAATGGTGTGGTGGCAAACTACTGACTCGAGGATAAAGTGATGGTGGAATAACACAGTGGGGAGTGTGATAACACGACTCTCAAACTGGCATCTCATCGAGCGTCGAGGTGAGGCTCGATACAGTGACCAAATCCAGGGTCGCACGAGACTGACTGGGATTCCTCTAGGCATCAGACTCGCTATCGAACTCTTCATCCATGAGATTGCCTTCGTCAGCATCTCGCCAAATCAACAAGCCAGTGAGTACTTTGAAAGTACTCGCAAGACAGTTCGGACGTAAGATATAACAAATGCATGCATGAATGCGTCATGATTAATTCACCAATGTACATTTAAAGTATTAGCAGGCAAGGTAAGCAAAGAGGGAATCGGCGGTAATCCACCTGAAATCCCGACAGAAATATAAATGGAAACCGATCGGGTGTCTGAAGCGACGCCTCGAAAGGTGAACAAATAAATAAAGGAGAAAATCATGCCACAGTCGGGCGTCTTAGCGACACCACATAAAGGGCTTTAAAAGAAATGCCACAGTCAGACGTCGGGGCGACATCACAGAAAGGGCTTTAAAAGAAATGCCACAGTCGGACGTCGGGGCGACATCACAGAGAGGGCTTTAAAAGAAATGCCACAGTCGGACGTCGGGGCGACATCACAGAAAGGGCTTTAAAAGAAATGCCACAGTCGGACGTCGGGGCGACATCACAGAAAGGGCTTTAAAAGAAATGCCACAGTCGGACGTCGGGGCGACATCACAGAAAGGGCTTTAAAAGAAATGCCATAGTCGGACGTCGGGGCGACATCACAGAAAGGGCTTTATTCACAAGTAAATAATACTCATAATAAATATTCAATTCATGATAATAAACAGGTTAGTCCACCCACGGGAATAACATTTAACCGGACTTAGCACTCATGGGATTCACCGGAGTCTCTGTCATCAAACTGATATTGTTAGGACAAGATAATACGAATTTGGACATGGAATAGATGATTCAAGGAATGTATGACTCTGCAGAGTTTGTACAAAAATTTTCCCACAGCTAACGGATTTCCGTAGTCACGAAGGACTAGTTCCGTTTACGGTTTTTCGGAAGAAAACACAGCTATCCAGTACACACCCATCCTACCTCTCGATGCCAGGACTCACCCTAGACATCGTCCAAGAAAAACTTTTGAGACGGGGAGATCACAATCTCGAATAGCATGGGATCAATTTTATATACGTGCGCTCTAAGGGGTGCCCCCCTCTCGGTCCCAACCGGAAACACCCATGCCCCCTGACCGGATGACTGGCTTTAATCCAGGGCCATGGAACCATCATCCCGGCCTCTCCTGGTGTGTACCAGGAAAGCGGTTTGCAACTTACTAAACCATATTCCTTGCGGAAAACATGTGGTAGTACAGGGAAGGAAATGAGAGGAACTAGACCGATACGGTTTGACACTGAAGTCATATAGTCTGGCATAAGACTGGCATGCTACGACACTGCCATCTTACCCATCCTCATGCCAACACATCGCCATTCATACTCACATCCATCCACTTATGGATCATCGAACTCACTTACCTCAACATTGCATAAAATAACGTTCATCGGTATGCTCATCAACATGCCATGAAACTAACTAAATGCAAAACATGCCAAGACACTCATCATATCAAAAGTTCAAACATGCTTGCCTGGTTCAGAGTAGTCGGAGCCTAGCTCGGTGAAGTTCGCGGCTCCGTCACCTCCTTCAGTATCTACGGTATAAAGAAAATATATGCGCTATCGTAAATACCAAGGGGTGCACAAAAAGTATTCCAAATATTTTTCAAATAAATCTGATAAAAAACTAGGCAAAATTTTAAAGAGAACAGAAAAAGAATCAATCAAAAATACCTTTCTGTTTAAACGTTATAAGGGTTTTAATCCAGGGACTCATCTGTAATGAAACAGAAAGTTTCCAGGGGCTAGTTTATAAAAACAGAAAACGCTTCGGCAGAAACTACGCCAGCCCAAAGGGAAAGCGCATTTGGCAGAAGGCGTTTTCAGAAAACGCTTCGTTTAGAAAGGACAGAGAGGCTAACAGCGGGTCCCACTTGTCATGTTTAAACTTTCAAATGGGAGGGATAAGGCTCGTCGGCGCCCGAGGGCTGCGGTGGTCGCCCGCGGCGATCCACGGCGAGGTAAGGGGATCGGAGGTTACCAACGTGCTCACCGTGTCCTTCCGCAATGGTGGGTGGTGGTGTTGGTCGCCGGGAACACCACGTCGACGGCGGTCTCAACTCCGGCGGACGGTGGTTCGGGCGTGGATGGAGCTCGTCGGAGAGGACTGCAAAGGCCAAATTGATGAGGGGGATAGAGTACTGGGTGTGAGAGAGGGCTACGGACGAGGTTTGGGCGCCGGAGATGGCCTCACCGGAGTGAATCAAGCTGGAGGCCGAGGCGGAGCAAGGCGGCCGGAGTTGGGGAAGGAGACCTCCTCGAGGTCCTCCTGGTGGCTTGGCAGGGTCCTGGGGAGGTGCAGTGAAGGTGCGTGCTCGAGGGCGAGCTCGGGTTCCTTTTTATAGGCGATTCGAGGCGGTAGCCGAGAACGGGGTTCTCCGGCAAAGCTTACGGCGGCGCAGGGCATTGGTCGGGGAGGATTAGGGGTCGAGCGCCGTCGTGGGGGTTCAATGGGTCCATTTAGGTGCTAAACTGGCCAGGGTTTGGGTGTTTGGGTCGAGCTCGACGGAACGGGGGTGGCGCGGCCCGTCGGCGGCAGGGAGCACGTTCCGTGCGTGCGCTGGCATGCATGAGGCCACGCGGAGAGCCAGGGGGCTTTGGGCGGCGCTGAACGGCGTTCTGCCGTGGTGTGCCTTCTGTCGGCCACCACGGGAGGTCCCGACGCCGCAGAAGACGCCGGCGAGGGCGGGCCAGCGCGCCACCGACGCCAAGAAGGCTCCACGCACGCGTGTGAAGCTCCGGACAAGAGGGAGGGGCTACGAGCATCGAGCCAAGCGCACTGTGAGCTTGTGACTGAACTCTGAAGAAAACGACACTGTAAAACTGAATTTTACTGAACTTTACTGAAAATGCAAAGAACAGTGCAGCTCAGGTGTTCGACAGAATGCTTTTGGCATCTAGGGATTTTTCCTTGAGCTGAAATTTGGTGGAGTGGCTTCTCATTGCTCTAGTAGGCTGCATGAATTTTGGTGGAATTTTTGGAGGAGTGTAGATATGAATTTCATCAAATTTGTCAAATCTGGTCCAAACTTGCAGTGAGTGAAATTTGAAATATTTGAAAAGAAGAAGAGTGGATCAAGATGGTTCTAGGTTGTGGGTACTAAAGACAATCCAGGGAAGTTGGTTTGGGATAAAAACTCAAAGGCAAAGTGGTACTTGCTTTGAAAATCACTTAGGCTCCAAATAATTGGCAGAAATGTTTTGGGAGATAAAATAATTGAAATAAAATCCAAAACTTGTTTGGACTTGTTGAGACAGAGGATTTAAATTGCTCAAAGGTGGAGGGAGGGGTTTTGAGAAGATTTACTATAGGAGACATGGTAAAACCATGGGTGGTTTCAGAAAGAAAGAAGTCCCAAAACTCCTAGGGTTTCTTTTTTTCAAATGAAAATAAATAAGTTTGAGAGGGTAACAACCAGAAGGAAAAGCTTCCAAAAATTCAACACCAAATTTGAAAGGGAAAAGAAAATCCTTGCCAAAGGAAAGGAAGTTTTTAAGAGGAAGGATTTCTGGAAAAGAAATTTTAAATGCCCTCTTTTAAAATCCAACAAAGTTTTTGATGAAAACCAAATTAAAATTTTGGAGTGTCACATACGGCAAAAACTGGATGCACTTCGTGTACAAACTGGACAATCCCTTTCGAAGTATCAGGGTTTCGGACGAAAAAATTCATCTGTTACATCGGCACTTCATTTCTTAAAATTTATTAGAACTCCGTACTTTTTTGCATTCAGTATGCAGCATTCAAGGCCACGTCATCAACTTTCAACCCTTTCTGGCATCATTTGATATTTTTTATTCATTTACTGATTTGTTTTGAGAGCTAAATGACTGTGAAATTGAAAAACACTACAAAATGAACTGTGGAAAGGTTTAAACTTGGCATGGTGTCATGATTTCACCCACATAGCATCTGCAAAAAAATACAGAGGGTTATGGAAAAAACTGGAAGCACTTCGTGTACAAACTGGACAATCTCTTTCGTAGTATCAGGGTTTCGGACGAAAAAACTCATATGTTACACCGACACTTCATTTTTTTTAACTTATAACAACTCCATACTTTTTTGCGTTCAATATGCACCATTCAAGGCCACGTCATCAACTTTCAACCCTTTCTGGCATCATTTGCTATTTTTCATGCATTTACTGATTTGTTTTGAGAGCTAAATGACTGTGAAATTGAAAAACACTACAAAATGAACTGTGAAAAGGTTTAAACTTGACATAGTATCATGATTTCACCCACATAGCATGTGCAAAAAAATTGAGAGGGTTATGGAAAAACCTGGAAGAACTTCGTGTACAAACTGGACAATCTCTTTCGAAGTATCTGGGGTTCGGACGAAAAAACTCATTTGTTACACCGACACTTCATTTTTAAAAACTTATTACAATTCCGGACTTTTTTGCGTTCAGTATGCACCATTCAAGGCCATGTCATCAACTTTCAACCCTTTCTGGCATCATTTGCTATGGTTCATGCATCTACTGATTTGTTGTGAGAGCTAAAAGACCATGAAATTGAAAAGCAATACAAAATGAACTTTGAAAAGGTTAAAACTTGGCATGGTATCACCATTTCACACACATAGCATGTGCAAAAATGTAGAGAGGGTTGCGGCAAAAACTGGATGCACTTCGTGTACAACCTAGACAATCTCTTTCGAAGTATCAGTGTTTCGGACGAAAAAACACATCTGTTACAATGACACTTCATTGTTTTTAAATTTATTACAACTCCAGACTTTTTTGCGTTCAGTATGCATGATTCAACGCAACGTCATCAATTGTCAACCCTTTCTGGCATCATTTGCTATTTTTCATCCATTTACTGATTTGTTTTTAGAGCTAAATGACCGTGAAATTAAAAAGCACTACAAAATGAACTCTGAAAAGGTTGAAACCTGGCATGGTATCATCATTTCACCCACATAGCATGTGCAAAAAAGTAGAGAGGGTTACGGCAAAAACTGGATGCATTTCGTGTACAAACTGGACAATCTCTTTCGAAGTATCAGGGTTTCGGACGAAAAAACACATCTGTTACAAATGCACTTCATTTTTTTTAATTTATTACAACTTGGGACTTTTTTTGTTTTCAGTATGCACGATTCAAGGCAACGTCATCGACTTTCAACCCTTTCTGGCATCATTTTC
>NC_041390.1:377576468-377584505 GCF_002162155.2 Triticum dicoccoides | reverse complement strand
CATTTCACCCTCATAGCATGTGCAAAAAAGTAGAGAGGGTTACGGAAAAAACTGGATGCACTTCGTGTACAAACTGGACAATCTCTTTCGAAGTATCAGGGTTTCGGACGAAAAAACACATCTGTTACAAACGCACTTCATTTTTTTTAATTTATTACAACTCGGGACTTAATTTGTTTTCAGTATGCACGATTCATGGCAACGTCATCGACTTTCAACCCTTTCTGGCATCATTTGCTATTTTTCATTCATTTACTGATTTGTTTTTAGAGCTAAATGACCATGAAATTGAAAAGCACTACAAAAGGAACTCTGAAAAGGTTGAAACTTGGCATGGTATCATCATTTCACCCACATAGCATGTGCAAAAAAGTAGAGAGGGTTACGGAAAAAAAGTTGATGCACTTCGTGTACAAACTGGACAATCTCTTTAGGAGTATCAGGGTTTCGGACGAAAAATTCATCTGTTACACCGGCACTTCATTTTTTAAAACTTATTACAACTCCGTACTTTTTTGTGTTCAGTATGCACCATTCAAGGCCACGTCATCAACTTTCAACCCTTTCTGGCATCATTTGCTATTTTTCATGCATCTACTGATTTGTTGTGAGAGCTAAATGACCATGAAATTGAAAAGCACTACAAAATGAACTCTAAAAAGTTTTAAACTTGGCATGGTATCATCATTTCACCCATATAGCATGTGCAAAAAAGTAGAGAGGGTTACGCCAAAAACAGGATGCACTTTGTGTGCAAACTAGACAATCTCTTTTGAAGTATCACGGTTTCTGACGAAAAAACACACCTGTAACAACGGCACTTCATTTTTTAAAATTTATTACAACTTCGGACTTTTTTGCGTTCAGTATGCACGATTCAAGGCAACGTCATCCACTTTCAACCCTTTCCGGCATCATTTGCTATTTTTCATTCATTTACTGGTTTGTTTTTAGAGCTAAATGACCGTGAAATTGAAAAGCACCACAAAATGAACTTTGAAAAGCTTGAAACTTGGCATGGTATCATCATTTCACCCACATAGCATGTGCAAAAAAGTAAAGAGGGTTACGGTGAAAACTGGATGCACTTCGTGTACATACTGGACAATCTCTTTCGAAGTATCAGGGTTTCGGACGAAAAAACTCATCTGTTACACCAACACTTCGTTTTTTTAAACATATAACAACTCCATACTTTTTTGCATTCAATATGCACCATTCAAGGCCACGTCATCAACTTTTAACCCTTTCTGGCATCATTTGCTATTTTTCATGCATTTACTGATTTGTTGTGAGAGCTAAATGACCATGAAATTGAAAAGCACTACAAAATGAACTCTGAAAAGGATGAAACTTGGCATGGTATCATCATTTCACCCACATAGCATGTGCAAAAAAGTAGAGAGGGTTACGGCAAAAACTGGACGCACTTCGTGTACAAACTGGACAGTCTCTTTCGAAGTATCAGGGTTTCGGACGAAAAAACACATCTGTTACAACGACACTTCATTTTTTAAAATTTATTACATCTCCAGACTTTTTTGCATTTTGTATGCACGACTCAAGGCAATGTCATCAACTTTCAACCCTTTCTGGCATCATTTGCTATTTTCATTCATTTACTGATGTGTTTTTAGAGCTAAATGACCATGAAATTGAAAAGGACTACAAAATGAACTCGGAAAAGGTTGAAACGTGGCATGGTATCATCATTTCACCCACATAGCATGTGCAAAAAAGTAGAGAGGGTTACGGCAAAAACTCGATGCACTTCGTGTACAAATTAGACAATCTCTTTCGAAGTATGACGGTTTCGGACGAAAAAACTCATCTGTTACACCGACAGTTCATTTTTTAAACTTATTACAACTCCGGACTTTTTTTGCCTTCAGTATGCACCATTCAAGGCCAAATCATCAACTTTCAACCCTTTCTGGGATCATTTGCTATTTTTCATGCATTTACTGATTTGTTGTGAGAGCTAAATGACCATGAAATTGAAAAGCACTACAAAATGAACTTTGAAAAAGTTGAAACATGGCATGGTATCATTATTTCGCCCACATAGCATGTGCAAAAAAGTAGAGAGGGTTACGGCAAAAACTGGATGCACTTCGTGTACAAACTGGACAATCTCTTTCGAAGTATCAGGGTTTCGGACGAAAAAACACATCTGTTACAAACGCACTTCATTTTTTTAAATTTATTACAACTCGGGACTTTTTTGTTTTCAGTATGCACGATTCAAGGCAACGTCATCGACTTTCAACCCTTTCTGGCATCATTTGCTATTTTTCATTCATTTACTGATTTGTTTTTAGAGCTAAATGACCATGAAATTGAAAAGCACTACAAAATGTACTCTGAAAAGGTTGAAACTTGGCATGGTATCATCATTTCACCCACATAGCATGTGCAAAAAAGTAAAGAGGGTTACGGCGAAAACTGGATGCACTTCGTGTACAAACTGGACAATCTCTTTCGAAGTATCAGGGTTTCGGATGAAAAAACTCATCTGTTACACCGACACTTCATTTTTTTAAACTTATAACAACTCCATAATTTTTTGCGTTCAATATGCACCATTCAACGCCACGTCATCAACTTTCAACCCTTTCTGGCATAATTTGCTATTTTTCATGCATTTACTGATTTGTTGTGAGAGCTAAATGACCATGAAATTGAAAAGCACTACAAAATGAACTCTGAAAAGGATGAAACTTGGCATGGTATCATCATTTCACCCACATAGCATGTGCAAAAAAGTAGAGAGCATTACGGCAAAAACTAGACGCACTTCGTGTACAAACTGGACAATCTCATTCGAAGTATCAGGGTTTCGGACGAAAAAACACATCTGTTACAATGACACTTCATTTTTTAAAATTTATTACATCTCCGGATTCTTTTTGCGTTCTGTATGCATGACTCAAGGCAATGTCATCAACTTTCAACCCTTTCTGGCATCATTTGCTATTTTCATTCATTTACTAATGTGTTTTTAGAGCTGAATGACCATGAAATTAAAAAGCACTACAAAATGAACTCGGAAAAGGTTGAAACTTGGCATGGTATCATCATTTCACCCACATAGCATGTGCAAAAAAGTAGAGAGGGTTACGGCAAAAACTGGATGCACTTCGTCTACAAACTGGACAATCTCTTTCGAAGTATTAGGGTTTCAGACGAAAAAATTCATCTATTACATCGGCACTTCATTTTTTAAAATTTATTATAACTCCGTACTGTTTTGCATTCAGTATGCAGCATTCAAGGCCACGTCATCAACTTTCAACCCTTTCTGGCATCATTTGCTATTTTTCATTCATTTACTGATTTGTTTTGAGAGCTAAATGACTGTGAAATTGAAAAACACTACAAAATGAACTGTGAAAAGGTTTAAACTTGGCATGGTATCATGATTTCACCCACATAGCATGTGCAAAAAAATAGAGAGGGTTATGGCAAAAACTGGAAGCACTTCATGTACAAACTGGACAATCTCCTTTGAAATATCTGGGTTCAGATGAGAAAACTCATCTGTTACACCGGCACTTCATTTTTTTAAGTTACTACAACTTCGGACTTTTTATGCATTCAGTATGCATGATTCAAGGCCACATCATCAACTTTCAACCCTTTCTGGCATCATTTGCTATTTTTCATTCATTTACTGATTTGTTTTGAGAGTTAAATGATCGTGAAATTGAAAAGCACCACAAAATAACTCTGAATAGGTTGAAACTTGGCATGGTATCATTATTTCACCCACATAGCATGTGAAAAAAATTAAAGAGGGTTACGGAAAAAATTAGATGCACTTCGTGTACAAACTGGACAATCTCTTTCGAAGTATCAGGGTTTCGGACGAAAAAACTCATCTGTTACACCGACACTTCATTTTTTAAACTTATTACAACTCCGAACTTTTTTGCGTTCAGTATGCACCATTAAAGGCCACGTCATCAACTTTCAACCCTTTCTGGCATCATTTGCTATTTTTCATGCATCTACTGATTTGTTGTGAGAGCTAAATGACCATGAAATTGAAAAGCACTACAAAATGAACTCGGAAAAGTTTGAAACTTGGCATGGTATCATCATTTCACCCACATAGCATGTGCAAAAAAGTAGAGAGGGTTACGGCAAAAACTGGATGCACTTCGTGTACAAACTGGACAATCTCTTTCGAAGTATCAGGGTTTCGGACGAAAAAATTCATCTGTTACATCGGCACTTCATTTTTTAAAATTTATTATAACTCCGTACTTTTTTGCATTCAGTATGCAGCATTGAAGGCCACGTCATCAAATTTCAACCCTTTCTGGCATCATTTGATATTTTTCATTCATTTACTGATTTGTTTTGAGAGCTAAATGACTGTGAAATTGAAAAACACTACAAAATGAACTGTGAAAAGGTTTAAACTTGGCATGGTATCATGATTTCACCCACATAGCATGTGCAAAAAAATAGAGAGGGTTATGGAAAAAACTGGAAGCACTTCGTGTACAAACTGGACAATCTCGTTCGAAGTATCTGGGGTTCGGACGAAAAAACTCATTTGTTACACCGACACTTCATTTTTTTAAACTTATAACAACTCCATACTTTTTTGCGTTCAATATGCACCATTCAAGGCCACGTCATCAACTTTTAACCCTTTCTGGCAACATTTGCTATTTTTCATGCATTTACTGATTTGTTGTGAGAGCTAAATGACCATGAAATTGAAAAGCACTACAAAATGAACTCTGAAAAGGATGAAACTTGGCATGGTATCATCATTTCACCCACATAGCATGTGCAAAAAAAGTAGAGAGGGTTACGGCAAAAACTGGACGCACTTCGTGTACAAACTGGACAATCTCTTTTGAAGTATCAGGGTTTCGGACGAAAAAACACATTTGTTACAACGACACTTCATTTTTTAAAATTTATTACATCTCCAGACTTTTTTTGCGTTCTGTATGCACGACTCAAGGCAATGTCATCAACTTTCAACCCTTTCTGGCATCATTTGCTATTTTCATTCATTTACTAATGTGTTTTTAGAGCTGATTGACCGTGAAATTGAAAAGCACTACAAAATGAACTCGGAAAAGGTTGAAACTTGGCATGGTATCATCATTTCACCCACATAGCATGTGCAAAAAAGTAGAGAGGGTTACGACAAAAACTGGATGCACTTCGTGTACAAACTGGACAATCTCATTCGAAGTATCAGGGTTTCGGACGAAAAAACACATCTGTTACAATGACACTTCATTTTTTAAAATTTATTACATCTCCGGATTCTTTTTGCGTTCTGTATGCATGACTCAAGGCAATGTCATCAACTTTCAACCCTTTCTGGCATCATTTGCTATTTTCATTCATTTACTAATGTGTTTTTAGAGCTGAATGACCATGAAATTAAAAAGCACTACAAAATGAACTCGGAAAAGGTTGAAACTTGGCATGGTATCATCATTTCACCCACATAGCATGTGCAAAAAAGTAGAGAGGGTTACGGCAAAAACTGGATGCACTTCGTCTACAAACTGGACAATCTCTTTCGAAGTATTAGGGTTTCAGACGAAAAAATTCATCTATTACATCGGCACTTCATTTTTTAAAATTTATTATAACTCCATACTGTTTTGCATTCAGTATGCAGCATTCAAGGCCACGTCATCAACTTTCAACCCTTTCTGGCATCATTTGCTATTTTTCATTCATTTACTGATTTGTTTTGAGAGCTAAATGACTGTGAAATTGAAAAACACTACAAAATGAACTGTGAAAAGGTTTAAACTTGGCATGGTATCATGATTTCACCCACATAGCATGTGCAAAAAAATAGAGAGGGTTATGGCAAAAACTGGAAGCACTTCATGTACAAACTGGACAATCTCCTTTGAAATATCTGGGTTCAGATGAGAAAACTCATCTGTTACACCGGCACTTCATTTTTTTAACTTACTACAACTTCGGACTTTTTATGCATTCAGTATGCATGATTCAAGGCCACATCATCAACTTTCAACCCTTTTTGGCATCATTTGCTATTTTTCATTCATTTACTGATTTGTTTTGAGAGTTAAATGATCGTGAAATTGAAAAGCACTACAAAATAACTCTGAATAGGTTGAAACTTGGCATGGTATCATTATTTCACCCACATAGCATGTGAAAAAAATTAAAGTGGGTTACGGAAAAAATTAGATGCACTTCGTGTACAAACTGGACAATGTCTTTCGAAGTATCAGGGTTTCGGACGAAAAAACTCATCTGTTACACCGACACTTCATTTTTTAAACTTATTACAACTCCGAACTTTTTTGCGTTCAGTATGCACCATTAAAGGCCACGTCATCAACTTTCAACCCTTTCTGGCATCATTTGCTATTTTTCATGCATCTACTGATTTGTTGTGAGAGCTAAATGACCATGAAATTGAAAAGCACTACAAAATGAACTCGGAAAAGTTTTAAACTTGGCATGGTATCATCATTTCACCCACATAGCATGTGCAAAAAAGTAGAGAGGGTTACGGCAAAAACTGGATGCACTTCGTGTACAAACTGGACAATCTCTTTCGAAGTATCAGGGTTTCGGACGAAAAAATTCATCTGTTACATCGGCACTTCATTTTTTAAAATTTATTACAACTCCGTACTTTTTTGCATTCAGTATGCAGCATTGAAGGCCACGTCATCAAATTTCAACCCTTTCTGGCATCATTTGATATTTTTCATTCATTTACTGATTTGTTTTGAGAGCTAAATGACTGTGAAATTGAAAAACACTACAAAATGAACTGTGAAAAGGTTTAAACTTGGCATGGTATCATGATTTCACCCACATAGCATGTGCAAAAAAATAGAGAGGGTTATGGAAAAAACTGGAAGCACTTCGTGTACAAACTGGACAATCTCGTTCGAAGTATCTGGGGTTCGGACGAAAAAACTCATTTGTTACACCGACACTTCATTTTTTTAAACTTATAACAACTCCATACTTTTTTGCGTTCAATATGCACCATTCAAGGCCACGTCATCAACTTTTAACCCTTTCTGGCAACATTTGCTATTTTTCATGCATTTACTGATTTGTTGTGAGAGCTAAATTGAAAAGCACTACAAAATGAACTCTGAAAAGGATGAAACTTGGCATGGTATCATCATTTCACCCACATAGCATGTGCAAAAAAGTAGAGAGGGTTACGGCAAAAACTGGACGCACTTCGTGTACAAACTGGACAATCTCTTTCGAAGTATCAGGGTTTCAGACGGAAAAACACATCTGTTACAACGACACTTCATTTTTTTAAATTTATTACATCTCCAGACTTTTTTGCGTTTTGTATGCACGACTCAAGGCAATGTCATCAACTTTCAATCCTTTCTGGCATCATTTGTTATTTTCATTCATTTACTGATGTGTTTTTAGAGCTAAATGACCATGAAATTGAAAAGCACTACAAAATGAACTCGGAAAAGGTTGAAACGTGGCATGGTATCATCATTTCACCCACATAGCATGTGCAAAAAAGGAGAGAGGGTTACGGCAAAAAGTGGATGCACTTCGTGTACAAATTAGACAATCTCTTTCGAAGTATGAGGGTTTCGGACGAAAAAACTCATATGTTACACCGACACTTCATTTTTTAAACTTATTACAACTCCGGACTTTTTTTGCATTCAGTATGCACCATTCAAGGCCAAATCATCAACTTTCAACCCTTTCTGGGATCATTTGCTATTTTTCATGCATTTACTGATTTGTTGTGAGAGCTAAATGACCATGAAATTGAAAAGCACTACAAAATGAACTTTGAAAAGGTTGAAACATGGCATGGTACCATTATTTCACCCACATAGCATGTGCAAAAAAGTAGAGAGGGTTACGGCAAAAACTGGATGCACTTCGTGTACAAACTGGACAATCTCTTTCGAAGTATCAGGGTTTCGGACGAAAAAACACATCTGTTACAAACGCACTTCATTTTTTTAAATTTATTACAACTCGGGACTTTTTTGTTTTCAGTATGCA
>NC_041390.1:377570903-377576279 GCF_002162155.2 Triticum dicoccoides | reverse complement strand
ATGTGCAAAAAAATAGAGAGGGTTATGGAAAAAACTGGAAGCACTTCGTGTACAAACTGGACAATCTCGTTCGAAGTATCTGGGGTTCGGACGAAAAAACTTATTTGTTACACCGACACTTCATTTTTTTAAACTTATTACAATTCCGGACTTTTTTGCGTTCGGTATGCATGATTCAAGGCAACGTCATCAACTTTCAACCCTTTCTGTCATCATTTCCTATTTTTCATCCATTTACTGATTTGTTTTTAGAGCTAAATGATCGTGAAATTGAAAAGCACTACAAAGTGAACTCTGAAAACGTTGAAACCTGGCATGGTATCATCATTTCACCCACATAGCATGTGCAAAAAAGTAGAGAGGGTTACGGCAAAAACTGGATGCACTTCGTGTACAAACTGGACAATCTCTTTCGAAGTATCAGGGTTTCGAACGAAAAAACACATCTGTTACAAACGCGCTTCATTTTTTTTAATTTATTACAACTCGGGACTTTTTTTGTTTTCAGTATGCACGATTCAAGGCAACGTCATCGACTTTCAACCCTTTCTGGCATCATTTTCTATTTTTCATTCATTTATTGATTTGTTTTTAGAGCTAAATGACCATGAAATTGAAAAGCACTACAAATTGAACTCTGAAAAGGTTGAAACTTGGCATGGTATCATCATTTCACCCACATAGCATGTGCAAAAAAGTAGAGAGGGTTACGGAAAAAACTGGATGCACTTCGTGTACAAACTGGACAATCTCTTTCGAAGTATCAGGGTTTCGGATGAAAAACACATCTGTTACAAACGCACTTCATTTTTTTAATTTATTACAACTCGGGACTTTTTTTGTTTTCAGTATGCACGATTCAAGGCAACGTCATCGACTTTCAACCCTTTCTGGCATCATTTGCTATTTTTCATTCATTTACTGATTTGTTTTTAGAGCTAAATGACCATGAAATTGAAAAGCACTACAAAATGAACTCTGAAAAGGTTGAAACTTGGCATGGTATCATCATTTCACCCACATAGCATGTGCAAAAAAGTAGAGAGGGTTACGGAAAAAAACTGGATGCACTTCATGTACAAACTGGACAATCTCTTTAGGAGTATCAGGGTTTGGGACGAAAAATTCATCTGTTACACCGGCGCTTCATTTTTTAAAACTTATTACAACTCCGTACTTTTTTGTGTTCAGTATGCACCATTCAAGGCCACGTCATCAACTTTCAACCCTTTCTGGCATCATTTGCTATTTTTCATGCATCTACTGATTTGTTGTGAGAGCTAAATGACCATGAAATTGAAAAGCACTACAAAATGAACTCTGAAAAGTTTGAAACTTGGCATGGTATCATCATTTCACCCACATAGCATGTGCAAAAAAGTAGAGAGGGTTACGCCAAAAACAGGATGAACTTCGTTTACAAACTAGACAATCTCTTTTGAAGTATCAGGGTTTCTGACGAAAAAACACACCTGTTACAACGGCACTTCATTTTTTTAAATTTATTACAACTTCGGACTTTTTTTGCATTCAGTATGCATGATTCAAGGCAACGTCATCCACTTTCAACCCTTTCTGGCATCATTTGCTATTTTTCATTCATTTACTGATTTGTTTTTAGAGCTAAATGATTGTGAAATTAAAAAGCACTACAAAATGAACTCTGAAAAGGTTGAAACTTGGCATGGTATCATCATTTCACCCACATAGCATGTGCAAAAAAGTAAAGAGGGTTACGGCAAAAACTGGATGCACTTCCTGTACAAACTGGACAATCTCTTTCGAAGTATCAGGGTTTCGGACGAAAAAACACATCTGTTACAACGACACTTCATTTTTTAAAATTTATTACATCTCCGGACTCTTTTTGCGTTCTGTATGCATGACTCAAGGCAATGTCATCAACTTTCAACCCTTTCTGGCATCATTTGCTATTTTCATTCATTTACTAATGTGTTTTTAGAGCTGAATGACCATGAAATTGAAAAGCACTACAAAATGAACTCGGAAAAGGTTGAAACTTGGCATGGTATCATCATTTCACCCACATAGCATGTGCAAAAAAGTAGAGAGGGTTACGGCAAAAACTGGATGCACTTCGTGTACAAACTGGACAATCTCTTTTGAAGTATTAGGGTTCCGGACGAAAAAAATCATCTATTACATCGGCACTTCATTTTTTAAAATTTATTACAACTCCGTACTGTTTTGCATTCGGTATGCAGCATTCAAGGCCACGTCATCAACTTTCAACCCTTTCTGGCATCATTTGCTATTTTTCATTCATTTACTGATTTGTTTTGAGAGCTAAATGACTGTGAAATTGAAAAACACTACAAAATGAACTGTGAAAAGGTTTAAACTTGGCATGGTATCATGATTTCACCCACATAGCATGTGCAAAAAAAATAGAGAGGGTTATGGCAAAAACTAGAAGCACTTCATGTACAAACTGGACAATCTCCTTTGAAATATCTGGGTTCAGATGAGAAAACTCATCTGTTACACCGGCACTTCATTTTTTTGAACTTACTACAACTTCGGACTTTTTATGCATTCAGTATGCATGATTCAAGGCCACATCATCAACTTTCAACCCTTTCTGGCATCATTTGCTATTTTTCATTCATTTACTGATTTGTTTTGAGAGTTAAATGATCGTGAAATTGAAAAGCACTACAAAATAACTCTGAATAGGTTGAAACTTGGCATGGTATCATTATTTCACCCACATAGCATGTGCAAAAAATTAAAGAGGGTTACGGAAAAAATTGGATGCACTTCGTGTACAAACTGGACAATCTCTTTCGAAGTATCAGGGTTTCAGACGAAAAAACTCATCTGTTACATCGACACTTCATTTTTTAAACTTATTACAACTCCGAACTTTTTTGCGTTCAGTATGCACCATTAAAGGCCACGTCATCAACTTTCAACCCTTTCTGGCATCATTTCCTATTTTTCATGCATCTACTGATTTGTTGTGAGAGCTAAATGACCATGAAATTGAAAAGCACTACAAAATGAACTCTAAAAAGTTTGAAACTTGGCATGGTATCATCATTTCACCCACATAGCATGTGCAAAAAAGTAGAGAGGGTTACGGCAAAAACTGGATGCACTTCGTGTACAAACTGGACAATCTGTTTCGAAGTATCAGGGTTTCGGACGAAAAAATTCATCTGTTACATCGGCACTTCATTTTTTTAAACTTATAACAACTCCATAATTTTTTGCGTTCAGTATGCAGCATTGAAGGCCACGTCATCAAATTTCAACCCTTTCTGGCATCATTTGATATTTTTCATTCATTTACTGATTTGTTTTGAGAGCTAAATGACTGTGAAATTGAAAAACACTACAAAATGAACTGTGAAAAGGTTTAAACTTGGCATGGTATCATGATTTCACCCACATAGCATGTGCAAAAAAATAGAGAGGGTTATGGAAAAAACTGGAAGCACTTCGTGTACAAACTGGACAATCTCGTTCGAAGTATCTGGGGTTCGGACGAAAAAACTCATTTGTTACACCGACACTTCATTTTTTTAAACTTATTACAATTCCGGACTTTTTTACGTTCAGTATGCATCATTCAAGGCCATGCCATCAACTATCAACCCTTTCTGGCACATTTGCTATTGTTCATGCATCTACTGATTTGTTGTGAGAGCTAAAAGACCATGAAATTGAAAAGCACTACAAAATGAACTTTGAAAAGGTTGAAACTTGGCACGGTATCACCATTTCACACACATAGCATGTGCGAAAATGTAGAGAGGGTTACGGCAAAAACTGGATGCACTTCATATACAAACTAGAAAATCTCTTTCGAAGTATCAGTGTTTCGGACGAAAAAACACATCTGTTACAACGACACTTCATTGTTTTTAAATTTATTACAACTCCAGACTTTTTTGCGTTCAGTATGCATGATTCAAGGCAACGTCATCATCTTTCAACCCTTTCTGGCATCATTTCCTATTTTTCATCCATTTACTGATTTGTTTTTAGAGCTAAATGATCGTGAAATTGAAAAGCACTACAAAATGAACTCTGAAAACGTTGAAACCTGGCATGGTATCATCATTTCACCCACATAGCATGTGAAAAAAAGTAGAGAGGGTTACAGCAAAAACTGGATGCACTTCGTGTACAAACTGGACAATCTCTTTCGAAGTATCAGGGTTTCGGACGAAAAAACACATCTGTTACAAACGCGCTTCATTTTTTTTAATTTATTACAACTCAGGACTTTTTTTGTTTTCAGTATGCACGATTCAAGGCAACATCATCGACTTTCAACCCTTTCTGGCATCATTTGCTATTTTTCATTCATTTATTGATTTGTTTTTAGAGCTAAATGACCATGAAATTGAAAAGCACTACAAAATGAACTCTGAAAAGGTTGAAACTTGGCATGGTATCATCATTTCACCCACATAGCATGTGCAAAAAAGTAGAGAGGGTTACGGAAAAAACTGGATGCACTTCGTGTACAAACTGGACAATCTCTTTCGAAGTATCAGGGTTTCGGATGAAAAAATACATCTGTTACAAACGCACTTCATTTTTTTAATTTATTACAACTCGGGACTTTTTTGTTTTCAGTATGCACGATTCAAGGCAACGTCATCGACTTTCAACCCTTTCTGGCATCATTTGCTATTTTTCATTCATTTACTGATTTGTTTTTAGAGCTAAATGACCATGAAATTGAAAAGCACTACAAAATGAACTCTGAAAAGGTTGAAACTTGGCATGGTATCATCATTTCACCCACATAACATGTGCAAAAAAGTAGAGAGGGTTACGGAAAAAAACTGGATGCACTTCATGTACAAACTGGACAATCTCTTCAGGAGTATCAGGGTTTCGGACGAAAAATTCATCTGTTACACCGGCACTTCATTTTTCAAAACTTATTACAACTCCGTACTTTTTTGTGTTCAGTATGCACCATTCAAGGCCACGTCATCAACTTTCAACCCTTTCTGGCATCATTTGCTATTTTTCATGCATCTACTGATTTGTTGTGAGAGCTAAATGACCATGAAATTGAAAAGCACTACAAAATGAACTCTAAAAAGTTTGAAACTTGGCATGGTATCATCATTTCACCCACATAGCATGTGCAAAAAAGTAGAGAGGGTTACGCCAAAAACAGGATGAACTTCGTGTACAAACTAGACAATCTCTTTTGAAGTATCAGGGTTTCTGACGAAAAAACACACCTGTTACAACGGCACTTCATTTTTTTAAATTTATTACAACTTCGGACTTTTTTTGCATTCAGTATGCACGATTCAAGGCAACGTCATCCACTTTCAACCCTTTCTGGCATCATTTGCTATTTTTCATTCATTTACTGATTTG
>NC_041390.1:377562979-377570606 GCF_002162155.2 Triticum dicoccoides | reverse complement strand
AGGTTGAAACTTGGCATGGTATCATCATTTCACCCACATAGCATGTGCAAAAAAGTAAAGAGGGTTACGGCAAAAACTGGATGCACTTCGTGTACAAACTGGACAATCTCTTTCGAAGTATCAGGGTTTCGGACGAAAAAACACATCTGTTACAACGACACTTCATTTTTTAAAATTTATTACTTCTCCAGACTTTTTTTGCATTTTGTATGCACGACTCAAGTCAATGTCATAAACTTTCAACCCTTTCTGGCATCATTTGCTATTTTCATTCATTTACTGATGTGTTTTTAGAGCTAAATGACCGCGAAATTGAAAAGCACTACAAAATGAACTCGGACAAGGTTGAAACGTGGCATGGTATCATCATTTCACCCACAAAGCATGTGCAAAAAAGTAGAGAGGGTTATGGCAAAAACTGGATGCACTTCATGGACAAATTAGACAATCTCTTTCGAAGTATGAGGGTTTCGGACGAAAAAAACTCATCCGTTACACCGACACTTCATTTTTTAAACTTATTACAACTCCGGACTTTTTTTTGCATTCAGTATGCACCATTCAAGGCCAAATCATCAACTTTCAACCCTTTCTGGGACCATTTGCTATTTTTCATGCATTTACTGATTTGTTGTGAGAGCTAAATGACCATGAAGTTGAAAAGCACTACAAAATGAACTTTGAATAGGTTGAAACATGGCATGGTATCATTATTTCACCCACATAGCATGTGCAAAAAAGTAGAGAGGGTTACGGCAAAAACTGGATGCACTTCGTGTACAAACTGGACAATCTCTTTCAAAGTATCAGGGTTTCGGACGAAAAAACACATCTGTTACAAACGCACTTCATTTTTTTTAAATTTATTACAACTTGGGACTTTTTTTGTTTTCAGTATGCACGATTCAAGGCAACGTCATCGACTTTCAACCCTTTCTGGCATCATTTGCTATTTTTCATTCATTTACTGATTTGTTTTTGGAGCTAAATGACCATGAAATTGAAAAGCACTACAAAATGAACTCTGAAAAGGTTGAAACTTGGCATGGTATCATCATTTCACCCACATAGCATCTGCAAAAAAGTAGAGAGGGTTACTGAAAAAACTGGATAGACTTTGTGTACAAACTGGACAATCTCTTTAGGAGTATCAGGGTTTCGAACGAAAAATTCATCTGTTACACCGGCACTTCATTTTTTTAAACTTATTACAACTCCGTACTTTGTTGTGTTCAGTATGCACCATTCAAGGCCACGTCATCAACTTTCAACCCTTTCTGGCATCATTTGCTATTTTTCATGCATCTACTGATTTGTTGTGAGAGCTAAATGACCATGAAATTGAAAAGCACTACAAAATGAACTCTGAAAAGTTTGAAACTTGGCATGGTATCATCATTTCACCCACATAGCATGTGCAAAAAAGTAGAGAGGGTTACGACAAAAACTGGGTGCACTTCGTGTACAAACTGGACAATCTCTTTTGAAGTATCAGGGTTTCTGACGAAAAAACACACCTGTTACAACGGCACTTCATTTTTTTAAATTTATTACAACTCCGGACTTTTTTTGCGTTTAGTATGCACGATTCAAGGCAACGTCATCCACTTTCAACCCTTTCTGGCATCATTTGCTATTTTTCATTCATTTACTGATTTGTTTTTAGAGCTAAATGACCGTGAAATTGAAAAGCACTACAAAATGAACTCTGAAAAGCTTGAAACTTGGCATGGTATCATCATTTCACCCACATAGCATGTGCAAAAAAGTAAAGAGGGTTACGACGAAAACTGGATGCACTTTGTGTACATACTGGACAATCTTTTTTGAAGTATCAGGGTTTCGGACGAAAAAACTCATCTGTTACACCGACACTTCATTTTTTTTAAAACTTATAACAACTCCATACTTTTTTGCATTCAATATGCACCATTCAAGGCAACGTCATCCACTTTCAACCCTTTCTGGCATCATTTGCTATTTTTCATTCATTTACTGATTTCTTTTCAGAGCTAAATGACCGTGAAATTGAAAAGCACTACAAAATGAACTCTGAAAATCTTGAAACTTGGCATGGTATCATTATTTCACCCACATAGCATGTGCAAAAAAGTAGAGAGGGTTACGGCAAAAACTGGATGGACTTCGTGTACAAACTGGATAATCTCTTTCGAAGTATGAGTGTTTCGGACGATAAAACACATCTGTTACAAACACACTTCCTTTTTTTAATTTATTACAACTCGGGACTTTTTTTGTTTTCAGTATGCACGATTCAAGGCAACGTCATCGACTTTCAACCCTTTCTGTGATCATTTGCTATTTTTCATTCATTTACTGATTTGTTTTTAGAGCTAAATGGCCATGAAATTGAATAGCACTACAAAATGAACTTTGAAAAGGTTGAAACATGTCATGGTATCATTATTTCACCCACATAGCATGTGCAAAAAAGTAGAGAGGGTTACGGAAAAAACTGGATGCACTTCGTGTACAAACTAGACAATCTCTTTAGGAGTATCAGTGTTTCGGACGAAAAATTCATCTGTTACACCGGCACTTCATGTTTTAAAACTTATTACAACTCCGTACTTTTTTGTGTTCAGTGTGCACCATTCAAGGCCACGTCATCAACTTTCAACCCTTTGTGGCATCATTTGCTATTTTTCATGCATCTACTGATTTGTTGTGAGAGCTAAATGACCATGAAATTGAAAAGCACTACAAAATGAACTCTGAAAAGTTTGAAACTTGGCATGGTATCATCATTTCACCCACATAGCATGTGCAAAAAAGTAGAGAGGGTTACGCCAAAAACAGGATGCACTTCGTGTACAAACTAGACAATCTCTTTTGAAGTATCAGGGTTTCTCACGAAAAAACACACCTGTTACAACGGCACTTCATTTTTTTAAATTTATTACAACTTCGGACTTTTTTTGCATTCAGTATGCACGATTCAAGGCAACGTCATCCACTTTCAACCCTTTCTGGCAACATTTGCTATTTTTCATTCATTTACTGATTTGTTTTTAGAGCTAAATGATCGTGAAATTAAAAAGCACTACAAAATGAACTCTGAAAAGGTTGAAACTTGGCATGGTATCATCATTTCACCCACATAGCATCTTCAAAAAAGTAAAGAGGGTTACGGCGAAAACTGGATGCACTTCGTGTACAAACAGGACAATCTCTTTCAAAGTATCAGGGTTTCGGACGAAAAAACTCATCTGTTACACCAACACTTCATTTTTTAAACATATAACAACTCCATACTTTTTTGCGTTCAATATGCACCATTCAAGGCCACGTCATCAACTTTTAACCCTTTCTGGCATCATTTGCTATTTTTCATGCATTTACTGATTTGTTGTGAGAGCTAAATGACCATGAAATTGAAAAGCACTACAAAATGAACTCTGAAAAGGATGAAACTTGGCATGGTATCATCATTTCACCCACATAGCATGTGGAAAAAAGTAGAGAGGGTTACGGCAAAAACTGGTCGCACTTCATGTACAAACTGGACAATCTCTTTCGAAGTATCAGGGTTTTGGATGAAAAAACACATATGTTACAACGACACTTCATTTTTGAAAATTTATTACATCTCCTGACTTTTTTTGCGTTTTGTATGCACGACTCAAGGCAATGTCATCAACTTTCAACCCTTTCTGGCATCATTTGCTATTTTCATTCATTTACTGATGTGTTTTTAGAGCTAAATGACCGTGAAATTGAAAAGCACTACAAAATGAACTCGGAAAAGGTTGAAACGTGGCATGATATCATCATTTCACCCACATAGCATGTGCAAAAAATTAGAGAGGGTTACGGCAAAAACTGGATGCACTTCGTGTACAAATTAGACAATCTCTTTCGAAGTATGAGGGTTCCGGACGAAGAAACTCATCTGTTACACCGACACTTCATTTTTTAAACTTATGACAACTCCGGACTTTTTTTGCATTTAGTATGCACCATTCAAGGCCAAATCATCATCTTTCAACCCTTTCTGTGATCATTTGCTATTTTTCATGCATTTACTGATTTGTTGTGAGAGCTAAATGACCACGAAATTGAAAAGCACTACAAAATGAACTTTGAAAAGGTTGAAACATGGCATGGTATCATTATTTCACCCACATAGCATGTGCAAAAAAGTGGAGAGGGTTACGGCAAAAACTGGATGCACTTCGTGTACAAACTCGACAATCTCTTTCGAAGTATCAGGGTTTCGGACGAAAAAACTCATCTGTTACACCGACACTTCATTTTTTAAACTTATTACAACTCCGAACTTTTTTGCGTTCAGTATGCACCATTAAAGGCCACGTCATCAACTTTCAACCATTTCTGGCATCATTTGCTATTTTTCATGCATCTACTGATTTGTTGTGAGAGCTAAATGACCATGAAATTGAAAAGCACTACAAAATGAACTCTGAAAAGTTTGAACTTGGCATGGTATCATCAATTCACCCACATAGCATGTGCAAAAAAGTAGACAGGGTTACTGAAAAAACTGGATGCACTTCGTGTACAAACTGGACAATCTCTTTAGGAGTATCAGGGTTTCGGACGAAAAATTCATCTGTTACACCGGCACTTCATTTTTTAAAACTTATTACAACTCCGTACTTTTTTGTGTTCAGTATGCACCATTCAAGGCCACGTCATCAACTTTCAACCCTTTCTGGCATCATTTGCTATTTTTCATGCATCTACTAATTTGTTGTGAGAGCTAAATGACCATGAAATTGAAAAGCCCTACAAAATGAACTCTGCAAAGTTTGAAACTTGGCATGGTATCATCATTTCACCCACATAGCATGTGCAAAAAAGTAGAGAGGGTTACGACAAAAACTGGGTGCACTTCGTGTACAAACTGGACAATCTCTTTTGAAGTATCAGGGTTTCTGACGAAAAAACACACCTGTTACAACGGCACTTCATTTTTTTAAATTTATTACAACTCCGGACTTTTTTTGCGTTTAGTATGCACGATTCAAGGCAACGTCATCCACTTTCAACCCTTTCTGGCATCATTTGCTATTTTTCATTCATTTACTGATTTGTTTTTAGAGCTAAATGACCGTGAAATTGAAAAGCACTACAAAATGAACTGTGAAAAGCTTGAAACTTGGCATGGTATCATCATTTCACTCACATAGCATGTGCAAAAAAGTAAAGAGGGTTACGGCGAAAACTGGATGCACTTTGTGTACATACTGGACAATATTTTTTGAAGTATCAGGGTTTCGGACGAAAAAACTCATCTGTTACACCGACACTTCATTTTTTTAAAACTTATAACAACTCCATACTTTTTTGCGTTCAATATGCACCATTCAAGGCAACGTCATCCACTTTCAACCCTTTCTGGCATCATTTGCTATTTTTCATTCATTTACTGATTTGTTTTTAGAGCTAAATGACTGTGAAATTGAAAAGCACTACAAAATGAACTCTGAAAATCTTGAAACTTGGCATGGTATCATTATTTCACCCACATAGCATGTGCAAAAAAGTAGAGAGGGTTACGGCAAAAACTGGATGGACTTCGTGTACAAACTGGATAATCTCTTTCGAAGTATGAGTGTTTCGGACGATAAAACACATCTGTTACAAACGCACTTCCTTTTTTTAATTTATTACAACTCGGGACTTTTTTTGTTTTCAGTATGCACGATTCAAGGCAACATCATCGACTTTCAACCCTTTCTGTGATCATTTGCTATTTTTCATTCATTTACTGATTTGTTTTTAGAGCTAAATGACCATGAAATTGAATAGCACTACAAAATAAACTTTGAAAAGGTTGAAACATGGCATGGTATCATTATTTCACCCACATAGCATGTGCAAAAAAGTAGAGAGGGTTACGGAAAAAACTGGATGCACTTCGTGTACAAACTAGACAATCTCTTTAGGAGTATCAGTGTTTCGGACGAAAAATTCATCTGTTACACCGGCACTTCATGTTTTAAAACTTATTACAACTCCGTACTTTTTTGTGTTCAGTATGCACCATTCAAGGCCACGTCATCAACTTTCAACCCTTTGTGGCATCATTTGCTATTTTTCATGCATCTACTGATTTGTTGTGAGAGCTAAATGACCATGAAATTGAAAAGCACTACAAAATGAACTCTGAAAAGTTTGAAACTTGGCATGGTATCATCATTTCACCCACATAGCATGTGCAAAAAAGTAGAGAGGGTTACGCCAAAAACAGGATGCACTTCATGTACAAACTAGACAATCTCTTTTGAAGTATCAGGGTTTCTCACGAAAAAACACACCTGTTACAACGGCACTTCATTTTTTTAAATTTATTACAACTTCGGACTTTTTTTGCATTCAGTATGCACGATTCAAGGCAACGTCATCCAATTTCAACCCTTTCTGGCAACATATGCTATTTTTCATTCATTTACTGATTTGTTTTTAGAGCTAAATGATCGTGAAATTAAAAAGCACTACAAAATGAACTCTGAAAAGGTTGAAACTTGGCATGGTATCATCATTTCACCCACATAGCATGTGCAAAAAAGTAAAGAGGGTTACGGCGAAAACTGGATGCACTTCGTGTACAAATAGGACAATCTCTTTCAAAGTATCAGGGTTTCGGACGAAAAAACTCATCTGTTACACCAACACTTCATTTTTTAAACATATAACAACTCCATACTTTTTTGCGTTCAATATGCACCATTCAAGGCCACGTCATTAACTTTTAACCCTTTCTGGCATCATTTGCTATTTTTCATGCATTTACTGATTTGTTGTGAGAGCTAAATGACCATGAAATTGAAAAGCACTACAAAATGAACTCTGAAAAGGATGAAACTTGGCATGGTATCATCATTTCACCCACATAGCATGTGGAAAAAAGTAGAGAGGGTTACGGCAAAAACTGGTCGCACTTCATGTACAAACTGGACAATCTCTTTCGAAGTATCAGGGTTTCGGATGAAAAAACACATATGTTACAACGACACTTCATTTTTGAAAATTTATTACATCTCCAGACTTTTTTTGCGTTTTGTATGCACGACTCAAGGCAATGTCATCAACTTTCAACCCTTTCTGGCATCATTTGCTATTTTCATTCATTTACTGATGTGTTTTTAGAGCTAAATGACCGTGAAATTGAAAAGCACTACAAAATAAACTCGGAAAAGGTTGAAACATGGCATGATATTATCATTTCACCCACATAGCATGTGCAAAAAATTAGAGAGGGTTACGGCAAAAACTGGATGCACTTCGTGTACAAATTAGACAATCTCTTTCGAAGTATGAGGGTTCCGGACGAAAAAACTCATCTGTTACACCGACACTTCATTTTTTAAACTTATTACAACTCCGGACTTTTTTTGCATTTAGTATGCACCATTCAAGGCCAAATCATCATCTTTCAACCCTTTCTGTGATCATTTGCTATTTTTCATGCATTTACTGATTTGTTGTGAGAGCTAAATGACCACGAAATTGAAAAGCACTACAAAATGAACTTTGAAAAGGTTGAAACATGGCATGGTATCATTATTTCACCCACATAGCATGTGCAAAAAAGTGGAGAGGGTTACGGCAAAAACTGGATGCACTTCGTGTACAAACT
>NC_041390.1:377562535-377562969 GCF_002162155.2 Triticum dicoccoides | reverse complement strand
CATGCATCTACTGATTTGTTGTGAGAGCTAAATGACCAAGAAATTGAAAAGCACTACAAAATGAACTCTGAAAAGTTTGAACTTGGCATGGTATCATCAATTCACCCACATAGCATGTGCGAAAAAGTAGACAGGGTTACTGAAAAAACTGGATGCACTTCGTGTACAAACTGGACAATCTCTTTAGGAGTATCAGGGTTTCGGACGAAAAATTCATCTGTTACACCGGCACTTCATTTTTTCAAACTTATTACAACTCCGTACTTTTTTGTGTTCAGTATGCACCATTCAAGGCCACGTCATCAACTTTCAACCCTTTCTGGCATCATTTGCTATTTTTCATGCATCTACTGATTTGTTGTGAGAGCTAAATGACCATGAAATTGAAAAGCACTACAAAATGAACTCTGAAAAGTTTGAAACGTGACATGGTA
>NC_041390.1:377560187-377562525 GCF_002162155.2 Triticum dicoccoides | reverse complement strand
ATCATTTCACCCACATAGCATGTGCAAAAAATTAGAGAGGGTTACGGCAAAAACTGGATGCACTTCGTGTACAAATTAGACAATCTCTTTCGAAGTATGAGGGTTCCGGACGAAAAAACTCATCTGTTACACCGACACTTCATTTTTTAAACTTATTACAACTCCGGACTTTTTTTGCATTTAGTATGCACCATTCAAGGCCAAATCATCATCTTTCAACCCTTTCTGTGATCATTTGCTATTTTTCATGCATTTACTGATTTGTTGTGAGAGCTAAATGACCACGAAATTGAAAAGCACTACAAAATGAACTTTGAAAAGGTTGAAACATGGCATGGTATCATTATTTCACCCACATAGCATGTGCAAAAAAGTGGAGAGGGTTACGGCAAAAACTGGATGCACTTCGTGTACAAACTGGACAATCTCTTTCGAAGTATCAGGGTTTCGGACGAAAAAACTCATCTGTTACACCGACACTTCATTTTTTAAACTTATTACAACTCCGAACTTTTTTGCGTTCAGTATGCACCATTAAAGGCCACGTCATCAACTTTCAACCATTTCTGGCATCATTTGCTATTTTTCATGCATCTACTGATTTGTTGTGAGAGCTAAATGACCAAGAAATTGAAAAGCACTACAAAATGAACTCTGAAAAGTTTGAACTTGGCATGGTATCATCAATTCACCCACATAGCATGTGCAAAAAAGTAGACAGGGTTACTGAAAAAATTGGATGCACTTCGTGTACAAACTGGACAATCTCTTTAGGAGTATCAGGGTTTCGGACGAAAAATTCATCTGTTACACCGGCACTTTATTTTTTAAAACTTATTACAACTCCGTACTTTTTTGTGTTCAGTATGCACCATTCAAGGCCACGTCATCAACTTTCAACCCTTTCTGGCATCATTTGCTATTTTTCATGCATCTACTGATTTGTTGTGAGAGCTAAATGACCATGAAATTGAAAAGCACTACAAAATGAACTCTGAAAAGTTTGAAACGTGACATGGTATCATCATTTCACCAACATAGCATGTGCAAAAAAGTAGAGAGGGTTACAGCAAAAACTGGATGCACTTCATGTACAAATTAGACAATCTCTTTCGAAGTATGAGGGTTTCAGACGAAAAAACTCATCTGTTACACCGACAGTTCATTTTTTAAACTTATTACAACTCCGGACTTTTTTTGCATTCAGTATGCACCATTCAAGGCCAAATCATCAACTTTCAACCCTTTCTGGGATCATTTGCTATTTTTCATGCATTTACTGATTTGTTGTGACAGCTAAATGACCATGAAATTGAAAAGCACTACAAAATGAACTTTGAAAAGGTTAAAACTTGGCATGGTATCATTATTTCACCCACATAGCATGTGTAAAAAAGTAGAGAGGGTTACGGCAAAAACTGGATGCACTTCGTGTACAAAATGGACAATCTCCTTTGAAGTAACTAGGGTTCACATGAGAAAACTCATCTGTTACATCGGCACTTCATTTTTTAAAATTTATTACAACTCCGTACTGTTTTGCATTCAGTATGCAGCATTCAAGGTCACATCATCAACTTTCAACCCTTTCTGGCATTATTTTCTATTTTTCATTCATTTACTGATTTGTTGTGAGAGCTAACTGACTGTGAAATTGAAAAACACTACAAAATGAACTGTGAAAAGGTTTAAACTTGGCATGGTGTCATGATTTCACCCACATAGCATGTGCAAAAAAAATAGAGAGGGTTATGGCAAAAACTGGAAGCACTTCGTGTACAAACTGGACAATCTCCTTTGAAGTATCTAGGTTGAGATGAGAAAACTCATCTGTTACACCGACACTTCATTTTCTTAACTTATTACAACTTTGGACTTTTTATGCATTCATTATGCATGATTCAAGGCCTCATCAACTTTCAACCCTTTCTGGCATCATTTGCTATTTTTCATTCATTTACTGATTTGTTTTGAGAGCTAAATGATCGTGAAATTGAAAAGCACTACAAAATAACTCTGAAAAGGTCGAAACTTGGCATGGTATCATTATTTCACCCACGTAGCATGTGCAAAAATTTAAAGAGGGTTACGGCGAAAACTGGATGCACTTCGTGTACAAACTGGACAATCTCTTTCGAAGTATCAGGTTTTCGGACGAAAAAACACATCTGTTACAAACGCACTTCATTTTTTTTAATTTATTACAACTCGGGACTTTTTTTGTTTCAGTATGCATGATTCAAGGCAACGTCATCGACTTTCAACCCTTTCTGGCATCATTTGCTATTTTTCATTCATTTACTGATTTGTTTTTAGAGCTAAATGACCATGAAATTGA
>NC_041390.1:377545767-377560037 GCF_002162155.2 Triticum dicoccoides | reverse complement strand
AAAAGGTTGAAACATGGCATGGTATCATTATTTCACCCACATAGCATGTGCAAAAAAGTAGAGAGGGTTACGGCAAAAACTGGATGCACTTCGTGTACAAACTGGACAATCTCATTCGAAGTATCAGGGTTTCGGACGAAAAAACACATCTGTTACAAACGCACTTCTTTTTTTTTAATTTATTACAACTCAGGACTTTTTTTGTTTTCGGTATGCACGATTCAAGGCAACGTCATCGACTTTCAACCCTTTCTGGCATCATTTGCTATTTTTCATTCACTTACTGATTTCTTTTTAGAGCTAAATGACCATGAAATTGAAAAGCACTACAAAATGAACTCTTAAAAGGTTGAAACTTGGCATGGTATCATCATTTCACCCACATAGCATGTGCAAAAAAGTAGAGAGGGTTATGGAAAAAACTGGATGCACTTCGTGTACAAACTGGACAATCTCTTTTGAAGTATCTGGGGTTCGGATGAAAAAACTCATCTGTTACACCGACACTTCATTTTTTTAACTTATTACAACTCTAGACTTTTTTTGCATTCACTATGCACCATTCAAGGCCAAATCATCAACTTTCAACCCTTTCTGGGATCATTTGCTATTTTTCATCAATCTACTGATTTGTTGTGAGAGCTAAATGACCATGAAATTGAAAAGCACTACAAAATGAACTTTGAAAAGGTTGAAACTTGGCATGGTATCATCATTTCACCTAGATAGCATGTGCAAAAAAGTAAAGAGGGTTACGGCGAAAACTGGATGCACTTCGTGTACAAACTGGACAATCTCTTTCGAAGTATCAGGGTTTCGCACGAAAAAACTCATCTGTTACACCGACACTTCATTTTTTTGAACTTATAACAACTCCATACTTTTTTGCGTTCAATATGCACCATTCAAGGCCATGTCATCAACTTTCAACCCTTTCTCGCATAATTTTCTATTTTTAGTGCATTTACTGATTTGTTGTGAGAGCTAAGTGACCATGAAATTGAAAAGCACTACAAAATGAACTCCGAAAAGGCTGAAACTTGGCATGGTATCATCATTTCACCCACATAGTATGTGCAAAAAAGTAGAGAGGGTTATGGCAAAAACTGGATGCACTTCGTGTACAAACTGGACAATCTCTTTCGAAGTATCAGGGTTTCGGACGAAAAAATTCATCTGTTTCATCGGCACTTCATTTTTTAAAATTTATTACAACTCCGTACTGTTTTGCATTCAGTATGCAGCATTCAAGGCCACGGCATCAACTTTCAACCCTTTCTGGCATTATTTTCTATTTTTCATTCATTTACTGATTTGTTTTGAGAGCTAAATGACTGTGAAATTGAAAAACACTACAAAATGAACTGTGAAAAGGTTTAAACTTGGCATGGTATCATGATTTCAACCACATAGCATGTGCAAAAAAATAGAGAGGGTTATGGCAAAAACTAGAAGCACTTCGTGTACAAACTGGACAATCTCCTTTGAAGTATCTGGGTTCAGATGAGAAAACTCATCTGTTACACCGGCACTTCATTTTTTTAACTTATTACAACTTCGGACTTTTTATGCATTCAGTATGCATAATTCGAGGCCACATCATCAACTTTCAACCCTTTCTGGCATAATTTGCTATTTTTCATTCATTTACTGATTTGTTTTGAGAGCTAAATGATCATGAAATTGAAAAGCACTACAAAATAACTCTGAAAAGGTTGAAACTTGGCATGGTATCGTTATTTCACCCATGTAGCATGTGCAAAAAATTAAAGAGGGTTACGGCGAAAACTGGATGCACTTCGTGTACAAACTGGACAATCTCTTTCGAAGTATCAGGGTTTCGGACGAAAAAACTCATCTGTTACACCGACTTCATTTTTTAAACTTATTACAACTCCGAACTTTTTTGCGTTCAGTATGCACCATTAAAGGCCACGTCATCAACTTTCAACCCTTTCTGGCATCATTTGCTATTTTTCATGCATCTACTGATTTGTTGTGAGAGCTAAATGACCATGAAATTGAAAAGCACTACAAAATGAACTCTGAAAAGTTTGAAACTTGGCATGGTATCATCATTTCACCCACATAGCATGTGCAAAAAAGTAGATAGGGTTACGACAAAAACTAGATGCACTTCGTGTACAAACTAGACAATCACTTTTGAAGTATCAGGGTTTCTGACGAAAAAAGACACCTGTTACAACGGCACTTCATTTTTTTAAATTTATTACAACTCCGGACGTTTTTGTGTTCAGTATGCACGATTCAAGGCAACGTCATCCACTTTCAACCCTTTCTGGCATCATTTTCTATTTTCCATTCATTTACTGATTTGTTTTTAGAGCTAAATGACCGTGAAATTGAAAAGCACTACAAACTGAACTCTGAAAAGGTTGAAACTTGGCATGGTATCATCATTTCACCCACATAGCATGTGCACAAAAGTAAAGAGGGTTACGGCAAAAACTGGATGCACTTCGTGTACAAACTGGCGATCTCTTTCGAAGTATCACGGTTTCAGACGAAAAAACTCATCTGTTACACCGACACTTCATTTTTTTAAACTTATAACAACTCCATAGTTTTCTGCGTTCAATATGCACCATTCAAGGCCACGTCATCAACTTTCAACCCTTTCTGGCATCGTTTGCTATTTTTCATGCATTTACTGATTTGTTGTGAGAGCTAAATGACCATGAAATTGAAAAGCACTACAAAATGAACTCTGAAAAGGTTGAAACTTGGCATGGTATCATCATTTCACCCACTTAGCATGTGCAAAAAAGTAGAGAGGGTTACGGCAAAAACTGGAAGCACTTCGTGTACAAACTAGACAATCTCTTTCGAAGTATCTGGGGTTAAGACGAAAAAACTCATTTGTTACACCGACACTTCATTTTTTTAAACTCATTACAATTCCAGACTTTTTTGCGTTCAGTATGCACCATTCAAGGCCATGTCATCAACTTTCAACCCTTTCTGGCATCATTTGCTATTGTTCATGCATCTACTAATTTGTTGTGAGAGCTAAAAGACCATGAAATTGAAAAGCACTACAAAATGAACTTTGAAAAGGTTGAAACTTGGCATGGTATCACCATTTCACACACATAGCATGTGCAAAAATGTAGAGAGGGTTACGACAAAAACTGGATGCACTTCGTGTACAAACTAGACAATCTCTTTCGAAGTATCAGCGTTTCGGACGAAAAAACACATCTGTTACAACGACACTTCATTGTTTTTAAATTTATTACAACTCCAGACTTTTTTGCGTTCAATATGCATGATTCAAGGCAACGTCATCAACTTTCAACCCTTTCTGGCATCATTTGCTATTTTCATCCATTTACTGATTTGTTTTTAGAGCGAAATGACCGTGAAATTGAAAAGCACTACAAAATGAACTCTGAAAAGGTTGAAACCTGGCATGGTATCATCATTTCACCCACATAGCATGTGCAAAAAAGTAGAGAGGGTTACAGCAAAAACTGGATGCACTTCGTGTACAAACTGGACAATCTCTTTCGAGGTATCAGGGTTTCGGACGAAAAAACACATCTGTTACAAACGCACTTCATTTTTTTTAATTTATTACAACTCAGGACTTTTTTTGTTTTCAGTATGCACGATTCAAGGCAACGTCATCGACTTTCAACCCTTTCTGGCATCATTTGCTATTTTTCATTCATTTACTGATTTGTTTTTAGAGCTAAATGACCATGAAATTGAAAAGCACTACAAAATGAACTCTAAAAAGGTTGAAACTTGGCATGGTATCATCATTTCACCCACATAGCATGTGAAAAAAAGTAGAGAGGGTTACGGAAAAAACTGGATGCACTTCGTGTACAAACTGGACAATCTCTTTCGAAGTATCATGGTTTCGGACGAAAAAACACATCTGTTACAAACTCACTTCATTTTTTTTAATTTATTACAACTCGGGACTTTTTTGTTTTTTGTATGCACGATTCAAGGCAACGTCATCGACTTTCGACCCTTTCTGGCATCATTTGCTATTTTTCATTCATTTACTGATTTGTTTTTAGAGCTAAATGACCATGAAATTGAAAAGCACTACAAAATGAACTCTGAAAAGGTTGAAACTTGGCATGGTATCATCATTTCACCCACATAGCATGTGCAAAAAAGTAGAGAGGGTTACGGAAAAAAACTGGATGCACTTCGTGTACAAACTGGACAATCTCTTTAGGAGTATCAGGCTTTCGGACGAAAAATTCATCTGTTACACCGGCACTTCATTTTTTAAAACTTATTACAACTCCATACTTTTTTGTGTTCAGTATGCACCATTCAAGGCCACGTTCAACTTTCATCCCTTCCTGGCATCATTTGCTATTTTTCATGCATTTACTGGTTTGTTTTGAGAGCTAAATGACTGTGAAATTGAAAAACACTACAAAATGAACTGTGAAAAGGTTTAAACTTGGCATAGTATCATGATTTCACCCACATAGCATGTGCAAAAAAATAGAGAGGGTTATGGAAAAAACTGGAAGCACTTCGTGTACAAACTGGACAATCTCTTTCGAAGTATCTGGGGTTCAGACGAAAAAACTCATTTGTTACACCGACACTTCATTTTTTTTAAACTCATTACAATTCTAGACTTTTTTGCGTTCAGTATGCACCATTCAAGGCCATGTCATCAACTTTCAACCCTTTCTGGCATCATTTGCTATTGTTCATGCATCTACTGATTTGTTGTGAGAGCTAAAAGACCATGAAATTGAAAAGCACTACAAAATGAACTTTGAAAAGGTTGAAACTTGGCATGGTATCACCATTTCACACACATAGCATGTGCAAAAATGTAGAGAGGGTTACGGCAAAAACTGGATGCACTTCGTGTACAAACTAGACAATCTCTTTCGAAGTATCAGCGTTTCGGACGAAAAAACACATCTGTTACAACGACACTTCATTGTTTTTAAATTTATTACAACTCCAGACTTTTTTGTGTTCAATATGCATGATTCAAGGCAACGTCATCAACTTTCAACCCTTTCTGGCATCATTTGCTATTTTTCATCCATTTACTGATTTGTTTTTAGAGCTAAATGACCGTGAAATTGAAAATCACTACAAAATGAACTCTGAAAAGGTTGAAACCTGGCATGGTATCATCATTTCACCCACATAGCATGTGCAAAAAAGTAGAGAGAGTTACGGCAAAAACTGGATGCACTTCGTGTACAAACTGGACAATCTCTTTCGAAGTATCAGGGTTTCGGACGAAAAACCACATCTGTACAAACGCACTTCATTTTTTTTAATTTATTACAACTCAGGACTTTTTTTGTTTTCAGTATGCATGATTCAAGGCAACGTCATCGACTTTCAACCCTTTCTGGCATCATTTGCTATTTTTCATTCATTTACTGATTTGTTTTTAGAGCTAAATGACCATGAAATTGAAAAGCACTACAAAATGAACTCTAAAAAGGTTGAAACTTGGCATGGTATCATCATTTCACCCACATAGCATGTGCAAAAAAGTAGAGAGGGTTACGGAAAAAACTGGATGCACTTCGTGTACAAACTGGACAATCTCTTTCGAAGTATCAGGGTTTCGGACGAAAAAACACATCTGTTACAAACGCACTTCATTTTTTTAATTTATTACAACTCGGGACTTTTTTTGTTTTTTGTATGCACGATTCAAGGCAACGTCATCGACTTTCGACCCTTTCTGGCATCATTTGCTATTTTTCATTCATTTACTGATTTGTTTTTAGAGCTAAATGACCATGAAATTGAAAAGCACTACAAAATGAACTCTGAAAAGGTTGAAACTTGGCATGGTATCATCATTTCACCCACATAGCATGTGCAAAAAAGTAGAGAGGGTTACGGAAAAAACTGGATGCACTTCGTGTACAAACTGGACAATCTCTTTAGGAGTATCAGGATTTCGGACGAAAAATTCATCTGTTACACCGGCACTTCATTTTTTAAAACTTATTACAACTCCGTACTTTTTTGTGTTCAGTATGCACCATTCAAGGCCACGTCATCAACTTTGAACCCTTTCTGGCATCATTTGCTATTTTTCATGCATCTACTGATTTGTTGTGAGAGCTAAATGACCATGAAATTGAAAAGCACTACAAAATGAACTCTGAAAAGTTTGAAACTTGGCATGGTATCATCATTTCACCCACATAGCATGTGCAAAAAAGTAGATAGGGTTACGCCAAAAACAGGATGCACTTCATCTACAAACTAGACAATCTCTTTGGAAGTATCAGGGTTTCTGACGAAAAAACACACCTGTTACAACGACACTTCATTTTTTTAAATTTATTACAACTTCGGACTTTTTTTCGTTCAGTATGCACGATTCAAGGCAACGTCATCCACTTTCAACCCTTTCTGGCATCATTTGCTATTTTTCATTCATTTACTGATTTGTTTTTAGAGCTAAATGACCGTGAAATTAAAAAGCACTACAAAATGAACTCTGAAAAGGTTGAAACTTGGCCTGGTATCATCATTTCACCCACATAGCATGTGCAAAAAAGTAAACAGGGTTACGGCGAAAACTGGATGCACTTCGTCTACAAACTGGACAATCTCTTTCGAAGTATCAGGGTTTCGGACGAAAAAACTCATCTGTTACACCAACTCTTCGTTTTTTTAAACATATAACATCTCCATACTTTTTTGCGTTCAATATGCACCATTCAAGGCCACGTCATCAACTTTTAACCCTTTCTGGCATCATTTGCTATTTTTCATGCATTTACTGATTTGTTGTGAGAGCTAAATGACCGTGAAATTAAGAAGCACTACAAAATGAACTCTGAAAAGGATGAAACTTGGCATGGTATCATAATTTCACCCACATAGCATGTGCAAAAAAGTAGAGAGGGTTACGGTAAAAACTGGATGCACTTCGTGTACAAACTGGACAATCTCTTTCGAAGTATCAGGGTTTCGGACGAAAAAACACATCTGTTACAACGACACTTCATTTTTTTAAATTTATTACATCTCCAGACTTTTTTTGCGTTTTGTATGCACAAGTCAAGGCAATGTCATCAACTTTCAACCCTTTCTGGCATGATTTGCTATATTCATTCATTTACTTATGTGTTTTTAGAGCTAAATGACCGTGAAATTGAAAAAGCACTACAAGATGAACTCAGAAAAGGTTGAAACATGGCATGGTATCATCATTTCACCCACATAGCATGTGCAAAAAAGTAGAGAGGGTTACGGCAAAAACTGGATGCACTTCGTGTACAAATTAGACAATCTCTTTCGAAGTATGAGGGTTTCGGACGAAAAAACTCATCTGTTACACCGACACTTCATTTTTTAAACTTATTACAACTCCGGACTTTTTTTGCGTTCAGTATGCACCATTCAAGGCCAAATCATCAACTTTCAACCCTTTCTGGGATCATTTGCTATTTTTCATGCATTTACTGATTTGTTGTAAGAGCTAAATGACCATGAAATTGAAAAGCACTACAAAATGAACTTTGAAAAGGTTGAAACATGGCATGGTATCATTATTTCACCCACATAGCATGTGCAAAAAAGTAGAGAGGGTTACGGCAAAAACTGGATGCACTTCGTGTACAAACTAGACAATCTCTTTCGAAATATCAGGGTTTCGGACAAAAAAACACATCTGTTACAAACACACTTCATTTTTTTTATTTATTACATCTCGGGACTTTTTTGTTTTCAGTATGCACGATTCAAGGCAACGTCATCGACTTTCAACCCTTTCTGGCATCATTTGCTATTTTTCATTCATTTACTGATTTGTTTTTAGAGCTAAATGACCATGAAATTGAAAAGCACTACAAAATGAACTCTGAAAAGGTTGAAACTTGGCATGGTATCATCATTTCACCCACATAGCATGTGCAAAAAAGTAAAGAGGGTTAATGCGAAAACTGGATGCACTTCGTGTACAAACTGGACAATCTCTTTCGAAGTATCAGGGTTTCGGACGAAAAAACTCATCTGTTACACCAACACTTCATTTTTTTAAACTTATAACAACTCCATACTTTTTTGCGTTCAATATGCACCATTCAAGCCCACATCATCAACTTTCAACCCTTTCTGGCATAATTTGCTATTTTTCATGCATTTACTGATTTGTTGTGAGAGCTAAATGACCATGAAATTGAAAAGCACTACAAAATGAACTCTGAAAAGGATGAAACTTGGCATGGTATCATCATTTCACCCACATAGCATGTGCAAAAAAGTAGAGAGGGTTATGGCAAAAACTGGACGCACTTCGTGTACAAACTGGACAATCTCTTTCGAAGTATCAGGGTTTCGGACGAAAAAACACATCTGTTACAACGACACTTCATTTTTTAAAATTTATTACATCTCCGGACTTTTTTGCGTTCTGTATGCACGACTCAAGGCAATGTCATCAACTTTCAACCCTTTCTGGCATCATTTGCTATTTTCATTCATTTACTGATGTGTTTTTAGAGCTGAATGACCGTGAAATTGAGAAGCACTACAAAATGAACTCGGAAAAGGTTGAAACTTGGCATGGTATCATCATTTCACCCACATAGCATGTGCAAAATTGTAGAGAGGGTTACGGCAAAAACTGGATGCACTTCGTGTACAAACTGGACAATCTCTTTCGAAGTATCAGGGTTTCGGACGAAAAAATTCATCTATTACATCGACACTTCATTTTTTAAAATTTATTACAACTCCGTACTGTTTTGCATTCAGTATGCAGCATTCAAGGCCACGTCATCAACTTTCAACCCTTTCTGGCATCATTTGCTATTTTTCATTCATTTACTGATTTGTTGTGAGAGCTAAATGACCATGAAATTGAAAAGCACTACAAAATGAACTCTGAAAAGGTTGAAACTTGGCATGGTATCATCATTTCACCCACATAGCATGTGCAAAAAAGTAGAGAGGGTTACGGCAAAAACTGGATGCACTTCGTGTACAAACTAGACAATCTCTTTCGAAGTATCAGGGTTTCGGACGAAAAAACACATCTGTTACAAAGGCACTTCATTTTTTTAAAATTTATTACAACTGGGGACTTTTTTGTTTTCAGTATGCACGATTCAAGGCAACGTCATCGACTTTCAACCCTTTCTGGCATCATTTGGTATTTTTCATTCATTTACTGATTTGTTTTTAGAGCTAAGTGACCATGAAATTGAAAAGCACTACAAAATGAACTCTGAAAAGGTTGAAACTTGGCATGGTATCATCATTTCACCCACACAACATGTGCAAAAAAGTAAAGAGGGTTAATGCGAAAACTGGATGCACTTCGTGTACAAACTGGACAATCTCTTTCGAAGTATCAGGGTTTCGGACGAAAAAACTCATCTGTTACACCGACACTTCATTTTTTTAAACTTATAACAACTCCATACTTTTTTGCGTTCAATATGCACCATTCAAGGCCACGTCATCAACTTTCAACCCTTTCTGGCATCATTTGCTATTTTCATTCATTTACTGATGTGTTTTTAGAGCTGAATGACCGTGAAATTGAAAAGCACTACAAAATGAACTCGGAAAAGGTTGAAACTTGGCATGGTATCATCATTTCACCCGCATAGCATGTGCAAAAAAGTAGAGAGGGTTACGGCAAAAGCTGGATGCACTTCGTGTACAAACTGGACAATCTCTTTCGAAGTATCAGGGTTTCGGACGAAAAAATTCATCTATTACATCGGCACTTCATTTTTTAAAATTTATTACAACTCCGTACTGTTTTGCATTCAGTATGCAGCATTCAAGGCCACGTCATCAACTTTCAACCCTTTCTGGCTTCATTTGCTATTTTCATTCATTTACTGATTTGTTGTGAGAGCTAAATGACCATGAAATTGAAAAGCACTACAAAATGAACTCTGAAAAGGATGAAACTTGGCATGGTATCATCATTTCACCCACATAGCATGTGCAAAAAAGTAGAGAGGGTTACGGCAAAAACTGGACGCACTTCGTGTACAAACTGGACAATCTCTTTCGAAGTATCAGGGTTTCGGACGAAAAAACACATCTGTTACAACGACACTTCATTTTTTAAAATTTATTACATCTCCGGACTTTTTTTGTGTTCTGTATGCACGACTCAAGGCAATGTCATCAACTTTCAACCCTTTCTGGCATCATTTGCTATTTTCATTCATTTACTGATGTGTTTTTAGAGCTGAATGACCGTGAAATTGAAAAGCACTACAAAATGAACTCGGAAAAGGTTGAAACTTGGCATGGTATCATCATTTCACCCACATAGCATGTGCAAAAAAGTAGAGAGGGTTACGGCAAAAACTGGATGCACTTCGTGTACAAACTAGACAATCTCTTTCGAAGTATCAGGGTTTCGGACGAAAAAACACATCTGTTACAAAGGCACTTCATTTTTTTAAAATTTATTACAACTGGGGACTTTTTTGTTTTCAGTATGCACGATTCAAGGCAATGTCATCGACTTTCAACCCTTTCTGGCATCATTTGCTATTTTTCATTCATTTACTGATTTGTTTTTAGAGCTAAATGACCATGAAATTGAAAAGCACTACAAAATGAACTCTGAAAAGGTTGAAACTTGGCATGGTATCATCATTTCACCCACACAACATGTGCAAAAAAGTAAAGAGGGTTAATGCGAAAACTGGATGCACTTCGTGTACAAACTGGACAATCTCTTTCGAAGTATCAGGGTTTCGGACGAAAAAACTCATCTGTTACACCGACACTTCATTTTTTTAAACTTATAACAACTCCATACTTTTTTGCGTTCAATATGCACCATTCAAGCCCACGTCATCAACTTTCAACCCTTTCTGGCATAATTTGCTATTTTTCATGCATTTACTGATTTGTTGTGAGAGCTAAATGACCATGAAATTGAAAAGCACTACAAAATGAACTCTGAAAAGGATGAAACTTGGCATGGTATAATCATTTCACCCACATAGCATGTGCAAAAAAGTAGAGAGGGTTACGGCAAAAACTGGACGCACTTCGTGTACAAACTGGACAATCTCTTTCGAAGTATCAGGGTTTCGGACGAAAAAACACATCTGTTACAACGACACTTCATTTTTTAAAATTTATTACATCTCCGGACTTTTTTGCATTCTGTATGCACGACTCAAGGCAATGTCATCAACTTTCAACCCTTTCTGGCATCATTTGCTATTTTCATTCATTTACTGATGTGTTTTTAGAGCTGAATGGACGTGAAATTGAAAAGCACTACAAAATGAACTCGGAAAAGGTTGAAACTTGGCATGGTATCATCATTTCACCCACATAGCATGTGCAAAAAAGTAGAGAGGGTTACGGCAAAAACTGGATGCACTTCGTGTACAAACTGGACAATCTCTTTCGAAGTATCAGGGTTTCGGACGAAAAAATTCATCTATTACATCGGCAATTCATTTTTTAAAATTTATTACAACTCTGTACTGTTTTGCACTCAGTATGCAGCATTCAAGTCCACGTCATCAACTTTCAACCCTTTCTGGCATCATTTGCTATTTTTCATTCATTTACTGATTTGTTGTGAGAGCTAAGTGACCATGAAATTGAAAAGCACTACGAAATGAACTCTGAAAAGGATGAAACTTGGCATGGTATCATCATTTCACCCACATAGCATGTGCAAAAAAGTAGAGAGGGTTACGGCAAAAACTGGACGAACTTCGTGTACAAACTGGACAATCTCTTTCGAAGTATCAGGGTTTCGGACGAAAAAACACATCTGTTACAACGACACTTCATTTTTTTAAAATTTATTACATCTCCGGACTTTTTTTGCGTTCAGTATGCACGACTCAAGGCAATGTCATCAACTTTCAACCCTTTCTGGCATCATTTGCTATTTTCATTCATTTACTGATGTGTTTTTAGAGCTGAATGACCGTGAAATTGAAAAGCACTACAAAATGAACTCGGAAAAGGTTGAAACTTGGCATGGTATCATCATTTCACCCACATAGCATGTGCAAAAAAGTAGAGAGGGTTACGGCAAAAACTGGATGCACTTCGTGTACAAACTGAACAATCTCTTTCGAAGTATCAGGGTTTCGGACGAAAAAACACATCTGTTACAAACGCACTTCATTTTTTTTAAATTTATTACATCTCCGGACTTTTTTGTTTTCAGTATGCACGATTCAAGGCAACGTCGTCGACTTTCAACCCTTTCTGGCATCATTTGCTATTTTTCATTCATTTACTGATTTGTTTTTAGAGCTAAATGACCATGAAATTGAAAAGCACTACAAAATGAACTCTGAAAAGGTTGAAACTTGGCATGGTATCATCATTTCACCCACATAGCATGTGCAAGAAAGTAGAGAGGGTTAATGCGAAAACTGGATGCACTTCGTGTACAAACTGGACAATCTCTTTTGAAGTATCAGGGTTTCGGACGAAAAAACTCATCTGTTACACCGACACTTCATTTTTTAAAATTTATTACAACTCCGTACTGTTTTGCATTCAGTATGCAGCATTCAAGGCCACGTCATCAACTTTCAACCCTTTCTGGCATCATTTGCTAGTTTTCATTCATTTACTGATTTGTTTTGAGAGCTAAATGACTGTGAAATTGAAAAACACTACAAAATGAACTGTGAAAAGGTTTAAACTTGGCATGGTATCATGGTTATGGCCAAAATTGGAAGCATTTCGTGTACAAACTGGACAATCTCCTTTGAAGTATCTGGGTTCAGATGAGAAAACTCATCTGTTACACCGGCACTTCATTTTTTTAACTTATTACAACTTCGGACTTTTTATGCATTCAGTATGCATGATTCAAGGCCACATCATCAACTTTCAACACTTTCTGGCATCATTTGCTATTTTTCATTCATTTACTGATTTGTTTTGAGAGCTAAATGATCGTGAAATTGAAAAGCACTACAAAATAACTCTGAAAAGGTTGAAACTTAGCATGGTATCATTATTTCACCCACATAGCATGTGCAAAAAATTAAAGAGGGTTACGGCGAAAACTGGATGCAATTCGTGAACAAACTGGACAATCTCTTTCGAAGTATCAGGGTTTCGGACGAAAAAACTTATCTGTTACACCGACACTTCATTTTTTAAACTTATTACAACTCCGAACTTTTTTGTGTTCAGTATGCACCATTAAAGGCCACGTCATCAACTTCCAACCCTTTCTGGCATCATTTGCTATTTTTCATGCATCTACTGATTTGTTGTGAGAGCTAAATGACCATGAAATTGAAAAGCACTACAAAATGAACTCTGAAAAGTTTGAAACTTGGCATGGTATCATCATTTCACCCACATAGCATGTGCAAAAAAGTAGATAGGGTTACGACAAAAACTAGATGCACTTCGTGTACAAACTAGACAATCTCTTTTGAAGTATCAGGGTTTCTGACGAAAAAAGACACCTGTTACAATGGCACTTCGTTTTTTTAAATTTATTACAACTCCAGACTTTTTTGTGTTCAGTATGCACGATTCAACACAACGTCATCCACTTTCAACCCTTTCTGGCATCATTTGCTATTTTCCATTCATTTACTGATTTGTTTTCAGAGCTAAATGACCATGAAATTGAAAAGCACTACAAAATGAACTCTGAAAAGGTTGAAACTTGACATGGTATCATCATTTCACCCACATAGCATGTGCACAAAAGTAAAGAGGGTTACGGCAAAAACTGGATGCACTTCGTGTACAAACTGGACAATCTCTTTCGAAGTATCACGGTTTCAGACGAAAAAACTCATCTGTTACACCGACACTTCATTTTTTAAACTTATAACAACTCCATACTTTTTTGCGTTCAATATGCACCATTCAAGGCCATGTCATCAACTTACAACCCTTTCTGGCATCATTTGCTATTTTTCATGCATTTACTGATTTGTTGTGAGAGCTAAATGACCATGAAATTGAAAAGCACTACAAAATGAACTCTGAAAAGGTTGAAACTTGGCATGGTTTCATCATTTCACCCACTTAGCATGTGCAAAAAAGTAGAGAGGGTTAAGGCAAAAACTGGATGCACTTCGTGTACAAACAGGACAATCTCTTTCGAAGTATCAGGGTTTCGGACGAAAAAATTCATCTGTTACATCGGCACTTCATTTTTCAAAATTTATTACAACTCCGTACTTTTTTGCATTCAGTATGCAGCATTGAAGGCCACGTCATCAACTTTCAACCCTTTCTGGCATCATTTGATATTTTTCATTCATTTACTGATTTGTTTT
>NC_041390.1:377544976-377545511 GCF_002162155.2 Triticum dicoccoides | reverse complement strand
GGTTACGGCAAAAACTGGATGCACTTCGTGTACAAACTAGACAATCTCTTTATTACAACGACACTTCATTGTTTTTAAATTTATTACAACTCCAGACTTTTTTGCGTTCAGTATGCATGATTCAAGGCAACGTCATCAACTTTCAACCCTTTCTGGCATCATTTGCTATTTTTCACCCATTTACTCATTTGTTTTTAGAGCTAAATGACCGTGAAATTGAAAAGCACTACAAAATGAACTCTGAAAAGGTTGAAACCTGGCATGGTATCATCATTTCACCCATATAGCATGTGCAAAAAAGTAGAGAGGGTTACGGCAAAAACTGGATGCACTTCGTGTACAAAATGGACAATCTCTTTCGAGGTATCAGGGTTTCGAACGAAAAAACACATCTGTTACAAACGCACTTCATTTTTTTAATTCATTACAACTCGGGACTTTTTTTGTTTTCAGTATGCACGATTCAAGGCAACGTCATCGACTTTCAACCCTTTCTGGCATCATTTGCTATTTTTCATTCATTTACTGATTTGTT
>NC_041390.1:377540169-377544966 GCF_002162155.2 Triticum dicoccoides | reverse complement strand
GTGTACAAACTGGACAATCTCTTTCGAAGTATCAGGGTTTCGGACGAAAAAACACATCTGTTACAAACACACTTCATTTTTTTAATTTATTACAACTCGGGACTTTTTTTGTTTTCAGTATGCACGATTCAAGGCAACGTCATCGACTTTCAACCCTTTCTGGCATCATTTGCTATTTTTCATTCATTTACTGATTTGTTTTTAGAGCTAAATGACCATGAAATTGAAAAGCACTACAAAATGAACTCTAAAAAGGTTGAAACTTGGCATGTTATCATCATTTCACCCACATAGCATGTGCAAAAAAGTAGAGAGGGTTACGGAAAAAAACAGGATGCACTTCGTGTACAAACTGGACAATCTCTTTAGGAGTATCAGGGTTTCGGACGAAAAATTCATCTGTTACACCGGCACTTCATTTTTTAAAACTTATTACAACTCTGTACTTTTTTGTGTTCAGTATGCACCATTGAAGGCCACGTCATCAACTTTCAACCCTTTCTGGCATCATTTGCTATTTTTCATGCATCTACTGATTTGTTGTGAGAGCTAAATGACCATGAAATTGAAAAGCACTACAAAATGAACTCTGAAAAGTTTGAAACTTGGCATGGTATCATCATTTCACCCACATAGCATGTGCAAAAAAGTAGAGAGGGTTACGCCAAAAACAGGATGCACTTCGTGTACAAACTAGACAATCTCTTTTGAAGTATCAGGGTTTCTGACGAAAAAACACACCTGTTACAACGGCACTTCATTTTTTTAAATTTATTACAACTTCGAACTTTTTTTGCATTCAGTATGCACGATTCAAGGCAACGTCATCCACTTTCAACCCTTTCTGGCATCATTTGCTATTTTTCATGCATCTACTGATTTGTTGTGAGAGCTAAATGACCATGAAATTGAAAAGCACTACAAAATGAACTCTGAAAAGTTTGAAACTTGGCATGGTATCATCATTTCACCCACATAGCATGTGCAAAAAAGTAGAGAGGGTTACGACAAAAACTGGATGCACTTCATGTACAAACTGGACAATCTCTTTTGAAGTATCAGGGTTTCTGACGAAAAAACACACCTGTTACAACGGCACTTCATTTTTTAAATTTATTACAACTCCGGACTTTTTTGCGTTTAGTATGCACGATTCAAGGCAACGTCATCCACTTTCAACCCTTTCTGGCATCATTTGCTATTTTTCATTCATTTACTGATTTGTTTTTAAAGCTAAATGACCGTGAAATTGAAAAGCACTACAAAATGAACTCTGAAAAGCTTGAAACTTGGCATGGTATCATTATTTCACCCACATAGCATGTGCAAAAAAGTAAAGAGGGTTACGGCGAAAACTGGATGCACTTCGTGTACATACTGGACAATCTCTTTCGAAGTATCAGGGTTTCGGACGAAAAAAATCATCTGTTACACCGACACTTTATTTTTTAAACTTATTACAACTCCGGACTTTTTTGCGTTCAGTATGCACAATTCAAGGCCAAATCATCAACTTTCAACCCTTTCTATGATCATTTGCTATTTTTCATGCATTTACTGATTTGTTGTGAGAGCTAAATGACCACGAAATTGAAAAGCACTACAAAATGAACTTTGAAAAGGTTGAAACATGGCATGGTATCATTATTTCACCCACATAGCATGTGCAAAAAAGTAGAGAGGGTTACGGCAAAAACTGGATGCACTTCGTGTACAAACTGGACAATCTCTTTCGAAGTATCAGGGTTTCGGACGAAAAAACACATCTGTTACAAACGCACTTCATTTTTTTTAAATTTATTACAACACGGGACTTTTTTGGTTTTCAGTATGCACGATTCAAGGCAACATCATCGACTTTCAACCCTTTCTGGCATCAGTTGCTATTTTTCATTCATTTACTAATTTGTTTTTAGAGCTAAATGACCATGAAATTGAAAAGCACTACAAAATGAACTCTGAAAAGGTTGAAACTTGGCATGGTATCATCATTTCACCCACATAGCATGGGCAAAAAAGTAGAGAGGGTTACTGAAAAAACTGGATGCACTTCGTGTACAAACTGGACAATCTCTTTCTAAGTATCAGGGTTTCGGACGAAAAAACTCATCTGTTACAATGACACTTCATTTTTTTAAACTTATAACAACTCCATACTTTTTTGCGTTCAATATGCACTATTCAAGGCAACGTCATCAACTTTCAACCGTTTCTGGCATAATTTTCTATTTTTCATGCATTTACTGATTTGTTGTGAGAGCTAAGTGACCATGAAATTGAAAAGCACTACAAAATGAACTCTGAAAAGGATGAAACTTGGCATGGTATCATCATTTCACCCACATAGCATGTGGCAAAAGTAGAGAGGGTTACGGAAAAAACGGGATGCACTTCGTGTACAAACTGGACAATCTATTTAGGAGTATCAGGGTTTCGGACGAAAAATTCATCTGTTACACCGGCACTTCATTTTTTAAAACTTATTACAACTCCGTACTTTTTTGTGTTCAGTATGCACCATTCAAGGCCGCGTCATCAACTTTCAAGCCTTTCTGGCATCATTTGCTATTTTTCATGCATCTACTGATTTGTTGTGAGAGCTAAATGACCATGAAATTGAAAAGCACTACAACATGAACTCTGAAAAGTTTGAAACTTGGCATGGTATCATCATTTCACCCACATAGCATGTGCAAAAAAGTAGAGAGGGTTACGACAAAAACTGGATGCACTTCGTGTACAAACTGGACAATCTCTTTTGAAGTATCAGGGTTTCTGACGAAAAACACACCTGTTACAACGGCACTTCATTTTTTAAATTTATTACAACTCTGGACTTTTTTTGCGTTCAGTATGCATGATTCAAGGCAACGTCATCCACTTTCAACCCTTTCTGGCGTCATTTGCTATATTTCATTAATTTACTGATTTGTTTTTAGAGCTAAATGACCGTGAAATTGAAAAGCACTACAAAATGAACTCTGAAAAGCTTGAAACTTGGCATGGTATCATCATTTCACCCACATAGCATGTGCAAAAAAGTAACGAGGGTAACGGCGAAAACTTGATGCACTTCGTGTACATACTGGACAATCTCTGTCGAAGTATCAGAGTTTCGGACGAAAAAACTCATCTGTTACACCGACACTTCATTTTTTTTAAACTTATAACAACTCTGGACTTTTTTGCGTTTAGTATGCACGATTCAAGGCAACGTCATCCACTTTCAACCCTTTCTGGCATCATTTGCTATTTTTCATTCATTTACTGATTTGTTTTTAGAGCTAAATGACCGTGAAATTGAAAAGCACTACAAAATGAACTCTGAAAAGCTTGAAACTTGGCATGGTATCATTATTTCACCCACATAGCATGTGCAAAAAAGTAAAGAGGGTTACGGCGAAAACTGGATGCACTTCGTGTACATACTGGACAATCTCTTTCGAAGTATCAGGGTTTCAGACGAAAAAACTCATCTATTACACCGACACTTCATTTTTTAAACTTATTACAACTTCGGACTTTTTTGCGTTCAGTGTGCACCATTCAAGGCCAAATCATCTACTTTCAACCCTTTCTATGATCATTTGCTAATTTTCATGCATTTACTGATTTGTTGTGAGAGCTAAATGACCACGAAATTGAAAAGCACTACAAAATGAACTTTGAAAAGGTTGAAACATGGCATGGTATCATTATTTCACCCACATAGCATGTGCAAAAAAGTAGAGAGGGTTACGGCAAAAACTGGATGCACTTCCTGTACAAACTGGACAATCTCTTTCGAAGTATCAGGGTTTCGGACGAAAAAACACATCTGTTACAAACGCACTTCATTTTTTTTAAAATTTATTACAACTCGGGACTTTTTTTGTTTTCAGTATGCACGATTCAAGGCAACGTCATCGACTTTCAACCCTTTCTGGCATCAGTTGCTATTTTTCATTCATTTACTGATTTGTTTTTAGAGCTAAATGACCATGAAATTGAAAAGCACTACAAAATGAACTCTGAAAAGGTTGAAACTTGGCATGGTATCATCATTTCACCCACATAGCATGTGCAAAAAAGTAGAGAGGGTTACTGAAAAAACTGGATGCACTTCGTGTACAAACTGGACAATCTCTTTCGAAGTATCAGGGTTTCGGACGAAAAAACTCATCTGTTACACGGACACTTCATTTTTTTAAACTTATAACAACTCCATACTTTTTTGCGTTCAATATGCACCATTCAAGGCCACGTCATCAACTTTCAACCGTTTCTGGCATAATTTTCTATTTTTCATGCATTTACTGATTTGTTGTGAGAGCTAAGTGACCATGAAATTGAAAAGCACTACAAAATGAACTCTGAAAAGGATGAAACTTGGCATGGTATCATCATTTCACCCACATAGCATGTGCAAAAAGTAGAGAGGGTTACGGAAAAAACTGGATGCACTTCGTGTACAAACTGGACAATCTATTTAGGAGTATCAGGGTTTCTGACGAAAAATTCATCTGTTACACCGGCACTTCATTTTTTAAAACTTATTACAACTCCGTACTTTTTTGTGTTCAGTATGCACCATTCAAGGCCACGTCATCAACTTTCAACCCTTTCTGGCATCATTTGCTATTTTTCATGCATCTACTGATTTGTTGTGAGAGCTAAATGACCATGAAATTGAAAAGCACTACAAAATGAACTCTGAAAAGTTTGAAACTTGGCATGGTATCATCATTTCACCCACATAGCATGTGAAAAAAAGTAGAGAGGGTTACGACAAAAACTGGATGCACTTCGTGTACAAAC
>NC_041390.1:377538707-377540159 GCF_002162155.2 Triticum dicoccoides | reverse complement strand
CTCATCTGTTACACCGACACTTCATTTTTTTAAACTTATAACAACTCCATACTTTTTTGCGTTCAATATGCACCATTCAAGGCAACGTCATCCAGTTTCAACCCTTTCTGGCATCATTTGCTATTTTTCATTCATTTACTGATTTGTTTTTAGAGCTAAATGACCATGAAATTGAAAAGCACTACAAAATGAACTCTGAAAAGCTTGAAACTTGGCATGGTATCATTATTTCACCCACATAACATGTGCCAAAAAGTAGAGAGGGTTACGGCAAAAACTGGATGGACTTCGTGTACAAACTGGATAATCTCTTTCGAAGTATCAGTGTTTCGGACGATAAAACACATCTGTTACAAACGCACTTCATTTTTTTAATTTATTACAACTCGGGACTTTTTTTGTTTTCAGTATGCACGATTCAAGGCAACGTCATCGACTTTCAACCCTTTCTGGCATCATTTCACCCACATAGCATGTGCAAAAAGTAGAGAGGGTTACTGGATGCACTTCGTTTTCAAACTGGACAATCTATTTAGGAGTATCAGGGTTTCGGACGAAAAATTCATCTGTTACACCGGCACTTCATTTTTTAAAACTTATTACAACTCCATACTTATTTGTGTTCAGTATGCACCATTCAAGGCCACGTCATCAACTTTCAACCCTTTCTGGCATCATTTGCTATTTTTCATGCATCTACTGATTTGTTGTGAGAGCTAAATGACCATGAAATTGAAAAGCACTAGAAAATGAACTTTGAAAAGGTTGAAACTTGGCATGGTATCACCATTGCACACACATAGCATGTGGAAAAATGTAGAGAGGGTTACGGCAAAAACGGGATGCACTTCGTGTACAAACTAGACAATCTCTTTCGAATTATCAGTGTTTCAGATGAAAAAACACATTTGTTACAACGACACTTCATTGTTTTTAAATTTATTACAACTCCAGACTTTTTTGCGTTCAGTATGCATGATTCAAGGCAACGTCATCAACTTTCAACCCTTTCTGGCATCATTTGCTATTTTTCATCCATTTACTGATTTGTTTTTAGAGCTAAATGACCGTGAAATTGAAAAGCACTACAAAACGAATTCTGAAAAGGTTGAAACCTGGCATGGTATCATCATTTCACCCACATAGCATGTGCAAAATAGTAGAGAGGGTTACGGCGAAAACTGGATGCACTTCGTGTACAAACTAGACAATTTCTTTCGAAGTATGAGGGTTTCGGACGAAAAAACTCATCTGTTACACTGACAGTTCATTTTTTAAACTTATTACAACTCCAGACTTTTTTTGCCTTCATTATGCACCATTCAAGGCCAAATCATCAACTTTCAACCCTTTCTAGGATCATTTGCTATTTTTCATGCATTTACTGATTTGTTGTGAGAGCTAAATGACCATGAAATTGAAAAGCACCACAAAATGAACTTTGAAAAGGTT
>NC_041390.1:377532449-377538289 GCF_002162155.2 Triticum dicoccoides | reverse complement strand
TCATCAACTTTCAACCCTTTCTGGCATCATTTGCTATTTTTCATTCATTTACTGATTTGTTTTGAGAGCTAAATGATCGTGAAATTGAAAAGCACTACAAAATAACTCTGAAAAGGTTGAAACTTGGCATGGTATCATTATTTCACCCACATAGCATGTGCAAAAAATTAGAGAGGGTGACGGCAAAAACTGGATGCACTTCGTGTACAAACTGGACAATCTCTTTCAAAGTATCAGGGTTTCGGACAAAAAAACTCATCTATTACACCGACACTTCATTTTTTAAATTTATTACAACTCCGAACTTTTTTGGATTCAATATGCACCATTCAAGGCCACGTCATCAACTTTCAACCCTTTCTGGCATCATTTGCTATTTTTCATGCATCTACTGATTTGTTGTGAGAGCTAAATAACCATGAAATTGAAAAGCACTACAAAATGAACTCTGAAAAGTTTGAGACTTGGCATGGTATCATCATTTCACCCACATAGCATGTGCAAAAAAGGAGAGTGGGTTACGACAAAAACTACATGCACTTCGTGTACAAACTAGACACTCCCTTTTGAAGTATCAGGGTTTCTGACGAAAACACACACCTGTTACAACGACACTTCATTTTTTTAAATTTATTACAAATCCGGACTTGTTTTGCGTTCAGTATGCGCGATTCAAGGCAACATCATCCACTTTCAACCCTTTCTGGCATCATTTGCTATTTTTCATTCATTTACTGATTTGTTTTTAGAGCTAAATGACCGTGAAATTGAAAAGCACTACAAAATGAACTCTGAAAAGGTTGAAACCTGGCATGGTATTATCATTTCACCCACATAGCATGTGCAAAATAGTAGAGAGGGTTACAGCGAAAACTGGATGCACTTCGTGTACAAAGTAGACAATCTCTTTCGAAGTATGAGGGTTTCGAACGAAAAAACTCATCTGTTACACCGACACTTCATTTTTTAAACTTATTACAACTCCGGACTTTTTTGCGTTCAGTATGCACCATTCAAGGCCAAATCATCAACTTTCAACCCTTTCTGGGATCATTTGCTATTTTTCATGCATTTACTGATTTGTTGTGAGAGCTAAATGACCATGAAATTGAAAACCACTACAAAATGAACTTTGAAAAGGTTGAAACATGGCATGGTATCATTATTTCACCCACATAGCATGTGCAAAAAAGTAGAGAGGGTTACGGCAAAAACTGGATGCACTTCGTGTACAAACTGGACAATTTGTTGCGAAGTATCAGGGTTTCGGACGAAAAAACACATCTGTTACAAACGCACTTCATTTTTTTTAATTTATTACAACTCGGGACTTTTTTGTTTTCGGTATGCACGATTCAAGGCAACGTCATCGACTTTCAACCCTTTCTGGCATCATTTGCTATTTTTCATTCATTTACTGATTTGTTTTTAGAGCTAAATGACCATGAAATTGAAAAGCACTACAAAATGAACTCTAAAAAGGTTTAAACTTGACATGGTATCATCATTTCACCCACATAGCATGTGCAAAAAAGTAGAGAGGGTTATGGAAAAAACTGGATGCACTTCGTGTACAAACTGGACAATCTCTTTAGGAGTATCAAGGTTTCGGACGAAAAATTCATCTGTTACACCGGCACTTCACTTTTTTCAAACTTATTACAACTCCTTACTTTTTTGTGTTCAATATGCACCATTCAAGGCCACGTCATCAACTTTCAACCCTTTCTGGCATCATTTGCTATTTTTCATGCATTTACTGGTTTGTTTTGAGAGCTAAATGACCGTGAAATTAAAACACACTACAAAATGAACTGTGAAAAGGTTTAAACTTGGCATGGTATTATGAGTTCACCCACATAGCATGTGCAAAAAAATAGAGAGGGTTATGGCAAAAACTGGAAGCACTTCGTGTACAAACTGGACAATCTCTTTCGAAGTATCTGGGGTTCGGATGAAAAAACTCATCTGTTACACCGGCACTTCATTTTTTAACTTATTGCAACTCCGGACTTTTTCTGCATTCAGTATGCATGATTCCAGGCCACGTCATCAACTTTCAACCCTTTCTGGCATCATTTGCTATTTTTCATTCATTTATTGATTTGTTTTGAGAGCTAAATGACCGTGAAATTGAAAAGCACTACAAAATGACTCTGAAAAGGTTGAATCTTGGGATGGTATCATCATTTCACCCACATAGAATGTGTAAAAAAGTAGAGAGGGTTACGGCGAAAAATGGATGCACTTCGTGTACAAACTGGACAATCTCTTTCGAAGTATCAGGGTTTCGGACGAAAAAACTCATTTGTTACACCGACACTTAATTTTTTTAAACTTATTACAACTCCGGACTTTTTTGCGTTCAGTATGCACCATTCAAGGCCACGTCATCAACTTTCAACCCTTTCTGGCATCATTTGCTATTTTTCATGCATTAGTGATTTGTTGTGAGAGCTAAATGACCATGAAATTGAAAAGCACTACAAAATGAACTTTGAAAAGGTTGAAACTTGGCATGGTATCATTATTTCAACCACATAGCATGTGTAAAAAAGTAGAGAGGGTTACGGCAAAAACTGGATGCACTTCGTGTACAAACTGGACAATCTCCTTTGAAGTAACTAGGGTTCTCATGAGAAAACTCATCTGTTACACTGGCACTTCATTTTTTTAACTTATTACAACTTCAGATTTTTTATGCATTCAGTATGCACAATTCAAGGCCACATCATCAACTTTCAACCCTTTCTGGCATCATTTGCTATTTTTCATTCATTTACTGATTTGTTTTGAGAGCTAAATGATCGTGAAATTGAAAAGCACTACAAAATAACTCTGAAAAGGTTGAAACTTCGCATGGTATCATTATTTCACCTACATAGCATGTGCAAAAAAGTAAAGAGGGTGACGGCAAAAACTGGATGCACTTCATGTACAAACTGGACAATCTCTTTCGAAGTATCAGGGTTTCGGACAAAAAAACTCATCTATTACACTGACACTTCATTTTTTAAATTTATTACAACTCCGAACTTTTTTGCGTTCAGTATGCACCATTCAAGGCCACGTCATCAACTTCCAACCTTTCTGGCATCATTTGCTATTTTTCATGCATCTACTGATTTGTTGTGAGAGCTGAATGACCATGAAATTGAAAAGCACTACAAAATGAACTCTGAAAAGTTTGAAACTTGGCATGGTATCATCATTTCACCCACATAGCATGTGCAAAAAAGGAGAGTGGGTTACGACAAAAACTGTATGCACTTCGTGTACAAACTAGACAATCTCTTTTGAAGTATCAGGGTTTCTGACGAAAAAACACACCTGTTACAACGGCACTTCATTTTTTTAAATTTATTACAACTCCGGACTTGTTTTGCATTCAGTATGCGCGATTCAAGGCAACGTCATCGACTTTCAACCCTTTCTGGCATTATTTGCTATTTTTCATTCATTTACTGATTTGTTTTTAGAGCTAAATGACCGTGAAATTGAAAAGCACTACAAAATGAACTCTGAAAAGGTTGAAACCTGGCATGGTATCATCATTTCACCCACATAGCATGTGCAAAATAGTAGAGAGGGTTACGGTGAAAACTGGATGCACTTCATGCACAAACTAGACAATCTCTTTCGAAGTATGAGGTTTCGAACGAAAAAACTCATCTGTTACACCGACACTTCATTTTTTAAACTTATTACAACTCTAGACTTTTTTTGCGTTCGGTATGCACCATTCAAGGCCAAATCATCAACTTTCAACCCTTTCTGGGATCATTTGCTATTTTTCATGCATTTACTGATTTGTTGTGAGAGCTAAATGACCATGAAATTGAAAAGCACTACAAAATGAACTTTGAAAAGGTTGAAACATGGCATGGTATCATTATTTCACCCACATAGCATGTGCAAAAAAGTAGAGAGGGTTACGGCAAAAACTGGATGCACTTCGTGTACAAACTGGACAATCTCTTTCGAAGTATCAGGGTTTCGGACGAAAAAACACATCTGTTACAAACGCACTTCATTGTTTTAATTTATTACAACTAGGGACTTTTTTGTTTTCGGTATGCACGATTCAAGGTAACGTCATCGACTTTCAACCCTTTCTGGCATCATTTGCTATTTTTCATTCATTTATTGATTTGTTTTGAGAGCTAAATGACCGTGAAATTGGAAAGCACTACAAAATAACACTGAAAAGGTTGAAACTTGGCATGGTATCATCATTTCACCCACATAGAATGTGCAAAAATGTAGAGAGGGTTACGGCGAAAAATGGATGCACTTCGTGTACAAACTGGACAATCTCTTTCGAAGTATCTGGGTTTCGAACGAAAAAACTCATTTGTTACACCGACACTTCATTTTTTTAAACTTATTACAAATCTGGACTTTTTTTGCGTTCAGTATGCACCATTCAAGGCCATGTCATCAACTTTCAACCCTTTCTGGCATCATTTGTTATTTTTCATGCATTTACTGATTTGTGGTGAGAGCTAAATGACCATGAAATTGAAAAGCACTACAAAATGAACTTTAAAAAGGTTGAAACTTGGCATGGTATCATCATCTCACACACATAGCATGTGCAAAAAAGTAGAGAGGGTTACGGCAAAAACTGGATGCACTTCGTGTACAAACTAGACAATCTCTTTCGAAGTATCAGTGTTTCGGACGAAAAAACACATCTGTTACAACGGCACTTCATTTTTTAAAATGTATTAGAACTACGGACTTTTTTGCGTTCAGTATGCACGATTCAAGGCAACGTCATCAACTTTCAACTCTTTCTAGCATCATTTGCTATTTTTCATCCATTTACTGATTTGTTTCTAGAGCTAAATGACCGTGAAATTTAAAAGCACTACAAAATGAACTCTGAAAAGGTTGAAACCTGGCATGGTATCATCATTTCACCCATATAGCATGTGCAAAATAGTAGAGAGGGTTACGGTGAAAACTGGATGCACTTCATGTACAAACTAGACAATCTCTTTCGAAGTATGAGGGTTTCAGCCGAAAAAACTCATCTGTTACACCGACACTTCATTTTTTTAAACTGATTACACCTCCGGACTTTTTTTGCGTTCAGTATGCACCATTCAAGGCCACATCATCAACTTTGAACCCTTTCTGGCATCATTTGCTATTTTTCATGCATTTACTGATTTGTTGTGAGAGCTAAATGACCATGAAATTGAAAAGCACTACAAAACGAACTTTGAAAAGTTTGAAACATGGCATGGTATCATTATTTCACCAACATAGCATGTGCAAAAAAGTAGAGAGGGTTACGGCAAAAACTGGATGCACTTCTTGTACAAACTGGACAATCTCTTTCGAAGTATCAGAGTTTCGGACGAAAAAACACATCTGTTACAAACGCACTTCATTTTTTTTAATTTATTACAACTCGGGACTTTTTTTGTTTTCGGTATGCACGATTCAAGGCAACGTCATCGACTTTCAACCCTTTCTGGCATCATTTGCTATTTTTCATTCATTTACTGATTTGTTTTTAGAGCTAAATGACCATGAAATTGAAAAGCACTACAAAATGAACTCTGAAAAGGTTGAAACTTGGCATGGTATCATCTTTTCACCCACATAGCATGTGCAAAAAAGTAGAGAGGGTTACCAAAAAAACTGGATGCACTTCGTGTACAAACTGGACAATCTCTTTAGGAGTATCAGTGTTTCGGACGAAAAATTCATCTGTTACACCGGCACTTCATTTTTTCAAACTTATTACAACTCCGTACTTTTTTGTGTTCAGTATGCACCATTCAAGGCCACGTCATCAACTTTCAACCCTTTCTGGCATCATTTGC
>NC_041390.1:377478812-377532327 GCF_002162155.2 Triticum dicoccoides | reverse complement strand
ATGATTTCACCCACATAGCATGTGCAAAAAAATAGATAGGGTAATGGCAAAAACTGGAAGCACTTTGTGTACAAACTGGACAATCTCTTTCGAAGTATCTGGGGTTCGGATGAAAAAACTCATCTGTTACACCGGCACTTCATTTTTTAACTTATTGCAACTCCGCACTTTTTCTGCATTCAGTATGCACGATTCCAGGCCACGTCAACAACTTTCAACCCTTTCTGGCATCATTTGCTATTTTTCATTCATTTATTGATTTGTTTTGAGAGCTAAATGACCGTGAAATTGAAAAGCTCTACAAAATAACTCTGAAAAGGTTGAAACTTGGCATGGTATCATCATTTCACCCACATAGAATGTGCAAAAAAGTAGAGAGGGTTACAGCGAAAAATGGATGCACTTTGTGTACAAACTGGACAATCTCTTTCGAAGTATCAGGGTTTCGGACGAAAAAACTCATTTGTTACACCGACACTTCATTTTTTAAAACTTATTACAACTCCGGACTTTTTTGCATTCAGTATGCACCATTCAAGGCCACGTCATCGACTTTCAACCATTTCTGGCATCATTTGCTATTTTTCATGCATTTACTGATTTGTTGTGAGAGCTAAATGACCATGAAATTGAAAAGCACTACAAAATGAACTTTGAAAAGGTTGAACCTTGGCATGGTATCATCATCTCACACACATAGCATATGCAAAAAAGTAGAAAGGGTTACGGCAAAAACTGGATGCACTTCGTGTACAAACTGGACAATCTCTTTCGAAGTATGAGGGTTTCGGACGAAAAAACAAATCTGTTACAAAGGCACTTCATTTTTTTAAATTTATTACAACTCCAGACTTTTTTGTGTTCAGTATGCATGATTCAAGGCAACGTCATCAACTTTCAACCCTTTCTGGCATCATTTTCTATTTTTCATCCATTTGCCGATTTTTTTAGAGCTAAATGACCGTGAAATTGAAAAGAACTACAAAATGAACTCTGAAATGGTTGAAACCTGGCATGGTATCATCATTTCACCCACATAGCATGTGCAAAATAGTAGAGAGGGTTACAGTGAAAACTGGATGCACTTCGTGTACAAACTAGACAATCTCTTTCGAAGTATGACGGTTTCGGACGAAAAAACTCATCTGTTACACCGACACTTCATTTTTTAAACTTATTACAACTCCGGACTTCTTTTGCGTTCAGTATGCACCATTCAAGGCCACATCATCAACTTTCAACCCTTTCTGGGATCATTTGCTATTTTTCATGCATTTACTGATTTGTTGTGAGAACTAAATGACAATGAAATTGAAAAGCACTACAAAATGAACTTTGAAAAGGTTGAAACATGGCATGGTATCATTATTTCACCCACATAGCATGTGCAAAAAATTAAAGAGGGTTATGGCAAAAACTGGATGCACTTCGTGTACAAACTGGACAATCTCTTTCGAGGTATCAGGGTTTCGGACGAAAAAACACATCTGTTACAAATGCACTTCATTTTTTTAATTTATAACAACTCAGGACTTTTTTTGTTTTCGGTATGCATGATTGAAGGCAACGTCATCGACTTTCAACCCTTTCTGGCATCATTTGCTATTTTTCATTCATTTACTGATTTGTTTTTAGAGCTAAATGACCATGAAATTGAAAAGCACTACAAAATGAACTCTGAAAAGGTTGAAACTTGGCATGGTATCATCATTTCACCCACATAGCATGTGCAAAAAAGTAGAGAGGGTTACGGAAAAAACTAGATGCACTTCGTGTACAAACTGGACAATCTCTTTAGGAGTATTAGGGTTTTGGACGAAAAATTCATCTGTTACACCGGCACTTCATTTTTTTCAAACTTATTACAACTCCGTACTTTTTTATGTTCGGTGTGCACCATTCAAGGCCACATCATCAACTTTCAACCCTTTCTGGCATCATTTGCTATTTTTCATGCATTTACTTGTTTGTTTTGAGAGCTAAATGACCATGAAATTAAAACACACTACAAAATGAACTGTGAAAAGGTTTAAACTTGGCATCGTATCATGATTTCACCCACACAGAATGTGCAAAAAATAGAGAGGGTTATGGAAAAAACTGGAAGCACTTCATGTACAAACTGGACAATCTCTTTCGAAGTATCTGGGGTTCGGATGAAAAAACTCATCTATTACACCGGCACTTCATTTTTTAACTTATTGCAACTCCGGACTTTTTCTGCATTCAGTATGCATGATTCCTGGACACGTCATCAACTTTCAACCCTTTCTGGCATCATTTGCTATTTTTCATTCATTTATTGATTTGTTTTGAGAACTAAATGACCGTGAAATTGAAAAGCACTACAAAATAACTCTGAAAAGGTTGAAACTTGGCATGGTATCATCATTTCACCCACGTAGAATGTGCAAAAAAGTAGAGATGGTTACGGCGAAAAATGGATGCACTTCGTGTATAAACTGGACAATCTCTTTCGAAGTATCAGGGTTTCGGACGAAAAAACTCATTTGTTACACCGACACTTCATTTTTTTAAACTTATTACAAATCTGGACTTTTTTTGCGTTCAGTATGCACCATTCAAGGCCACGTCATCAACTTTCAACCCTTTCTGGCATCATTTGCTATTTTTCATGCATTTACTGATTTGTTGTGAGAGCTAAATGACCATGAAATTGAAAAGCACTATAAAATGAACTTTAAAAAGGTTGAAACTTGGCATGGTATCATCATCTCACACACATAGCATGTGCAAAAAAGTAGAGAGGGTTATGGCAAAAACTGGATGCACTTCGTGTACAAACTGGACAATCTCTTTCGAAGTATCAGGGTTTCGGACGAAAAAACACATCTGTTACAAACGCACTTCATTTTTTTTAATTTATTACAACTCGGGACTTTTTTTGTTTTCGGTATGCACGATTCAAGGCAACGTCATCGACTTTCAACCCTTTCTGGCATCATTTGCTATTTTTCATTCATTTACTGATTTGTTTTTAGAGCTAAATGACCATGAAATTGAAAAGCACTACAAAATGAACTCTGAAAAGGTTGCAACTTGGCATGGTATCATCTTTTCACCCACATAGCATGTGCAAAGGAGTAGAGAGGGTTACGGAAAAAACTGGATGCACTTCGTCTACAAACTGGACAATCTCTTTACGAGTATCAGTGTTTCGGACGAAAAATTCATCTGTTACACCGGCACTTCATTTTTTCAAACTTATTACAACTTCGTACTTTTTTGTGTTCGGTATGCACCATTCAAGGCCACGTCATCAACTTTCAACCCTTTCTGGCATCATTTGCTATTTTTCATGCATTTACTGGTTTGTTTTGAGAGCTAAATGACCGTGAAATTAAAACACACTACAAAATGAACTGTGAAAAGGTTTAAACTTGGCATGGTATCATGATTTCACCCACATAGCATGTGCAAAAAAATAGAGAGGGTTATGGCAAAAACTGGAAGCACTTCGTGTACAAACTGGACAATCTCTTTCGAAGTATCTGGGTTCGGATGAAAAAACTCATCTGTTACACCGGCACTTCATTTTTTAACTTATTGCAACTCCGGACTTTTTCTGCACTCAGTATGCACGATTCCAGGCCACGTCAACAACTTTCAACCCTTTCTGGCATCATTTGCTATTTTTCATTCATTTATTGATTTGTTTTGAGAGCTAAATGACCGTGAAATTGAAAAGGTCTACAAAATAACTCTGAAAAGGTTGAAACTTGGCATGGTATCATCATTTCATCCACATAGAATGTGCAAAAAATTACAGAGGGTTACGGTGAAAAATGGATGTACTTCGTGTACAAACTGGACAATCTCTTTCGAAGTATCAGGGTTTCGGACGAAAAAACTCATTTGTTACACCGACACTTCATTTTTTTATACTTATTACAACACCGGACTTTTTTGCGTTCAGTATGCACCATTCAAGACCACGTCATCAACTTTCAACCATTTCTGGCATCATTTGCTATTTTTCATGCATTTACTAATTTGTTGTGAGAGCTAAATGACCATGAAATTGAAAAGCACTACAAAATGAACTTTGAAAAGGTTGAAACTTGGCATGGTATCATCATCTCACACACATAGCATATGCAAAAAAGTAGAGAGGGTTACGGCAAAAACTGGATGCACTTCGTGTACAAACTGGACAATCTCTTTCGAAGTATGAGGGTTTCGGACGAAAAAATACATCTGTTACAAAGGCACTTCATTTTTTTAAATTTATTACAACTCCAGACTTTTTTGTGTTCAGTATGCATGATTCAAGGCAACGTCATCAACTTTCAACCCTTTCTGGCATAATTTGCTATTTTTCATTCATTTACTGATTTGTTTTTAGAGCTAAATGACCATGAAATTGAAAAGCACTACAAAATGAACTCTGAAAAGGTTGAAACTTGGCATGGTATCATCTTTTCACCCAGATAGCATGTGCAAAAGAGTAGAGAGGGTTACGGAAAAAACTGGATGCACTCCGTGTACAAACTGGACAATCTCTTTAGGAGTATCAGTGTTTCGGACAAAAAATTCATCTGTTACACCGGCACTTCATTTTTTCAAACTTATTACAACTCCGTACTTTTTTGTGTTCGGTATGCACCATTCAAGGCCACGTCATCAACTTTCAACCCTTTCTGGCATCATTTGCTATTTTTCATGCATTTACTGGTTTGTTTTGAGAGCTAAATGACAGTGAAACTAAAACACACTACAAAATGAACTTTGAAAAGGTTTAGACTTGGCATGGTATCATGATTTCACCCACATAGCATGTGCAAAAAAATAGAGAGGGTTATGGCAAAAACTGGAAGCACTTTGTGTACAAACTGGACAATCTCTTTCGAAGTATCTGGGGTTCGGATGAAAAAACTCATCTGTTACACCGACACTTCATTTTTTAACTTATTGCAACTCCGGACTTTTTCTGCATTCAGTATGCACGATTCCAGGCCACGTCAACAACTTTCAACCCTTTCTGGCATCATTTGCTATTTTTCATTCATTTATTGATTTGTTTTGAGAGCTAAATGACCGTGAAATTGAAAAGCTCTACAAAATAACTCTGAAAAGGTTGAAACTTGGCATGGTGTGATCATTTCACCCACATAGAATGTGCAAAAAAGTAGAGAGGGTTACGGCGAAAAATGGATGCACTTCGTGTACAAACTGGACAATCTGTTTCGAAGTATCAGGGTTTCGGACGAAAAAACTCATTCGTTACACCGACACTTCATTTTTTTAAACTTATTACAACTCCGGACTTTTTTGCGTTCAGTATGCACCATTCAAGGCCACGTCATCAACTTTCAACCATTTCTGGCATCATTTGCTATTTTTCATGCATTTACTGATTTGTTGTGAGAGCTAAATGACCATGAAATTGAAAAGCACTACAAAATGAACTTTGAAAAGGTTGAAACTTGGCATGGTATCATATCTCACACACATAGAATATGCAAAAAAGTAGAGAGGGTTACGGCAAAAACTGGATGCACTTCGTGTACAAACTGGACAATCTCTTTCGAAGTATGAGGGTTTCGGACGAAAAAACACCTCTGTTACAAAGGCACTTCATTTTTTTAAATTTATTACAACTCCAGACTTTTTTGTTTTCAGTATGCATGATTCAAGGCAACGTCATCAACTTTCAACCCTTTCTGGCATCATTTGCTATTTTTCATCCATTTACTGATTTTTTTAGAGCTAAATGACCGTGAAATTGAAAAGAACTACAAAATGAACTCTGAAATGGTTGAAACCTGGCATGGTATCATCATTTCACCCACATAGCATGTGCAAAATAGTAGAGAGGGTTACGGCGAAAACTGGATGCACTTCGTGTACAAACTAGACAATCTCTTTCGAAGTATGAGGGTTTCGGACGAAAAAACTCATCTGTTACACTGACACTTCATTTTTTAAACTTATTACAACTCCGGACTTTTTTTGCGTTCAGTATGCACCATTCAAGGCCAAATCATCAACTTTCAACCCTTTCTGGGATCATTTGCTATTTTTCATGCATTTACTGATTTGTTGTGAGAGCTAAATGACAATGAAATTGAAAAGCACTACAAAATGAACTTTGAAAAGGTTGAAACATGGCATGGTATCATTATTTCACCCACATAGCATGTGCAAAAATGTAAAGAGGGTTATGGCAAAAACTGGATGCACTTCGTGTAGAAACTGGACAATCTCTTTCGAAGTATCAGGGTTTCGGACGAAAAAACACATCTGTTACAAACGCACTTCATTTTTTTTAATTTATTACAACTCGGGACTTTTTTTGTTTTCGGTATGCATGATTCAAGGCAACGTCATCGACTTTCAACCCTTTCTGGCATCATTTGCTATTTTTCATTCATTTACTGATTTGTTTTTAGAGCTAAATGACCATGAAATTGAAAAGCACTACAAAATGAACTCTGAAAAGGTTGAAACTTGGCATGGTATCATCATTTCACCCACATAGCATGTGCAAAAAAGTAGAGAGGGTTACAGAAAAAACTGGATGCACTTCGTGTACAAACTGGACAATCTCTTTAGGAGTATCAGTGTTTCGGACGAAAAATTCATCTGTTACACCGGCACTTCATTTTTTCAAACTTACTACAACTCCATACTTTTTTGTGTTCGGTATGCACCATTCAAGGCCACGTCATCAACTTTTAACCCTTTCTGGCATCATTTGCTATTTTTCATGCATTTACTGGTTTGTTTTGAGAGCTAAATGACCGTGAAATTAAAACACACTACAAAATGAACTGTGAAAAGGTTTAAACTTGGCATGGTATCATGATTTCACCCACATAGCATGTGCAAAAAAATAGAGAGGGTTATGGCAAAAACTGGAAGCACTATGTGTACGAACTGGACAATCTCTTTCGAAGTATCTGGGGTTCGAATGAAAAAACTCATATGTTACACCGGCACTTCATTTTTTAACTTATTGCAACTCCGCACTTTTTCTGCATTCAGTATGCACGATTCCAGGCCACGTCAACAACTTTCAACCCTTTCTGGCATCATTTGCTATTTTTCATTCATTTATTGATTTGTTTTGAGAGCTAAATGACCGTGAAATTGAAAAGCTCTACAAAATAACTCTGAAAAGGTTGAAACTTGGCATGGTATCATCATTTCACCCACATAGAATGTGCAAAAAAGTAGAGAGGGTTACGGCGAAAAATGGATGCACTTCGTGTACAAACTGGACAATCTCTTTCGAAGTATCAGGGTTTCGGACGAAAAAACTCATTTGTTACACCGACACTTCATTTTTTTAAACTTATTACAACTCCGGACTTTTTTGCGTTCAGTATGCACCATTCAAGGCCACGTCATCAATTTTCAACCATTTCTGGCATCATTTGCTATTTTTCATGCATTTACTGATTTGTTGTGAGAGCTAAATGACCATGAAATTGAAAAGCACTACAAAATGAACTTTGAAAAGGTTGAAACTTGGCATGGTATCATCATCTCACACACATAGCATATGCAAAAAAGTAGAGAGGGTTACGGCAAAAACTGGATGCACTTCGTGTACAAACTGGACAATCTCTTTCGAAGTATGAGGGTTTCGGACGAAAAAACACATCTGTTACAAAGGCACTTCATTTTTTAAATTTATTACAACTCCAGACTTTTTTGTGTTCAGTATGCATGATTCAAGGCAACGTCATCAATTTTCAACCCTTTCTGGCATCATTTGCTATTTTTCATCCATTTACTGATTTTTTTTAGAGCTAAATGACCGTAAAATTGAAAAGAACTACAAAATGAACTCTGAAATGGTTGAAACCTGGCATGGTATCATCATTTCACCCACATAGCATGTGCAAAATAGTAGAGAGGGTTACGGCGAAGACTGGATGCACTTCGTGTACAAACAAGACAATCTCTTTCGAAGTATGAGGGTTTCGGACGAAAAAACACATCTGTTACACCGACACTTCATTTTTTAAACTTATTACAACTCCAGACTTTTTTTGCATTCAGTATGCACCATTCAAGGCCAAATCATCAACTTTCAACCCTTTCTGGGATCATTTGCTATTTTTCATGCATTTACTGATTTGTTGTGAGAGCTAAATGACAATGAAATTGAAAAGCACTACAAAATGAACTTTGAAAAGGTTGAAACATGGCATGGTATCATTATTTCACCCACATAGCATGTGCAAAAAAGTAAAGAGGGTTATGGCAAAAACTGGATGCACTTCGTGTACAAAGTGGACAATCTCTTTCGAAGTATCAGGGTTTCGGACGAAAAAACACATCTGTTACAAACGCACTTCATTTTTTTTAATTTATTACAACTCGGGACTTTTTTTGTTTTCGGTATGCACGATTCAAGGCAACGTCATCGACTTTCAACCCTTTCTGGCATCATTTGCTATTTTTCATTCATTTACTGATTTGTTTTTAGAGCTAAATGACCATGAAATTGAAAAGCACTACAAAATGAACTCTGAAAAGGTTGAAACTTGGCATGGTATCATCATTTCACCCACATAGTATGTGCCAAAAAGTAGAGAGGGTTACGGAAAAAACTGGATGCACTTCGTGTACAAACTGGACAATCTCTTTAGGAGTATCAGTGTTTCGGACGAAAAATTCATCTGTTACACCGGCACTTCATTTTTTCAAACTTATTACAACTCCGTACTTTTTTGTGTTCGGTATGCACAATTCAAGGCCACGTCATCAACTTTCAACCCTTTCTAGCATCATTTGCTATTTTTCATGCATTTACTGGTTTGTTTTGAGAGCTAAATGACCATGAAATTAAAACACACTACAAAATGAACTGTGAAAAGGTTTAAACTTGGCATGGTATCATGATTTCACCCACATACCATGTGCAAAAAAATAGAGAGGGTTATGGCAAAAACTAGAAGCACTTCGTGTACAAACTGGACAATCTCTTTCGAAGTATCTGGGGTTCGGATGAAAAAACTCATCTATTACACCGGCACTTCATTTTTTAACTTATTGCAACTCCGGACTTTTTCTGCATTCAGTATGCATGATTCGAGGCCACGTCATCAACTTTCAACCCCTTCTGGCATCATTTGCTATTTTTCATTCATTTATTGATTTGTTTTGAGAGCTAAATGACCGTGAAATTGAAAAGCACTACGAAATAACTCTGAAAAGGTTGAAACTTGGCATGGTATCATCATTTCACCCACATAGAGTGTGCAAAAAAGTAGAGAGGGTTACGGCGAAAAATGGATGCACTTCATGTACAAACTAGACAATCTCTTTCGAAGTATCAAGGTTTCGGACGAAAAAACTCATTTGTTACACCGACACTTCATTTTTGTAAACTTATTACAACTCTGGACTTTTTTTGCGTTCAGTATGCACCATACAAGGCCACGTCATCAACTTTCAACCCTTTCTGGCATCATTCGCTATTTTTCATGCATTTACTGATTTGTTGTGAGAGCTAAATGACCATGAAATTGAGAAGCATTACAAAATGAACTTTGAAAAGGTTGAAACTTTGCATGGTATCATCATCTCACACACATAGCATGTGCAAAAAAGTAGAGAGGGTTACGGCAAAAACTGGATGCACTTCATGTACAAACTAGACAATCTCTTTCGAAGTATCAGTGTTTCGGACGAAAAAACACATCTGTTACAACGGCACTTCATTTTTTTAAAATGTATTAGAACTCCGGACTTTTTTGCGTTCAGTATGCACGATTCAAGGCAATGTCATCACCTTTCAACCCTTTCTAGCATCATTTGCTATTTTTCATCCATTTACTGATTTTTTTTTTAGAGCTAAATGACCGTGAAATTGAAAAGCACTACAAAATTAACTCTGAAAAGGTTGAAACCTGGCATGGTATCATCATTTCACCCACATAGCATGTGCAAAATAGTAGAGAGGGTTACGGTGAAAACTGGATACACTTCATGTACAAACTAGACAATCTCTTTCGAAGTATGAGGGTTTTAGACGAAAAAACTCATCTGTTACACCGACACTTTTTTTTTAAACTGATTACACCTCCGAACGTTTTTTGCGTTCAGTATGCACCATTCAAGGCCACATCATCAACTTTCAACCCTTTCTGGCATCATTTGCTATTTTTCATGCATTTACTGATTTGTTGTGAGAGCTAAATGACCATGAAATTGAAAAGCACTACAAAATGTACTTTGAAAAGGTTGAAACATGGCATGGTATCATGATTTCACCCACATAGCATGTGCAAAAAAGTAGAGAGGGTTACGGCAAAAACTGAATGCACTTCGTGTACAAACTGGACAATCTCTTCCGAAGTATCAGGGTTTCGGACGAAAAAACACTGCTGTTACAAACGCACTTCATTTTTTTAATTTATTACAACTCGGGACTTTTTTTTGTTTTCGGTATGCATGATTCAAGGCAACGTCATCGACTTTCAACCCTTTCTGGCATCATTTTCTATTTTTCATTCATTTACTGATTTGTTTTTAGAGCTAAATTACCATAAAATTGAAAAGCACTACAAAATGAACTCTGAAAAGGTTGAAACTTGGCATGGTTTCTTCATTTCACCCACATAGCATGTGCAAAAAAGTAGAGAGGGTTACGGAAAAAACTGGATGCACTTCATGTACAAACTGGACAATCTCTTTAGGAGTATCAGTGTTTCAGACGAAAAATTCATCTGTTACACCGGCACTTCATTTTTTCAAACTTATTACAACTCCGTACTTTTTTGTGTTCGGTATGCACCATTCCAGGCCACGTCATCAACTTTCAACCCTTTCTGGCATCATTTGCTATTTTTCATGCATTTACTGGTTTGTTTTGAGAGCTAAATGACCGTGAAATTAAAAAACACTACAAAATGAACTGTGAAAAGGTTTAAACTTGGCATGGTATCATGATTTCACCCACATAGCATGTGCAAGAAAATAGAGAGGGTTATGGCAAAAACTGGAAGCACTTCGTGTACAAACTAGACAATCTCTTTCGAAGTATCAGGGGTTCAGATGAAAAAACTCATCTGTTACACCGGCACTTCATTTTTTTAACTTATTTCAACTCCGGACTTTTTCTGCATTCAGTATGCACGATTCCAGGCCACGTCATCAACTTTCAACCCTCTCTGGCATCATTTGCTATTTTTCATTCATTTACTGATTTGTTTTGAGAGCTAAATGACCGTGAAATTGAAAAGCACTACAAAATAACTCTGAAAAGGTTGAAACCTGGCATGGTATCATCATTTCACCCACATAGCATGTGCAAAATAGTAGAGAGGGTTACGGCGAACACTGGATGCACTTCGTGTACAAACAAGACAATCTCTTTCGAAGTATGAGGGTTTCGGACGAAAAAACTCATCTGTTACACCGACACTTCATTTTTTAAACTTATTACAACTCCAGACTTTTTTTGCATTCAGTATGCACCATTCAAGGCCAAATCATCAACTTTCAACCCTTTCTGGGATCATTTGCTATTTTCCATGCATTTACTGATTTGTTGTGAGAGCTAAATGACAATGAAATTGAAAAGCACTACAAAATGAACTTTGAAAAGGTTGAAACATGGCATGGTATCATTATTTCACCCACATAGCATGTGCAAAAAAGTAAAGTGGGTTATGGCAAAAACTGGATGCACTTCGTGTACAAAGTGGACAATCTCTTTCGAAGTATCAGGGTTTCGGACGAAAAAACACATCTGTTACAAACGCACTTCATTTTTTTTAATTTATTACAACTCAGGACTTTTTTTGTTTTCGATATGCACGATTCAAGGCAACGTCATCGACTTTCAACCCTTTCTGGCATCATTTGCTATTTTTCATTCATTTACTGATTTGTTTTTAGAGCTAAATGACCATGAAATTGAAAAGCACTACAAAATGAACTCTGAAAAGGTTGAAACTTGGCATGGTATCATCATTTCACCCACATAGTATGTGCCAAAAAGTAGAGAGGGTTACGGAAAAAACTGGATGCACTTCGTGTACAAACTGGACAATCTCTTTAGGAGTATCAGTGTTTCGGACGAAAAATCCATCTGTTACACCGGCACTTCATTTTTTCAAACTTATTACAACTCCGTACTTTTTTGTGTTCGGTATGCACAATTCAAGGCCACGTCATCAACTTTCAACCCTTTCTGGCATCATTTGCTATTTTTCATGCATTTACTAGTTTGTTTTGAGAGCTAAATGACCATGAAATTAAAACACACTACAAAATGAACTGTGAAAAGGTTTAAACTTGGCATGGTATCATGATTTCACCCACATACCATGTGCAAAAAAATAGAGAGGGTTATGGCAAAAACTGGAAGCACTTCGTGTACAAACTGGACAATCTCTTTCGAAGTATCTGGGGTTCGGATGAAAAAACTCATCTATTACACCGGCACTTCATTTTTTAACTTATTGCAACTCCGGACTTTTTCTGCATTCAGTATGCATGATTCGAGGCCACGTCATCAACTTTCAACCCCTTCTGGCATCATTTGCTATTTTTCATTCATTTATTGATTTGTTTTGAGAGCTAAATGACCGTGAAATTGAAAAGCACTACGAAATAACTCTGAAAAGGTTGAAACTTGGCATGGTATCATCATTTCACCCACATAGAGTGTGCAAAAAAGTAGAGAGGGTTACGGCGAAAAATGGATGCACTTCGTGTACAAACTAGACAATCTCTTTCGAAGTATCAAGGTTTCGGACGAAAAAACTCATTTGTTACACCGACACTTCATTTTTGTAAACTTATTACAACTCTGGACTTTTTTTGCGTTCAGTATGCACCATACAAGGCCACGTCATCAACTTTCAACCCTTTCTGGCATCATTCGCTATTTTTCATGCATTTACTGATTTGTTGTGAGAGCTAAATGACCATGAAATTGAGAAGCACTACAAAATGAACTTTGAAAAGGTTGAAACTTGGCATGGTATCATCATCTCACACACATAGCATGTGCAAAAAAGTAGAGAGGGTTACGGCAAAAACTGGATGCACTTCGTGTACAAACTAGACAATCTCTTTCGAAGTATTAGTGTTTCGGACGAAAAAACACATCTGTTACAACGACACTTCATTTTTTTAAAATGTATTAGAACTCCGGACTTTTTTGCGTTCAGTATGCACGATTCAAGGCAATGTCATCAACTTTCAACCCTTTCTAGCATCATTTGCTATTTTTCATCCATTTACTGATTTGTTTTTAGAGCTAAATGACCGTGAAATTGAAAAGCACTACAAAATTAACTCTGAAAAGGTTGAAACCTGGCATGGTGTCATCATTTCACCCACATAGCATGTGCAAAATAGTAGAGAGGGTTACGGTGAAAACTGGATACACTTCATGTACAAACTAGACAATCTCTTTCGAAGTATGAGGGTTTCAGACGAAAAAAGCTCATCTGTTACACCGACACTTTTTTTTTAAACTGATTACACCTCCGGACATTTTTTGCGTTCAGTATGCACCATTCAAGGCCACATCATCAACTTTCAACCCCTTCTGGCATCATTTGCTATTTTTCATGCATTTACTGATTTGTTGTGAGAGCTAAATGACCATGAAATTGAAAAGCACTACAAAATGAACTTTGAAAAGGTTGAAACATGGCATGGTATCATGATTTCACCCACATAGCATGTGCAAAAAAGTAGAGAGGGTTACGGCAAAAACTGGATGCACTTCGTGTACAAACTGGACAATCTCTTCCGAAGTATCAGGGTTTCGGATGAAAAAACACAGCTGTTACAAACGCACTTCATTTTTTTAATTTATTACAACTCGGGACTTTTTTTGTTTTCGGTATGCATGATTCAAGGCAACGTCATCGACTTTCAACCCTTTCTGGCATCATTTGCTATTTTTCATTCATTTACTGATTTGTTTTTAGAGCTAAATGACCATAAAATTGAAAAGCACTACAAAATGAACTCTGAAAAGGTTGAAACTTGGCATGGTTTCATCATTTCACCCACATAGCATGTGCAAAAAAGTAGAGAGGGTTACGGAAAAAACTGGATGCACTTCATGTACAAACTGGACAATCTCTTTAGGAGTATCAGTGTTTCAGACGAAAAATTCATCTGTTACACCGGCACTTCATTTTTTCAAACTTATTACAACTCCGTACTTTTTTGTGTTCGGTATGCACCATTCCAGGCCACGTCATCAACTTTCAACCCTTTCTGGCATCATTTGCTATTTTTCATGCATTTACTGGTTTGTTTTGAGAGCTAAATGACCGTGAAATTAAAAAACACTACAAAATGAACTGTGAAAAGGTTTAAACTTGGCATGGTATCATGATTTCACCCACATAGCATGTGCAAGAAAATAGAGAGGGTTATGGCAAAAACTGGAAGCACTTCGTGTACAAACTGGACAATCTCTTTCGAAGTATCTGGGGTTCAGATGAAAAAACTCATCTGTTACACCGGCACTTCATTTTTTTAAATTATTTCAACTCCGGACTTTTTCTGCATTCAGTATGCACGATTCCAGGCCACGTCATCAACTTTCAACCCTCTCTGGCATCATTTGCTATTTTTCATTCATTTACTGATTTGTTTTGAGAGCTAAATGACCGTGAAATTGAAAAGCACTACAAAATAACTCTGAAAAGGTTGAAACTTGGCATGGTATCATCATTTCACCCACATAGCATGTGCAAAACAGTAGAGAGGGTTACGGTGAAAACTGGATGCACTTCGTCTACAAACTGGACAATCTCTTTTGAAGTATCAGGGTTTCGGACGAAAAAACTCATCTGTTACACCGACACTTCATTTTTTAAAACTTATTACAACTTGTCGGTGTACAAAAAGAGGGGTACACTTTTTGTACCCCTATAATTGTGCACGGGCAGTCTGAGCCACGGGCACCACCACACTAAGCAAGGCAAGGGAGGTGAGCCAAGGTAAGGCCGAAGCTCAGGAGAAGCAGAACGACGCCAAGACCAAGACCACAAAGAGCAAAGGGGATGAAGCGGACCCCCCGGCAAGATCCTTGCCGGGAGGCGGTTTTAGCAAACCCGCCAAGACCCTTGCCGTGGCAGCTCGCCCCACACCTACGGAGTGAGTCATCCTTGAGTCCATTGCCCCCATGGGGCAAGGATTCGGGAGACCACCCCGTGGTGGCATGCAGATCTTTGTGAAGACATTCAAGATCAGATACACCCTTTAGAAGATGATGATCCTTGGCGGGATCCGAGCCAAGGAGGACCACAAGGCCCCCGGTAGGAGCCTTCCAGGGATGACAGCAGGCACCACGGCAAGACCCTTGCTGGGGCCCCGGCAAGGCCCTTGCCAAGAACACCCGTAGGGCCACCATCAGGCCCACGCCAGTCAAACCTCCACTGCCGTTCGCATGCAGCTGCCAACCCAACCAGCTGGGCAGGCACCTACGTGGCGGCATGCGGATCTTCGTGGAGACCCACCACTGCGCCACCTCAGCTGCCTGCCTGCCTACATGGCACCGCGGGCGCCGCTGGCCAGGGCGCATGTCGACACGAGAGGGAGCGGCGACGGACGAGACAGGGCTCTCCCCCATCCCCGATAAAGCAAGGACACCTGGGCAAGACGCATTAAATGCGCCTTGTCATGTAATGTGAGGGATAACCTCACATCATTGTACCCTTTCCACCTCCTATGTGCCACTATGGCAACCCCTTTCCTATAAAAGGAGGCCCGAGGTGACCAGGAGGAGGATTCGGCTTTTTGGAGCTCCTCACGCCCCATAGCTAGCTCAAGAACACAGATATACAATCCACCAAAGCAGGAGTAGGGTTTTACGCATCCTCGCGGCCCGAACCTATTAAACAAACCGTGTGCTATCTGTTTGATCCGCTCTTCTCACGACCCTGCGCCCCGCAACCGTAGTAGGGATTCTTGTGATCCCATAGGTGTCGTTCCCACCGACATCTTTGGCGCGCCAGGTAGGGGGCGCAGTTGTGAGAATCGGCTTTAGCAGTTAGTTCGACGCTTCTTCATCGTCATGGCGCCCAAGAAGAAGACGACAGTGGCGGTTGGCCCGTCGGAGGCCGAACATCCCGTCCCAACGCGGGCGAGCAGCGGACCGGTCGCAGAAAGGACCCGGGGCGCCGTTCGTGAACACCAACACCGTCCCAGCAGCTGGAGTTTGGGAGGCGGCGATGTTCGTGCGCCTGGTAACGGGACGCACGCCGCCAAATCCAAAGACGGAGCCAGGCCCTCCGCGGGTGGCGCTGGGCCTTCCAAGATCGCTGCCACCCCGCCTAAAGGCGATGCGAGGGCCTCCAAGACTCCCACGCCGACACCGATGGCGCGCTCCTCTCAAGAGGCGCGCGACTAACAGCGTAATCACGCCGAAGACCCCGGGAGTCGCCACGGGAAGAGCCCCGAGCGCCACTCCCGGGAGGTAGAAGATGGCATGCGACCGCGGGGTCGTGATAGAGCTCCTTCTGACATGGTCAGAAGTCGAAGCGCGTCGCGATCCGTGCAGGTTTCGCTGCCACCAACGCCAGCAGAAGCCCTGGCGCGCGCGCAGTTGCTCCTTGATTTTCCTCCAACTACGGGGAAACTTGATGAATGGAGAGCCACTATCCGAAGCCTTGTTGCGGTGGCCAGCAAAGACGAACCGAGTCCGGTGGAGCCCTCGGGTCGACGCTCCGACAGAGTCCCACGCACCAGTGGCAGTGTCACGACCGGTTTTCCGGGTAATAAATTTCCAGAAAAGACCGTCGTGCTCATTAGCCCCAGGATTACTGTTAGCTGATGAGGCTCCAACTTGATACAGAAATTCCAAGCAGAAAACAAAATATGTAGTACAAGGCCATTCTGGCCTGTGAGTACAACAAATGGTTTCTAGTGGTTGATGGCGGAAGAGGGTTGTGAAACATCAGTGTCTATGGGACTCCATTTCCCATGGGAACAGCTGACCAGGTTAACTCCTATCTTCGTGAGGCTGCTATCTCCATTACTTAGGTTCCGGGGCTGTCATCACGTCGCTCCTCTTCGTGCAAGAAAATCTGGCAAAGACAATAGCCAGGGACAAGCCAGTGAGTACTTTGAATGTACTCGCAAACATTATGAACACAGGTATAATATAACAATGATGTGCTGAAAATATTTTATGCTCATGACGTCAGTCACAAAAGATAAATGAAACTCTGATGCGTGCAAGCAAGTTATTTATAAAAGTGCAATAACATGGTAGTATTAAAATTTATGAAACAAATAACAAGCAATGCCACAGTCGGGCGTCTTAGCGACACCACATAAAGGGCTTTAAAAGAAATGCCACAGTCGGGCGTCTGAGCAACACCACATAAAGGGCTTTAAAAGAAATGGCACAGTCGGGCGTCTGAGCGACACCACAAAAAGGGCTTTAAAAGAAATGCCACAGTCGGGCGTCTGAGCGACACCACATAAAGGGCTTTAAAAGAAATGCCACAGTCGGGCGTCTGAGCGACACCACACAAAGGGCTTTAAAATAAACAATCATAGTGAATATCCCGGAGGTAGAACCATCCCAGAGATACTCGATAATAACAATATTATAACGGGTTAGTCAACAATAATAATAATCATAATTATCACAAGTCACAGGTAGTAGTTCCAGTTCTGGTTAACAGTTTCACCTCCGAAGACCGACACTAAGACCGACACTTGACCCATCCCAGATTGTAATCCTTAACCATGGACACGGCTATTCGAATAGGTTTAATCTCTGCAGAGGGTGTACTCTTTACCCACGAGTAACGGATTTCTTTAGTCCATCGGGACTAATTCCATCTACGGTCTTTTTGTTGAAAACACACCTAACTTGCACACACCAGCTTATCTCACACGTGTCTGGAATCACCCACGACACCTGTTAAGCAAACTCTAAGTGGGGAGGCTACAACCTCGCGTAGCATGGGATCAAATTTATATCGCGCGCTCTAAGGGGTGGCCTCCCCTCTCGGTCCCAATCGGAAACACCCATGCCCCCGCACCAGGTGGCCTGCCTACCAGCTACAACCGGTATCTTCCACCATGGCCTCTCTATACGGTGTGTGCTAGAAAGAGGTTGACAATTTACTGAACCGTACTCTACTTGCTGTAGAGACGAGTGGTAGTACGAAACAAGTATGGGGGTTACTGGCACAAGACTCGATCTACGGTCGACTCAGGAGGTTTAAGTATTCCCTGCATGATTAGCATGACGAATATATTTCAACCAACAGAGTCACCACTCATATCACTTTGCCATGCCATACCAGACATAACCGTCCCGACGGAGACCGGCGACAAACTCATGCCTACCCAAGGCAGAGGTTTTCCCGGGTTCCTGCCGGTATGCATGCAAGGCACATGAGGGTGATTATCATCACAAGTGTGTCCATTTCCAACAGCATGGAAATCAATAACATGCACCCATGTATATGATCATATCACATGAAATAACAAGTTTCTCCAAGGTGAGGTGATGTTATGAGCGTGTCATCGAACACACAAAAATATTATGCCGGGGTTCAGAATGCTTGCCTTCAATGTGTGGAAAGGCAGGGTGCACTCCAAACTTGAAACATTTCTCCTCTCTTCAAAAATCCTATTTTAGCAATATAAAAGAATTAACACACAAAATAAAAACAGCACCAAAAGTTGTTCTGAAATTTTTTCAAATAAATCTTAAAATAAACTAGGTGAAATTTGAGAGAGGTAGGAAAAAGAATCAGTTCATTTGGACTTATATTTAAAAAGATAGAGCCAGTCAAAGATTGGGTCGAATCTGATTTTAAATAAAACAGAAAAAGAAAAACGTTTCAGATAGAAATACGCTTTCGGTCATAGGAGGCGTACTTATGAAGTTTACGCCTTCACTTAAAACACGTGGAGGCGGGGCTGGGTCACTGACAGTGGGTCCACGGGGCCCACTAGTCAGGTTTGACTAGTCTTTCTCCCTCTCCTTCCTCTGTCCCGAGCGGAGGCGGAGCTCCGGCGATCGTCGCCGGCGACTGGCAGCTCCTAGCGGGGCCCCGAGGGCGGGGATGGATCCGCCACTCCAGGGCGGTCCTCCCGGTGGTCGTCAGGTAGGTGGGGGCGGAGGGAGCTGCCGGCGGCCAGCTTCGCGGCGGAGGAGGCTTCGGTGGCGAAGTGGTTTTGTGGCGGCAATGGCTCCCGATCTAAATCAAGTAGGGGGTTGGGTTCCTGGAAGGAAGGAGGGGTTCTTGGTGAAGATAAATGGGAGAGAGAGGCCCTGGTGGCGCTGGAATGGACGGGATAGTGGCAGCGGCAGGAGTTGCCGGAGATGAAGAAGACGACCTCCTGAGGTCGATTGGCTGCCATGGGGAAACTAGGGAGGTGGACTGAGGTTGCATGCGTGCTCGGATGAGTTAGGGGGTCCTTATATAGGCGAGGCAAGGCGGTTCCGCGGCAGCCGGTGATAAGGACGATGGCGAACCGCCTCCCTGTAGCGTCAGGGCGTCGTGGCAACGACGGGAGCTAGCCGACGAGTGGAGGATAAGCTTGCGTTGTTCCTTGGGGCAGGTGGCGAGCCCGGGTGGCTTTGGCGGCGCCGACCGCGGCAGAGGCGCGCTGCGGCCGCCGGTGTGCCGCCAAAAGCTCTGTCGGCGGCGCTGTAGGCTGCCAGGGTGGCTTGGCGCGTTGCTGTGAGGAGGGTAGTGCGTGGCGAGGTGCTGCAGAGCGGGCCAAAATCCAGGGGGGCAGCGTGTCGGCTCGGGCGCGCAGCTGCAATTTGCATGCTCTGGGCGCGCCCAGTGCACGCCCGGGACGTGCTCGACGAAATGCTATGGCATGTTAGGGGGCTCCAAACCACAAGAAAGTTAGCATGGTGGGGTTATAGTCTAAGGCAAAACCATTGGACATGCTGGTCTGGTCAGGGGATTAAGTTCACAGTGTAAACAAAAACTCATGTCAAAATAGATCATGCCCATAAGGTGTTTGACAAAATGCTAAGGGCATTTCGGCATTTCTTGGGGTGGCCAAAAACTCCAGATCAGTGTCTCCTTAGATGTAAGAGAGAGTGGTAGGGTTAGTTTGGCAAAAGGAGAAACTTGCTAGTGCAAGTTTTGCAACACTACATTCCTGGACAGGAAGTAATTGGCATCATTTCATGAATCAAAAATGATCAAATGAGTGTATGCTCCTGGACTTAGGGGTTTAGTAGGGTGGTCTACAAGTAGGATAAAGAATCAAGGGCCAGAGGGCAAGTAAGACTAAGGTTGTTGTACAAACTATCATGATGGACCAGAATGAAGATGAGGTTGGTTCTCTCAAAAATCTCAAAGATCATCCCTGGATTATTGCATATAATGGAATAATATGATCCTACTGACATCCCATAATTTTGGTAGAAGTTTTAAATAAATATTTAAATAGGTTGTAGTGTAAAATTGCCCACTAGACCAGATTTGAAAACTTGGTGTAGAACTCAAAATATCCAATGAATGAAATATATTATTGCACAAAAGTGATTTAGAGACATCACATGATATCTCCAAAATTTGGTGAAATTTTTAGATAAATATATCAAAAGGTTGTAGTTCAAAAAGAGCTCCAAATTTTAAAACAAGTCATTTAATGAATAAAGCTCAGGGTGAAATAATTTTATAAATAAATCTCCTGATTGAGATGTTTTTTTAAATGAGAGGGAAAATAAGTCCAATATATTTTGGAAGGATTCACTTGGGAAAAATTTCTTAATATTAAAAGAAAAGTTTTGAAATCAACAGAGATATACTTGCATGCAAAAATTTTAAACTCTTGGCAAAATTTTAATAACAAAAACCTGGTTAAATTTTTGGGGTGTTACAGGCAGGAAAGCCGGCGGTGCCGCGACCACGGTGCACTCGCCTCCTCCTCGCCCGGTACCGCGGACGCCAGCCCGTCGCGACGCTACGGGCGATGAAATCTCCATAGCGTCGTCCGACCCGCGGACCCACTGTGACCAGTGCCAAGTCCTTCGGGAACGAGAACATGAAGACGCTCGAACCACTATCGAGCGCCGGTGCGAAGCGCGCCACCAGTTAGACAGGCGAGCAGGGCCTGCTGTCAACCACCCGGCACCGGAGAGCCCTGGAGGCCTACCTTACGAGGTAGGCTGTCCGGCTTTTACCCGTGAGCTGCGGCAGTTCCAGTGGCCCACTCACCGCACCTTCAAACCTGACGTGGGCGAAAAGTACAGCGGCAAGACCCACCCGTCCGAGTTCCTCAGCATCTACACCATTGTGATGCAAGCTGCCGGAGCCCGCGACAATAAGGTGCTTGCAAATTACTTTCCGTTGGCTCTTAAACCCAATGCCATGTCATGGTTGATGCACTTGCCGGTAGACTCTATTTCCTCCTGGTCGGATTTGTGCCATGAGTTTGTGGGCGCCTTTACAGGAGGCCACCAAGCCCATGGCCAAGCGAGTGACCTGCACGTCATTCCCCAGAAGGGAGGCGAGAGTCTCCGCAAGTAAATACAGAGGTTCAGCCGGATACAGTACAATATCCCTGATGTTCACCCTGCTGCCATCATCAGCGCGTTCCATCAGCACGTGCGTAACCGCAAGATGAGCGAAGAGCTGGCAATGAACAATGTGAAAGATGTAGCAGAACTCTATGTTCTTGCTGATAGATGTGCCCGGGCTGAAGAAGGAAGGAAGTACTCCGACGAAGACGCCAGCGTGGAAACCGACTCCTTAGATGAAGATACTGCCGCCCCGGCGAAGAAGGGCCGGCGCCGCAACAGGAAGCGCAAAGGTAAAGCCATGCTTGCCGTCAAGGGATCTGATGACACCGGCTCCACCAAGAAAACCAAGGTAGATGACCCCGGCAAGGAAATTGCCGGATGTGTCGCCTGCCGGGCCTTGGCGGTTGCCGAGAAGCCAGGAAACTCCAACAAGCGATACTGCAATATCGATCGCACCAAAGGCCATGCTCTCCAAGACTGCCGACAGGTTGAGCTCCTCGCTGAGAAGCAGAGGGCTGAATATGAGAGGCGGGACAAGGAGAAGGGCCAAGACGGTGCTAAGGGGTCCGGCAAGAAGCATGACGGCCAAGCGGGCCGTCGCGGCAAGGATAAACAATAGGAGAGGCCCGCCCGGGGCCGTGACAAAAAGCCAGAAGACGACGATCACAAAGAGGACGACGAATCCAGCGACCAAGAGTTTCAGAAAGCTACAGAGGCCATGTGCGTCGTTGGCGGCGCCTCGCTACATACTTCTCACCGCCAGCTTAAACAGTGGGCGCGAGAGATTACAGCGGCAGAGCCGTCGTTTGATGCCCAAAGGCCGTTGAAGTGGTCCAGCACACCTATCATTTTTGACACTGAGGATCACCCTGATCGCACTACTGCGGTCGGGTGCTTGCCATTGTTGGTTTCACCAACAATACGCAACCTCAAGGTGACAAAGATGCTAGTCGGTGGCGGGGCCGGTCTGAACTTGATCTCACCTGCCGTGGTCGAGAAACTACAGATTCCGGATGGAGACCTCGAAAAGACGGGCACGTTTTAGGGGGTCAACCCGGGAAGAAGCCAACCTAAGGGAAAGGTCACGCTGCCCGTGACTTTTGGAAGCGATCTGAACTACAGGACGGAGAGGATCATGTTTGATGTTGCCAAGATCCCCTTGCCCTACAACGGGATCCTTGGCTGCCCAGCGCTGGCCAAGTTCATGGCGGCGTCACACTATGCCTACAACACCCTGAAGATGCTAGGACTTGTGACGATCATCACCATCCCCTCCGATAAGAAAGATGCGCTGATTTGCGCTGACCAACTATACCAGCAAGCAGTTGCAGTAGCTGCTGCCACTAGGGCACTTGCTCCTGCCGCTGGGACCCCGAGAGGGAAGAAGAAGAAGAAGACCGGTGAGACCTCGGACACTCACTCTGGCAAGCGCACCTCTCGTGAGTGTAGCGCTCCCGTCGAGGGCGTGCCAGAGAGCTCCATCGGCGGAAACAAGAAGCCCAGGGCCATACCGCCGGGAACCAAGAAGGTTTCTGTCAATGAGGACGACACGGGAGGGGCTTTCACCATAAGATCCACCCTTGATGACAAATAGGAAGACGCGCTCGTCACCTTCCTGCGGGCGAATGTCGGTGTGTTTGCATGGCAAGCTTCCGACCTCCCCGGTGTTCCCAGGGAGGTGATTGAGCACCACCTTGCTGTCTGTCCTCATGCGCGGCCCGTCAAGCAGAAGGTCAGAAAGCAAGCTTTGGAATGACAAGAGTTCATCACAGAGGAGATCCGAAAACTGGAAGCAGCGGGTTTGGTAAGAGGAGTGCTCCATCCAACGTGGTTGGCCAATCCGGTCGTAGTGCGCAAGGCTAATGGGAAGCGGAGGCTGTGTATTGATTACACAGATATCAATAAGGCTTGTCCTAAGGACCCCTTCCCGTTGCCGCGCATCAAACAGATTGTTGACTCCACAGCTGGGTGTGATCTGTTGTCATTCCTCGATGCCTACTCCGGCTACCACCAGATCTTCATGACAAGAGTAGGCGAAGAGAAAACAGCATTCATCACCCCATGTGGTACGTATTGTTTCGTGCAGATGCCTTTTGGGCTGAAGAGTGCTGGTTCGACGTTTGCAAGGGCGGTCCAGATTGGTTTTGAACCCCAGCTCCATAGAAATATGGAAGCTTATATGGATGACATAGTGGTCAAAACCAAGGACAGGGCAACCCTCATACCGGATTTGCAAGAAACATTTGCAAACCTGCGCAAGATCAATCTCAAGATGAACCCTGAGAAGTGCATCTTTGGCGTCCCGTCCGGCAAGCTTCTCGGGTTCTTTGTGTCACAGCATGGGATAGAGGCCAATCCGGACAAGATCAAAGCTATAGAGCAGATTGAAGCACCCAAGCGAATCAAGGATGTGCGCCGGCTTGCTGGTTGCGTCGCCGCCATGGGCAGATTCATTTCCATGTCTGCCGAGCGCGCCCTTCCCTTTTTCAAGATCCTGAAAAAGGCGGGCCCGATGGAGTGGACACGAGAAGCCGAAGCAGCATTGCAAGATTTGAAGAAGTTACTCTCCTCCGCGCTAATACTAGTTGCGCCTAGGCCACATGAGCCATTACTGCTATACCTGGCGGCAACGAACCAGGTGGTCAGCGCCGCACTAGTGGCACAGAGAGAGGTTGACGACGAGGTAATGGCAGCGACAGAGCCCGACACCACCAATGCAGAGATGACACCGCCAGTTGAAGTGCCGCCAAAGAAGAAAATGATGCATCACCTGGTCTACTTTGTTAGTTCCCTCCTGCAGGGAGCTAGCTCAAGGTACTCCGGCGTGCAGAAACTGCTCTTCGGCCTTCTTATGGCCTCGAGGAAGCTGCATCACTACTTCCAGGCACACGAGATCACTGTCGTCACTCGCCTCCCTCTGCAACGGATATTGCACAATCCAGATGCAACGGGAAGAATTGTGGAATGGGCACTGGAGCTGTCCAGCTTTGGCCTCAAGTTTGAAAGTACTTCGACGATTCAGAGCCGAGTCCTGGCAGAGTTCATTGCAGAATGGACCGCAACGCCAGACGAAGAAGCCCAAGAGACTGCTCTCCTCGGCAAGGAGGCAAGTTGCAGTTGGATCATGTACTTTGATGGAGCTTTCTCCTTACACAGCGCCGGGGCTGGCGTACTGCTTGTCGCGCCCACCCGAGAGAACCTCAACTACGTGATCCAGATGCACTTCCCCAGGGAGGTGTCAACAAACAATACGGCAGAGTACGAAGGCTGCTTGCCGGTCTTAGGATCGCGACGGACCTTGGAAGCAAGAAGCTCATCGTCAGGGGCGACTCGCAGCTCGTCGTCAAGCAAGTCAACAAGGACTACCAGAGCCCGTTGATGAAGGCCTACGTCGATGAAGTGAGAAAGCTGGAAGAGCGTTTCGACGGTATACAGGCTGAATACGTTCCCCGAGCGGAGAACGATATCGCCGATTACCTGTGAAAACGCGCTGCCCTCAAGCTACCTGTGGAACCAGGTACCTTTGTGCTCCAGCTAACTCAGCCATCCGTTGATCCATCAACAGAGCAGAACAAGAGGAGGAAATTAGGACCCGACAAGTACTTCCCCGCCGAGCTCCCCGGAGCCGCCAGCAAGGATGTTGCCGGGGACACTGAGCCCGCCACGGGACGGCTAGCTCTGGTGGAGCGTCAAGCTCTTGCCGTCGAGACAGCCACTCCTATAGCGGAGGAAATGCCTTTATTCCTCGCCGTCGAGCCCCAGGCTACAGCGTGGGCATAGCATACCGTCTGATTCCTCCAAACAGGGGAACTTCCTGAAGAGCAGGAAGAAGCGGAAAAAGTAGCCCGTCGCTCTACCATGTACCAGTTCATCGATGACGTCCTGTATAGAAAGAGGCCGAACGGTGTGAAATTGAAGTGTATCACTCAGGAGGAAGGACTGGAGCTGTTGGCGGAGATACACGAAGGCATATGTGGATCCCACATCGGGTCAAGGGCCCTTGCCGGCAAGGCATTTCGGCAAGGCTTCTTCTGGCCCACCGCCCTCCAGGATGCGATGACACTAGTCACCAGGTGTGAAGCGTGTCAGTTCCATTCAAAGAAGCTTCATCAGCCAGCTCAAGCCCTTCAAACCATTCCTCTCTCCTGGCCCTTCTCGGTCTGGGGGCTCGACATACTGGGCCCTTTCCCCCGTGCTGTCGGGGGCTTTGAGTACTTGTACGTTGCAATCGACAAGTTCCCAAAGTGGCTGGAGGTGGAGGAAGTGAGGAAGGTCACAACTCAGTCAGCCATCAAGTTCTTCAAGGGACTAGTGTGCCGTTTTGGTGTACCCAACAGGGTCATCACCGACAATGGCACACAGTTCACAAGCCGCACCTTCATGCAATATATCCAAGACCTCGGCAGCAAAGTCTGTTTCACTTCCGTTGCTCACCCACGAAGCAATGGTCAATCTAAGAGGGCAAACGCTGAAGTACTGTGTGGCTCAAGGACCAAGACCTTTGACAGGCTGCACAAGAGTGGAAGGCGCTGGATTGATGAGTTGCCGACGGTTCTTTGGTCGATCAGGACGACGCCAAATCGAGCCACCGGCCAGACAACCTTTGCCCTAGTATATGGGGCAGAAGCAGTTCTCCCCACTGAACTCATATATGGGTCACCTCGAGTGCTCGCTTATGATGAGCTTGAGCAAGCCAACTGCGGCAAGATGACGCAATGCTCCTTGAGGAAGATCGCCTTCGGGCGGCTATGAGAGCAGCACGCTACCAGCAAGCCTTGCGCCGCTACCATAGCCGCAAGGTTCATGCCCGAAGCCTTGAGGAAGGTGACCTTGTCCTTCGGCGCGTTCAATCGGCCAAGAATTCCAACAAGTTGATGCCAAAGTGAGAAGGCCCTTATCGGTAATACGAGTCACCAGGCCCGGCGCAGTCCGCCTGGAGACCGAAGATGCCGTTTCGGTGAGTAACTCCTAGAACATTGAGCATCTTCGCAACTTTTACCTGTGAGGCACGGCTTGCCGGGCCCCTGGCAAGCCACCTTTTATACAAGCATTGCCGATGATGCATTTAACCCTTTGTACAAAGCCAGGCGCAGACCCTGAGCACAAGTAAATGAAGCGCTGGCGCCCTAAGTTATAGCATGCATGATAGGTCGAGTCTCGTCCTTGGTTAGGGTTGATAGTGCTTAGCAGCGACTAACCCCTAGCTTAGAGGTCAAGTGTGCGTCTCTTTGCCGTTCTTTTGTCTTCTTTGGTTCGCAGGACTAACAGATATCCTTGCCGGATCACTTGAGGACGAAAAAGAGAAGAGGGACAGACCAGCATCTAGACCCCGGCAAGCCAGTATTGCCGGGGGCTGCAAGAGCAAAGATTCACCCACGGCAAACCAGAGTTGTCGGGGCTATAGCTTCAGATAAGTTCTTCATCCCTTATCATGCATTCCCTTATGGACTGAGGTATGTGAAACCTTGTTTTTTTCCTAAAGCTATCGTGCTCCCCTAACTCTAGGCCCTAGGGCTTGTTCCTGGGGCCAGGTTTGGTCGTAGTCGCGACAGCGAGAGGATGAAACAAGGAGCCTGAACCCACCTCATGCCTGCCTCCGCCAAAGGTGTGAGAAAGGTCGAGCGAAGCGGGGAGACGGCAAGGCCTGTTGCTGGGCAAGGAAATGTTTATCTTAAAGATATCAAGGATTTACTCCTTGTCGTGGGTTCTACCCACAAACAAATGACCCGGCAAGCATCCCTTTTTCATTAAAAACATTCCACTCAGGTACTGTCCATAGGGAGTGAAAAACATGAATGATGGGATTACAAGTTTTAAATTCAGCTAAGGCCTGAAGGCTTACAAACTAAAAAGAGATAAAGTGCTCGTAATCCCTTTCTTGTCCCTCTCCTCAGGAGGCAGGTCAAGGAGGCGAAAAGGGCAAAAGGGGTGCCTAGGCGAGCTACGGGTGGCAGAAGACACCAAGAGAACATCTCGGTGGCCGTCCGAAGGCTGGATGGTGATGGCGGCGCCGGAAGCAGAGCTCGAAGACAAGGCGGTAGGACGCCAGCACGCGTCGAAGGCATCGGTGCCCGCGTACTCCGACTTAACGGCCTTGCCACCCGCCCTCTTCCTCTTCCGCAGCCTCCCAAGGAGATGACCCCGAGAAGTTCAGGGAGCCGGCGACGCGGATGATGGGGTCGCCGGTGCCGCACGGAGCGGCACCCGACACCTAATCGGACCCGTCATCCTGCCGCCTACTACCCTCGTCATTGCTAGCGCTGTCCTCCTAATCACTCCCGCCTGAGGAGGAGCCTTCACTATCAGAAGAGCTCTCCACGCAGCACCTTGCATGGGTCCCAAAGCACCCGAAGACCTTGACGGAGAGAAGGACACCCTCCATCAGCTTAAAATGGAGAGTGAGCCCCTCTGTCAAGCGGTGGATATGGGCAAATGTCTTCCATCCCCGATGGAGATACATCACGTGAGGGGCGGGGAAGTCGACGCGGGCCCGCGTGCCACTGATCCCGCAGCCCCTCATGTGCAGCCACAACGACTCCGGCGGATCCAGCTCCATCTCCCGCACGAATGGAGTCGGGAGACGAAGGCAACGGCGAGGCGGCCGGCGTAGCCTGACGAAGAACTCACAAGGGTCATCCCCAACGTGGCCCTCCATGGGGGGAGGAACTGCTGGCGGAGGCGAGGCCGGCGCGCCGCCCCGTCCTCCTCTTCCCCGAGCGCCTCGGCCTCGCCCACGGCCTCGCCCCCTCCCCCTTCCCCTCGCGGTTGGCTCTGCCACCACGGGTGCAGGAGAAGGAGGGACGCGTTGTCGAGCGGCGACCCTCGCCGCCACCGTTGAAGGACCATGATTCCCTCTCTCCATGGCGGATGGAAGGGGGGAGCAGAAGCTGAAGGAAGGAGGAGATGAAGGAATGCGGGATGCCATCCCCCCTCCCACTCTTTATAAAGGAATGGGGTGGGGGCTCGGCCGCCCCACTCAGCCAATCAAGACGCGGAAGGAGCACGGAACTGGGACCGACCTGCCGCCCCAGCCCGTGGCGGCCCGGTTTCCCACCTCCACCATTCGCCACCCCAAGCGCATGAGAGCCATGTGGCAGGCGTGCAGGACCGAGGCGACGGGTGAGGCGACCTCTCCCCACCCCGTGATCATGGGGAGTGGACGCCTTGAAGACCATGCCTCGGCCCCGTTCAGTAAATGGATCGCGCCTCCACGCCTCCCTCCGTTTATGGGGAAGGCGCGAACCGCCCCCTTTACTACGACGTGACGCATGCATGCAGAGCTCAGCCCCACGCATGCTGCCCACGTCACACATTCCTCCCCAGGCCACGCCACGCGCGGGAAGCATGGGAAGCGCAGTGCGCGAAGAGACTTACCGCGGTAAAAACCGCCCCGCCTGCCCGCGCACCGTTTTTGGGCCTAGCCCAATGACGAGACTACGCTTACGTGTGGCCCAGGCCCGGGAGCTCCTGTCGGTGTACAAAAAGAGGGGTACACTTTTTGTACCCCTATAACTGTGCACGGGCAGTCTGAGCCACGGGAACCACCACACTGAGCAAGGCAAGGGAGGTGAGACAAGGTAAGGCCGAAGCTTAGGAGAAGCAGAATGACGCCAAGACCAAGACCACAAAGAGCATAGGGGACGAAGCGGACCCCCCCCCCCGGAAAGATCCTTGCCGGGAGGCGGTTTTAGCAAACCCAGCAAGACCCTTGCCGTGGCAGCTCTCCCCACACCTACAGAGTGAGTCACCCTTGAGTCCACTGCCCCCATGGGGCAAGGATTCGGGAGACATCCCCGTGGTGGCATGCAGATCTTTGTGAAGACATTCAAGATCAGATACACCCTTTAGAAGATGATGATCCTTGGCGGGATCCCAGCCAAGGAGGACCACAAGGCCCCCGGCAAGAGCCTTGCCAGGGATGACAGCAGGCGCCACGGCAAGACCCTTGCCGGGGCCCCGGCAAGGCCCTTGCCAAGAACACCCGTAGGGCCACCATCAGGCCCACGCCAGTCAAACCTCCACCGTCATACGCATGCAGCTGCCGACCCAACCAGCTGGGCAGGCACCTGCGTGGAGGCATGCGGATCTTCGTGGAGACCCACCACTGCGCCACCTCAGCTGCCTGCCTGCCTACATGGCACCGCGGGCGCCGCTGGCCAGGGCGCGTGTCGACATGAGAGGGAGCACCGACGGACGAGACAGGGCTCTCCCCCATCCCCGATAAAGCAAGGACACCTGGGCAAGACACATTAAATGCGCCTTGTCATGTAATGCGAGGGATAACCTCACATCACTATACCCTTTCCACCTCCTGTGTGCCACTGTGGCAACCCCTTTAATATAAAAGGAGGCCCGAGGCGACCAGGAGGAGGATTCGGCTTTTTGGAGCTCCTCACGCCCCATAGCTAGCGCAAGAACACAGATATATAATCCACCAAAGCAGGAGTAGGGTTTTACGCATCCTCGCGGCCCGAACCTGAATAAATGAACCGTGTGCTATCTGTTTGATCCGCTCTTCTCACGACCCCGCGCCCCACAACCGTAGTAGGGATTCTTGTGATCCCATAGGTGTCGTTCCCACCGACACAACTCCGGACTTCTTTAGGTTTAGTATGCACCATTCAAGGCCACGTCATCAACTTTCAACCCTTTTTGCCATCATTTGCTATTTTTCATGCATTTACTGATTTGTTGTGAGAGCTAAATGACCATGAAATTGAAAAGCACTACAAAATGAACTCTGAAAAGGTTGAAACTTGGCATGGTATCTTCATTTCACCCACATAGCATGTGCAAAAAAGTAGAGAGGGTTACGGCAAAACTGGATGCACTACGTGTACAAACTGGACAATCTCTTTCGAAGTATCAGGGTTTTGGACAAAAAAACATATTTGTTACAATGGCACTTCATTTTTTAAATTTGTTACAACTCCGGACTTTTTTGCATTCAGTATGCACGATTCAAGGAAACGTCATCAACTTTCAACCCTTTCTGGCATCATTTGCTATTTTTCATTCATTTACTGATTTGTTTTTAGAGCTAAATGACCGTGAAATTGAAAAGCACTACAAAATGAACTCTGAAAAGGTTGAAACTTGGCATGGTATCATCATTTCACCCACATAGAATGTGCAAAAAAGTAGAGAGGCTTACGGCTAAAACTGGATGCACTTCGTGTACAAACTGGACAATCTCTTTCGAAGTATCAGGGTTTTGGACAAAAAAATTCATCTGTTACATCGGCACATCATTTTTTAAACTTATTAAAACTCCGTACTTTTTTGCATTTAGTATGCACCATTCAAGGCCACGTCATCAACTTTCTACCCTTTCTGGCATCTTTTGATATTTTTCATTCATTTACTGATTTGTTTTGAGAGCTAAATGATCGTGAAATTAAACACTACAAAATGAACTGTGAATAGGTTTAAACTTGGGATGGTATCATCCTTTCATCCACATAGCATGTGCAAAAAAGTAGAGAGTGTTATGGCAAAAATTGGAAGCACTTCGTGTACAAACTGGATAATCTGTTTCGACATATCTAGGGTTCGGATGAAAAAACTCATCTGTTACACCGGCATTTCATTTTTTTAAACTTATTACAACTCTGGACTTTTTATGCATTCAGTATGCATGATTTAAGGCCACGTCATCAATTTTCAACCCTTTCTGGCATCATTTGCAATTTTTTATTCATTTACTGATTTGTTTTGAGAGCTAAATGACCGTGAAATTGAAAAGCACTACAAAATAACTCTGAAAGGTTGAAACTTGGCATGGCATCATCATTTCACCCACATAGCATGTGCAAAAAAGTTGAGAGGGTTACGGCGAAAACTGGATGCAATTCGTGTACAACCTGGATAATCTCTTTCAAAGTGTTAGGGTTTGGGACGAAAAATCTCATCTGTTACACGGACACTTCATATTTTTAAACTTATTACAACTCCGGACTTTTTTAGCGTTTAGTATGCACCATTCAAGGCCACGTCATTAACTTTCAACCCTTTCTTGCACCATTTGCTATTTTGCACGCATTTACTGATTTTTTGTGAGAGCTAAATGACCATGAAATTGAAAAGCACCACAAAATGAACTCTGAAAAGGTTGAAACTTGGCATGGTAACATCATTTCACCCACATAGCATGTGCAAAAAAGTAGAGAGGGTTACAGCAAAAACTTGATGCACTTCGTGTACAAACAGGACAATCTCTTTCGAAGTATCAGGGTTTTGGACGAAAAAACTCATCTGTTACACCGGCACTTCATTTTTTTAAACTTATTACAACTCCAGATGTATTACCAATTTGAATATAATGATAAAACACACTAATATTAAAGATAAGAAAAAAGAATCACTTAAAAAACTATTTTTAAGTTAAGTTATTCACAAAGTAGTGATTCACACAAATTTCAAATAATTCAAATTTAAACTATTCAAATTTGATAACTACTGGCACTAACAGAAAGTTTGTAATTTTTTGTACCTAAAGCAAAAATGTTCAGAAAGAAACTCTAAAAACTACTCAGAAATAAATAAAAGAAAAAACTATTTGAAAAAATATTTCGGCGCTGCCCAGTGGGCCTGCTCGGCCTTGGGCGTGGATATGCAGGCCTATAAGGCCCAGCAGCCTCACAGGGCAGCGCGGCAAAGTTAGGCCGAGAAGCCTGCTTTAGAGAGGAGCTCGAAGGAGCAGCCGCAGCTGGGTTTATAAACCAGTGCGGCTGCCTTTCGCTTGGCGAGGTGGAACTAAACTTTGTGCACTGCTGGATGGGAGCGCACCCCCTTTAGTACCGGTTCGTGGCTCCAATTGGTACTAAATGGGGGGGGTCTTTAGTACCAGTTAGTGGCACCAGCCGGTAGTAAAGGCCTGCCCTTCCTGCCGCTTCGCCTGGCCAAAATTGACCTTTAATACTGGATGGTGGCTCCAACCGGTACTAAAGACCTCTCCTATATAAACAGCACTTACGAAAATTTCAGTTAGTTTCTATTCATCTGTTCGTCACGCCCGTCCCTGCGCCACCCCCGTCGCCGCCCCAGCCCATCGCCGTCGTTGCTGCCCCCGTCGCGCATGCCCCGTCACCGCCCCAGCCGGTCCCCGTCATTTGCCGCCTCGTGTTGCCGCGCCCCAGCCCGTCCCGGCCCGTACGTCGTTGCCGCCCCCATCGCGCGCGTCCCGTCGCCGCCCCGGCCCGTCCCCATCGCCTCGCATCGCCGGTCGTCGCCCCGCTGTAAGATCGACCGCACACCCCGGCCGGCCCCCTGCCGCTCGCTGGTGGCCTCTGTGCACACGCACACACACAAGTAAACACACACGCACTGCTCACACACAGACAGATTTTTTCTTAATGATTTTTTCTATTTTCTATTTTTTAGTTTGTTATAATTTTAGTTTATATAAATGTTAGATTATATATATATATATATATTAGATATTAATGTCAAATGTTAGATGAATTAGATAGAAATATATGTTAGATATTAATGTCAAATGTTAGATGAATTAGATGAATTAGCTAGATATTAATGTTAGATGAGTTAGTTTTTTATACTTTTAGTTATAGATGAATTAGATATATTACTGTTAGATGAATTAGATATATAATAAATTTAGGTATATGAGATTTGATCATCTAATTAAAATTTTACTATTAGAACTAGCTACTTTATTTTTAGTAAGAAAATTAATAGAACTAGTTTAGTTGAATTAGTTGAACTAGTTAGTTGAATTAGTTGAGCTACTTTATTTAGGTATATTTTTAGTAAGTGCTTAGTTGAATTAATTAGTTGAACTAGTTGAATTAATAGAACTAATAAGTGTTTAATGTTTCACCTATGAACATTGGAAATTTCATGTGACGACGAAAACGATTTCATTATGTGCGAATACTGCGAAGACCAGCGCAGCCTGTGCGACAGAAATTTCCTAGTTGATGATAGGCGCTTCAGCATCAAGCTGGATGAGACCTTTGAAGTGGATACAGTAAGTCACAACAAAAAGTATTTTTTCGTAATTAAGTATGACTTATGCTTCATTTGCTTCAACTTATAATTTGAAATTTTCACTATTCTACTGGCGTATCCCCTGCCATGCAAGAATTTTTGTCTTAGATCAGATAGGTTTCAGTCCTAACAAAACTATGGAGGTAAAGAGAGTTTACTTGAAGACCGAGCATGGTTATACCTTCAACGTCAAATTATACAATGCAGACACCTACACCTATTTTGAATGCAAAACTTGGTAAGCACTATGCAAGGCTTATGCATTTGAGCCTGATATGTTTATCACCTTTGATATTCGTCCCGAAGATGATATTGAAGGTAATAGAGACATTTGGGTCGATGTGCAGACGCCTCCAGGTCTACCATTATGTGAGTTTATCAACCATATTTATGTCTTCGATATTGTTTATTCAAAAATAGTTGACAACTAATTTCTATTGACAGCTTATTTCCATTCAAGCAAACATGTCCAGCGCTTGGTAGACAGGACCGTCCACTATCCCGGGGCTGAACTAAACTGCGAGGAGATAAGTCATTATGTTCCATGGCTTGAGGATCTTGATGCTGTCAAGAGAAATTATTTCCCTAAATTTGAAAATCTTAGTACTCAAAAGGTGTGAACAATAGTGATCGTATTGAACTACGGTCACATCTATTTAGGAAAGATGGTAAGATTTTTACTGTTTGTCCTTAGTGCATCTTTTGCATACATTATTTTTCAAGCTAAACTTCATTGCTAAGTAATGTTACTATACGATGTTCTTCAAGAGGGACTCCGATGATAGTTGTGCCTCGGTGGATCGGTACTAAAGGTCGCATGTCAATGGTTAGCTTACGGACGAGACATCCTACATTGCACATGAGTGCATTCAGGATTTCTACAATTGAGGAATGCTTAATAGTGAAAGACTGGAGCAAAATTGTGAAGGATCGTGCAGAAGTACTAGCGGCAGCAATCAGAAGCGCAGCCCACGATTAGGAGATAAGTTCATCTGCATGCTCCAATATGATGAATCAGGAGAGCTATACATGTTTTATGCTATTTTACCTGAGAGAGAGCAACATGAGTGATTAGCATGCTCTTAGTACTTGTCCTCTCATGTCCGTGTTCTTCGTCCTAAACTTAATCTCAAAGAGTGATTTGCTTTTGTGGTCTTATAACGCTTACAATCTCATGACCATGTTGAACTCAATGATATCTTTGCTTCTGGTACAAGTGAATGTTTCTTCTTTAAGCTAGTGTTGGTGGTGATTAGATAGCGGTGATGACTATGATGATTAAATAGTGGTAATGACGACTATGATGATTTTTAGCTAGCTAGTATACCGTTGTTGGTGATGATATGATGCAAGAGTTTTTATATTAATATGATGATGATGAGTTATTATATCATTTATGAAAGAAACATAGATTACTTTCAACTAGACGGATCCTAGCTAAGTGATCAAGTATATGCCGTATCCATATTACTTAGTACCGGTTGGTGTTACCAACTGGTACTAAAGGTCTCCCTGCACCCGTCCCTGGCTCGTGCCACGTGGTGGCACTTTAGAGGAGGTTCGTGCCGAACCGGTACTAGGGGGGCTTTTTGTCCCCACCCTTTATTGTCGGTTACAGAACCGGCACTAAAGGACCTTACGTACCGGTGCTAAATCCCGGTTCTGCACTAGTGTAATAGGGCTATAATTTTGAAATAAGTACAAAAAGGGAACATAAATGTGGATCTATAAATGATTCAAACTTGAGAAGTTTTTAATAGTATATAATCTGGATGAATAAAATTTTATTGATATATTATATTGTAGTTCCAAAATAAATATTGACTATATGGAGATATATCAATAGAACTATATAGAGATATAGTGCTACTATAATGGACTATATGGAGATATAGTGCTTGTAACAAAAGAATCACACAAAGCCAGATATCACATACACAAATAACATTAAGGTTTGAAGAGTATCAAACTGAGTGATGAAGGCTCTACCACTAGCAGAGCATGAGAAATACCAGATACTCATGTATGTTAGAAAAAAATGCAACTATATTATTGACTCTAGTGCAAGTGGGAGACTGTTGGAAATATGACCTAGAGGAAATATTATTTGTACTATAATATTTAGATATTCATCATTAAGAGTTTACATTCTATGCTATAACTATTATGATCCTAACATATGTGATTCAGTGGAAAACTCATATGCACATGTGGAATGATAAACCAAAAATAAAAACTTCCTAGTCTTGGCTCTGGGACTAGCTCAAGTGTTGTTGTTGATCATGTTTTCTGGACCATAGGATACCGTTAAGTGTAACGATGATCCAAAAACAACATTGAGATTATGGCGTTAGAAGAATGATCATATTGAAACGACCAAATCTTGTTTGTTATGAATTGAGTTAATATCGTTTGTAATCAATTGCAATAACATGGAGTGTTAACATGTGACTTTGCTCCTTACACCATGAGAGCATCGTAGTCACTTCTTACCATACAATGGGCTTTCGGGTTACTCAAACGTCACCTGTAACATGGTGATCATAACGATAACTTACAGGTTCATCGGAAAGTTTGACAAGGCACTAGATAGCTCAAGAATGGGATTTACTCCTCCGATGATGGAGAGATATTCTTAGGTCCCTCTCTGTGTGATGGCATCAATCATCGTCTGGCCAGATGAAACGTCCCAAACGTATCTACTTTTCCCAACACTTTTGCTCTAGTTTTGGACTCTAATTTGCATGATTTGAATGGAACTAAACCAGACTGCCGCTGTTTTCAGTAGAATTGCCATGATGTTATCTTTGTGCAAAAATAGAATTTCTCGGATTGGGCTGAAAATTTATGGAGAATATTTCCAAAATATATAAAAGATATTGGCGAAGAGAACTACTGGAGGGGGCCCACCTAGGAGACACAAGCTCAGGGGGCATGGCCAACCCGAGGGCGCCCCCCCAGGCTTGTGGGCCCATAGAGCCTCCGACAACCCTAATTCTAACTCCATATATACCTATGATGTCTACTACGTAGTTTCATTCTTGTAGACTCGTGTTGGGCCTCCAAGTGCAGAGTTTTGTAGGATAGTAGCAATTTTCCCTCAAGTGGATGACCTAAGATTTATCAATCCGTGGGAGGCGTAGGACGAAGATGGTCTCTCTCAAACAACCCTGCAACCAAATAACAAAGAGTCTCTTGTGTCCCCAACACACCAAATACAATGGTAAATTGTATAGGTGCAATAGTTCGGCGAAGAGATGGTGATGCAAGTGTAGTAATGATAGTACATGGCCTAGGTTTCATACTTCCGCTAGTGCAATCTCTCAACAATGCTAACATAGTTAGATGATATGGCAATCCCTCAATGTGCGATAAATAATCACTCCAAAGTTTTTATCTTGCGGAGAACATATGATGAAATTGTTTGTAGGGTACGAAACCACCTCGAAGTTATCATTTCTAATCGATCTATCGAGCTATTCCTATAAGTGTCACAAACAACCCAATAGTTTGTACTAAAATAACACCATATGATACACATCAACCAACTCTAATGTCACCTAGATACTCCAAACGAGTATCCTTGAGTTGATTATACAATATGCATCAAACAACTTCGGATTCATAATACTCAATACAACACAAAGAACTTCAAAGAGTGCCCCGAGATTTCTACCGGAGAAACAAAGACGAAAACGTGCATTAACCCCTATGCATAGGTTACCCCAATGTCACTTCGGGAATCTGTGAGTCGAGTGCCAAGACATGCATCAAGTGTTCTCGAATCCATAAAAGTATTCAATCCGGTAATAATGAAATCTCAAAGGTAAAACTCAATTCATCACAACAAGATAGAGAGGGGAAGACACCAGATGATCCAACTGTATTAACAAACCTCGTGGTACATCAAGATCATGCCAAATCAAGAACACAAGAGAGAGAGAGAGATCAAACACATAGCTATTAGTACAAACCCTCAGCCCCGAGGGTGGACTACTATCTCCTCATCATGGTGGCCGCCGAGATGATGAAGATGGCCTCCGATGATGATCTCGCCCTCCGGCAGGGTGCCAGAATAGGGTCTAGATTGGTTTTTCGTGGCTACAGAGGCTTGCGGCGGTGGAACTTCCGATCTAGGGTTATTTCTGGGGGTTTATGTATTTATAGGATTTTTTGGCGTCGGCCTCACGCTGAGATGGGCCTCGAGTTGCGGACTACCCACCAGGGCGCGCTAGAGGGGGTGGCACGCCTTGGTGCCTAGTGGGCCTCAGGGGGCCCCTCCGGTGGTTCTTTTCTCCAACATACTTCATTTGTTCCAAAAAAAATTCTAAAAAGTTTCTTCCAATTCCGAGAACTTTTATTTCTACCAAAAAAACAACACCACGGTAGTTCTGCTGAAAACAACGTCAGTCCAGGTTAGTTCCATTCAAATCATACCAAAACCATATAATTTTTTTGTAAACATGGCATAAATATTTCATAAATAATAGATACGTTGGAGACGTATCAGCATCCCCAAGCTTAGTTCTTGCTCGTCCTCAAGTAGGTAAATGATAAAAGAGATAATTTATGAAGTGTGAATGCTAGCGTAGTGCATAAGTTTGATCAATGATAATTTCAATCACTTCTCCTAGCATCATAACAGCAAATCTTTCTCATAAAACTCATAATGATAAATTATCAATCAATCCACATGTTATGTTTCAAACAATGCCTTCTCTTGAAAGTTGACAACCTATGTTATCAGTCACCAAACAATTGCAATTCAACTTATTCTCAACAAAGTCTAAGTAAGAGCTCCACATACTCAATCATCATATAGTCTTCTATGATTTCTGGTACTCAAAGCATATTTTTAGAAAAAATGGCATCCATCAAACACAGAGAAAGATAGGCGCTTAATGTTTTGCCTCCCAACTCATTTATCATAGACACATTTGTCAACAATAATAAATCTTGATCAAATATATTTAACTGGCCATATGTGCCTAGATCTTTCCCCACCACATGATGCTTGCCAACTAGAGAATAATTGAGGTTGAAGTGAGAATGCATACTATTGACTCTTGCATAAAAGTAAATACAGAAAAGTAAAAGATAGGCCCTTCGCAGAGGGAAGCAGAGGTTGTCATGTGCTTTTTATTTTTGGATGTGCAAGCTCTTAATGCAAAGGAACGTCACATTATATTGCCCCTTATGATAGTAACCTTTATTATGAAGTCCGTCGCTTTTATTACTTTGCCATCACAAGTTTGTACAACGCTTATTTTCCCTTACAATAAAAGATCAAACATATTTAGGAGCAGTTTTAATTGCTTTATGCACTGATGACAACTTACTTGAAGGATCTTATTCAATCCATAGGTAGATATGGTGGGCACTCATGGAAACAAACTGGGTTTAAGGGTTTTTGGATGCAGAAGTAGTATTTCTACTTAGTACAAATGTTTAGCTAGCAGAAGATCTTAAGCAAGCACTACATGTTGGAGGATCCATAACAATATAACTTCTATGCAAATATACACAACCATAACTCATTATGTTGTCTTCCTTGTCCAACTTGAACTAATTTGCTCAAGTTTGAAAATAGCGCCAATTCCAGTTCTACCCCTAGCTCGAACCCACTACTCAGTTTTGCCCCTAGTTTTCGGGTATGCTCAGTTTTGCCCCTCTGCCATCAGTGCCACTTATAGAGATGCCCCTCCGTTCCGTTTCCGTCCAGTCAAGGCTATTTGACCGCTAACTTGCCGTCAGTTTGACATATTTGCCCCTCTTTCTTACATGTGGGCCCTCTCTTACCTCTTCGCTTCACTCTCTCTGCTCTTCTTCAACCTCTCGACGGCTCGTTGGAGAGGGGATAGAGCGACTGCAGCAGGATTCAGAGGCCGACGGTGGGTTGATTTGGAGGGCGGCGGCATGTCCACATCGAGCTCGTCGGTGGCTTGCGAGGTAAGTGTGGCTCGTCGGTGGATCAATCTGGGGGGATTTCTGTCCCAATTAGGGTTCATCGGATTGGGGATTTCCTGCGTTTAGGTCGATGGTGTTGGGATTGTTCAGTTTCTATCCGAGTTCTACCTCCCCCATCCGTCATTCTCTGGGCTGGAGATGAGCACCACGCGGCGGTGCGCAGGGCACGGTCTCATCCCCGCTCGTCGCGTCACCTGGGGAGGTGCAAGCACGGGAAGAAGATTCTTAGGCTGCCCCCTAGATGTAAGGGATTAACTCTCATTCCCACTCTGTCTGTCCTCTCATTTTGCTTTCATTATTTGCCAATTTTTTGTTGTATAATGTAAGATATAATTCTGCAGCTCCTTGATGAATGTGACTGGGTAGTTTGGATTGATCCCCCTCCCACAGATTGTGTTGCTCGTGCATTCGAGGAACTTCATGCTGGATTGGAGAAAAGCTGCCTGAAGTCCCATCACTTGGAGAGGAGGTTGATGTACTTAACAGAGAAGAACAAGAAACTCAAGTTGAATATCAAGAACAGAAATGAACTTATGCAAACATGGGGATTTCTCATAGTAATTTGCATTAGCATTTTGGCATCAGTTTTTTCTGAGTGGTTTAAGAATCCATACTACCTGGATTATGGTCTATAATAAATGTAATGTATTGTTGTGTGAGCTATCTTAATTAGTTGTATTTGTTCCAAAGCACATTGGAAATGAGTTTCATCTGGTGTAATGTGATAAGTTTTAACTGGAAATGAGTTTGCTATTTTGAGTACATTGTGTTCCATTTTGTAGCAATGTTGTAGTGTGACAAAACTTGACAGTGCAGTAGTAATGTGACAAAAATGACAGTTAAATGGGCACACTAGCAGCTGGACCAAACATAGGACATGATCACATTGAGACATAAGAGAGTTCACGGCATTGTGCCACAACAAACTTCAAATATAGTACATGACCTTACAGTTTTCACACCCACAACAAATTTTCACAGCATTACAAGTACTACCACATCTACTTGTTCTTCTTGCTCCTGGTACTGCAAGCTGGGTTTGAAGAGAGCCTAGAACTCCTCCTGGTGCTCACAGTTTTGCTCATAGCCTTGTTTGGTGTAGAAGAACTGGTAGGATTATTGCTTCCAGTGACAGAACCTATAATCTCCTCTTCTGCAATTTTGAACTTCTTCTTAAGTGGTGACTGTCCCCTCTCAGCTGGTCTTTTGTAGTTCTTTCTTGGGCTACAAAGTCACAAATAAATGGGAGAGGTCAGTTAAGCAAACATTGAAGAAGTTAGGAAATAACTTCAAAAATAAACCAAAAAAGTACCTGACTGCACTACTGACTGTTGTTGCATATGCAGAAGTTGCATTTGCATTAGCAGCATCTCCAGCACTTGCATTTTTTTCACTTACATCATCTCCAACAGTTGCATTTGCATTTGCAGCATCTTCAGCACTTGCATCTGCATTTGCATCATCTCCAACACTTGCATTTGCATTTACATCATCAGTAGCAGCATCTGCCATAGTTTCATTAGTAGCAGTTGTTGCATCAGTAGCAACATCAGTTGCTTCATCATTTTTAGCCAGAGGTTCATCATCAGCATTATCAGCACCCCAATGTTCTTCCTCTCCAAATCCAGGGTCAATGGACTCTTTGTAGTGGCTGCCTTTGTGCCCACGCTTCCCACATCTTGAACACTTATTCTTTCTTCCTCCAAGTCCTTTTCCTTCTGATTTAGCCCTAATTCTTGTCTTCCTAGGTCTACCAGGTGGCCTATTTTGCAATGGAGCACTCAATTTAAATCCTGGGTCTACAACATCCCATTGTTGCTTGCCCTCCAGAACTGGCAGATTATCAGCATAAGTAGCCTTGAATTTTGCCACAGAGAAATACTCATGAACATACTGATCAATCTCACTAACTGGACCTCTCATTGAAGTGATAAAGTACAATGCATGTATGCATGGTTGTCCTGTTATTTGCCACTTTCTACAACTACAAGTATGTGTTTGCAAATTAATAGGATATCTCCACTCTCTTTTTTCGTTGCCAATTGCAGTAATCTCTTCCTCAAATGTGCTTCTTTTCACTATGGACATATCAAGGTCTTTTGATTTTGCATGAAGCATAATCATGATTTTTGGGATTATGATGTGCCCATTGTATGTCCCGGTTGCAATCTGCTGTCTCAAGTCAAACTTTTCCATTATGAACTGCCTAATTTTGTCAAGCAAGTCCACAATGTGTATCCCCTTCCACTTCTTAATTCTGGAATTGAATGACTCAGATAAATTGTTATTGACATAATCAACTTTGTATATTTCATTGAACAAGGCACTGGCCCATAGTTTGCTATGATGCTCTTCTAGGTACTCTTTCACACGAGGTTTGTTGTATAGCTGTCTAAGATGATAATTGTGTTTTTTCATGCTATATGTCAATGAACAGGGCCACAAATTATCATCAAAAAAATCCTCAAAATTTTTTGGAGAAATTAGCTGCCAAATGCCTCATGCATTCCCTGTGCTCAACTCCTGTGAATACATCTTCAACAGCAGTCTCTAGTCCTTTGCATGCATCTGTGTGGATGACAAGGCCTGGTGGATGTCCTATTAGTTCTTTTAAATTCTGGAGAAACCATATCCAACTATCTGTATTTTCAGACTCAACAACTCCTACTGCTACTGGGAAGATCCAGTTGCAAGCATCCACTGCACATGCACTCACAAGTTGGCCTTTATATCTGCCATTCAGTGATGTGCCATCTACTGCAAGATAGGGCCTACATCCATCTAAAAAACCCTACCAGCATGCTTTGAAAGAAACAAACACTCTTCTAAAGCACTCTTTTTGTCTAGTTCTTCTAGCTATTTTGTACTCCACAGTGTGCTTGTCAATGTTAACTACACTTCCAGGAGATGCTTTCTCAACTTCTGCCTTGTAAGTGTACAACAATTGAAATGGGTCAGTCCACTTACCATAAAAGTTGTCCACTGCCATCTGCTTTCCATAGAACACTCTCATGTATGGGACTTGTAGGCCATATTTTTTCTTCAGGCTCTTTTTCAACTCTGTAATTCCAACCTCTGAATCCTCTAAACCCCAATGCTTCACTTCATCAGCAACCCATCTGCACTTAGCTGACTTCAGTCTTTTCCTTCTGCTTACACTTCGACAAGTATGTGCGGACTTGTTCACTTTGACCTGCAATATTGAAAGTTCAATTATATGTCAGACATACTTGCTACAACAAATAACTGAAAAATATTTGCAATGTAACTACATATGCACCTACTGTTTGTACCTGAAACAATGAGCTATTTCTCATTAAGGAGGCATGCATCCTCCATCTACAGCTCTTATAAGCACAATGAACAGTCAACCTGGTAGGATCACTCTTGTTTACTACATACCCACTCTGAGTTTTAATTGAAAATGTAGCTAGTGCATTCCTATAGTCTAAAGCATTGGAAAATATAGTTCCTTCTTTTAAAGAAGGATCATCTCTGTTGTACTGCACATCTGGCCTTCCATCATCAGAATCCTCACTATATCCCATGTCCTGGTCCTCCTCCAACTCATCTTCACCTGGCTCATCAAACATTCCTTCTAGTGGTGGAATATAATCTTCATCCCCATCATCATCTGTCTTCTTGGCCTTCTATTTTGTAACAAACTGAGGGAAAAGCCTTTCATCCTCATCATCTGTAGGCCAGTCATCAGGAAGTCCCTCCACAATATTTCGATCAACAGAATCTCTGCTCTGAGTAGGACATGCGTAAATAGGCACTTGCTCTGATGGTGTTCCTGGTACCTGCATAGAGCTCTCTCCTGCATCTAAAGCTCTCTTCTGACTGCTAACACTTGTTTTTCTCCCCCTGGACATTCTGCTCCTACCTCTAGAACTAGTAGATTTTGATTTTGTGCCACTGCTCTCTGTCAATCCTCTTTTTCTTTGTATGACATTGATTTCCAATTTGACTGGGAAATGAGCATGAATTCTAAACATTTTTTCTAACTCAGCATCACATTGGACTGGGACCCGAACTGAACTATCAATATCCCAGTACGTGAATTCAACTGCATCATGTATTCCCCACGGGTATTTAGCACAGATATGAGATCTAAACTGCACAAACTTCAGTGTGCTCTCCACTATCAAAGGAAATGAAAATCATGTGTTCCCTGCTTTTGTACCAGCAGGAACTAGAAGAGTTGTTTCCTTTATACAATCCAAACATATATAGTCCACCCTACAGATGACAATGAAAAACAGAAAAAAATCGAACCAAATGAGCACTACGAACGCAGATGAACACTAGGAATCAAATCGAACTACAATACGTATAGCAGGCTTCAGATCTGAAAGTACTGCACTTACCCCTTCGGTTTGTGCTCCCTTCATGGTCGCCGCCGACGCTGCAACCACCGTCGACCTTTATCTGCAACAGTTGGCTCCGAATCGCAGCACAGCTCACATAAAGAGTTAGGTCCACCGAATCTCCACCGTGCCTGCCATTGATTTGGAGTTTTCCATGGTCGGGATCGAAGCTGCTAGGGTTCGGGTGAGGGGGCGATTTGGGGGAGAGAGCTAGGGTTAGGGTCGAGCGAGAGAAAGAGCACATAGAGAGAGAGAGTGAAGCAAAGAGGTAAGAGAGAGGGGCAAATATATCAAACTGACAGCAAGTTAGCGGTCAAACAGCCTTGACTGGATGGAAACGGAGTGGAGGGGCATTTCTGTAAGTGGCCCTGACGGCAGAGGGGCAAAACTAAGCATACCCGAAAACTAGGGGCAAAACTAAGTAGTGGGTTCGAGTTAGGGGCACAGATGTAAATGTCCCTTGAAAATAATTAATGGGTATTCACAACATAGAAGATGTCCAACATAATATATTTGTGTGTGAAAGTCCTCTTCCTTATACTAATCATTCATGAATTGCTTGTATGACCAATATTGTGATTGTCAACTTCAACAAATTTCACTTTCTAAACCCATTGTGAAGCTACTACTAGGCATAATATGAACATATAACTTCAACTTCATGATATTCAATTCATTCAACAATTTACTCATAGGATATAAGTGAAACACAAGAGTAAAAGGTAAACTACTCCAAAAAGATATAAGTGAAGATCAAGCTTGTAGTTAAGTAAATGGGTACCTATTTGAGGACTCTCTCTAATTTAAAAACTTTCAGATCTAAGTATTTTATTAAAATAGCAAGAAAAATGAAACAAAATGACATTCCAAGAATAGCACATATCATGTGAAGAAGCAAAAACTTAGGCTAAACCAATACTAACCATTAATTGTTGATGAAGAAAGGTGGGATGCCTACTGGGACATCCCCGAGCTTAGATGCTTGAGACTTATTGAAATATTATATTGGGATGCCTTGGGCATCCCCAAGCTTGAGCTCTTTTGCCTCCTTAATTCTGTTGATATCACGGTATCCCTAAATCTTAAAAACTCCATCCACACAAAATCAAACAAAAACTCGTGAGATAAGTTAGTATAAATTAATGCAATAAACTTATCATTCTCTACTGTAGAAAATCACTAAAATTATTATTTAACATTACATACTAAATGCCTATGCATATTTAATACTCATGTCCTCAAATAGAATCATCATACAAGCAAACATGTGCAAACAATGCAAACATAACAGCAATCTGTCTAAAGAGGACAGTCTATAAAGAATTTAAGAATATTTATACTTTCCTAACTCCAAAAATTCTGAAAACTTACCACACTGTAGAATTTTTTTTAGCTTATTGTCTAAAAATTTCAAGATTTTATCACATTCTGACTTTCTAGAAGAATCCAGACAATGGTAGAAAACTTTCTGTTTTTAAACATCAACATGTAGGCTTGCAAAATAAGCACGGTAGCCTATAGTTGACTTTTTATTGAAATGAAAGATGCAAAACATAAATCTAAATAACATCAAGGAAATCAAACCAAAAGAAAGTGACGCTCCAAACAAAACTCATATCATGTGACGAATAAAAATATAGCTCCATGTGAGGTTACCTATAATATTGAAGACGAAAGAGGGGATGCCTTCCGGGGCATCCCCAAGCTTAGTTTCTTGGGTCTTCCTTGAATATTACCTTGAAGTGCCTTGGGCATCCCCAAGCTTAGGGTCTTGCTGCTCATTATTCTCCTCATATCGATATCTCACCCAAAACTTGAAAACTTCAATCACACAAAACTTAACGGAACTTCGTGAGGTAGGTTAGTATGATATAGAACAAATCATTCACTTTGGTACTGTCAAATACAAGATTCATAGTTGTTCTCACACAATGCCTGCTATACCTTATCATTTCCACCATTTATATTGCTCAATATAAGCTATGGAAACACTAAAGCAAGCAAACTATGTGTTGAAAACAGTATCTGTCAAAAATAGAACAGCCTGTAATGATCTGAACAACGACCATACTTCTGCTACTCCAAAAAATTGAAAAATTAGGAAAAAAATAGGGAATTTAGATGTCAATCATATGTAAAACATTTAGAATTTTTCGACGCTCCACTGATTTTTAACAATTACGTTACTTGGCGCAAAAGTTTCTGTTTTTTCACAGAATCAAGTCAACTATTATCCACACTATCCCAAAGGATTTACTTGGTACTTCATTGAAACAAAATCTATAGAACATGATTACTACAGTAGCCTAATCTTGTGAACACACAAAAACGGTACGGTTAAATGTTGGGATGCCTCCCAACAAGTGCTTTTCTTTAATGCCTAGCTAGGCATGAAGATTTCAATGATGCTCACATAAAAGTTAAGAATTGAAATATAAAGAGAGCATCATGAAGCATATGACTAGCATATTTAAGCCTAACCCACTTCCTATGCATAGGGATTTTGTGATCAAATAATTCATGGGAGCAAGAATCAGCTAGCATAGGAAGGCAAAACAAGCATGCCATCAAAACTTTCAACACATAGAGAGAAAATTTGATATTATTGAGATATGTAAAGGCATATGCTCCTCTCTCCAAATAATTTTCAGTGGCATCATGAATGAATTCTCCAATATAGCTATCACATAACGCATTCTTTTCATGATCCATAAGCATAGAAAATTTATTCCTCTCCACATATGCAAATTTATTCTCATCGATAGTAATGGGAGCAAACTCAACAAAATAGCTATCATGAGATACTTGATTGGCATAATCAAATTGAAAATTAAAATCATGATTACAAATTTCATGGTTATCATTATTCTTTGTAGCATACATATCATAAAAATAATTATCATGGATAGGAGCTTTGTTGTCATAATCAATTGAAACCTCTTCCAAAATAGTGTATTCATCATTAAATAAAGTCACGACCTCTACAAATTCACTTTCATCATTGTAATCATAATAAATAGGAGGCATGCAATCATCATAATAAATATTCTCATCTAAACTTTGGAGACTAAAAATATCATCTTCATCAAACATAGCATCCCCAAGCTTAGGGCTTTGCATATCATTAGCACATTAGCATCATGGATATTCATAGCAAGCATACTAACAACATTGCAATCATCCTCATCATTCAAAGATTTTATGCCAAACATTTTATTGAATTCTTCTTCTATCAATTGAGCACAATTTTTCGCTCCATCATTTTCAAGAAAGACATGATAAAGATGAATAATATGAGGCAACCTCAATTCCTTTTTTGTAGTTTTCTTTTATAAACCAAACTAGTGATAAAACAAGAAACTAATAAATTCAGTTGCAAGATCTAAAGATATACCTTAAAGCAATCACCTCCCCGGCAACGGCGCCAGAAAAGAGCTTGATGTCTACTACGCAACTTTATTCTTGTAGACTCGTGTTGGACCTCCAAGCGCAGATTATCGTAGGAGAGTAGAAATTTTCCCTCAAGGGGATGACCTAAGGTTTTTCGATCCATGGGAGGCGTAGGATGAAGATGGTCTCTCTCAAAAAACCGAACAACCAAATAACAAAGAGTCTCTTGAGTCCCCAACACACCAAATACAATGGTAAATTGTATAGGTGCACTAGTTTGGCGAAGAGATGGTGATACAACTGTAGTAATGATAGTAGATATTCATTTTTGTAATAGTAACAACAAAAAACAGCAAGGTAGCAAGTAACAAAAGTGAGCACAAACGGTATTGCAATGCTTGAAAACGAGGCCTAGGGTTCATACTTTCGCTAGTGCAATATCCCAACAATGCTAACATAGTTAGATCATATGGCAATCCCTCAATGTGCGATAAAGAATCACTCCAAAGTTCTTATCTAGCGAAGAACATAAGATAAAATTGTTTGTAGCGTACGAAACCACCTCAAAGTTATCCTTTCCGATCGATCTATCGAGCTATTCCTATAAGTGTCCCAAACAGCCCAAGAGTTCATATTAAAATAACACCATATTATACATATCAACCAACTCTAATGTCACCTAGATAATCCAATGTCACCACGAGTATCCGTGAGTTGATTATACAATATACATCAAACAACTTCAGATTCATAATACTCAATCCAACACAAAGAACTTAAAAGAGTGCCCCTAGATTTCTACCGAAGAAACAAAGATGAAAATGCGCATCAACCCCTACGCATAGTTACCCCAATGTCACTTCGGGGATCTATGAGTAGGGTGCCAAGACATACATAATGTGTTCTCAAATCCATAAAAGTATTCAATCCGATAATAATGAAATCTCAAAGGTAAACCTCAATTCATCAATAGAGAGGGGAAAGCACCATATGATACAACTATATTAAAAAGCTTGCGGTACATCAAGATCGTGCCAAATCACGAACACAAGAGAGATAGAGAGAGCGATAAAATACATAGCTACTAGTACAAACCCTCAGCACTGAGGGTGGACTACTCCATCATCATGGTGGCCGCCGGGATGATGAATATGACCTCCGGTGATGATTTCCCCCTCTGGTAGGGTGCCGGAATAGGGTCTAGGTTGGTTTTTCGTGGCTAAAGTGGCTTGTGGTGGCAGAACTTCCGATCTAGGGTCATTTCTGGGGGTTTCTGTATTTATAGGATTTTTGGCCTCGGTCTCACGCTGAGATGGGCCTCAAGGGACCCACTACCCACCAGGGCGCGCCAGAGGGGGTGGCGCGCCCTGGTGCCTAGTGGGCAGTGCTACCTCTTGAGCACTTGCGTTGCTTTTCCCTTGAAGAGGAAAGGGTGGTGCAGCAAAGTAGCGTAAGTATCTCCCCTTAGTTTTTGAGAACCAAGGTATCAATCCAGTAGGAGGCCACGCACGAGTCCCTGGTACCTACACAAACAAATAAATCCTCGCAACCAACGCGATAAGGGGTTGTCAATCCCTACACGGTCACTTACGAGAGTGAGATCTAATAGATATGATAAGATAATTTTTTGGTACTTTTATGATAAAGATGCAAAGTAAAATAAATGGCAATAAAAATAACTAAGTATTGGAAGATTAATATGATGGAAGATAGACCCGGGGGCCATAGGTTTCACTAGTGGCTTCTCTCGAGAGCATAAGTATTCACGGCGGGTAAACAAATTACTGTTGAGCAATTGACAGAATTGAGCATAATTATGAGAATATCTAGGTATGATCATGTATATAGGCATCATGTCCGAGACAAGTAAACCGACTCCTGCCTGCATCTACTAGTATTACTACACACATCAACCGCTATCTAGCATGCATCTAGAGTATTAAGTTCAAGAGAACAGAGTAACGCTTTAAGCAAGATGACATGATGTAGAGGGACAAACTCATGCAATATGAAATAAACCCCATCTTGTTATCCTCGATGGCAACAATACAATATGTGCCTTGCTGCCCCTACTATCACTGGGAAAGGACACTGCAAGATTGAACCCAAAGCTAAGCACTTCTCCCATTGCAAGAAAGATCAATCTAGTAGGCCAAACCAAACTGATAATTCGAAGAGACTTGCAAAGATAACCAATCATACATAAAATAATTCAGAGAAGATTCAAATATTGTTCATAGATAAACTTTATCATAAACCCACAATTCATCGGTCTCAACAAACACACCGCAAAAGAAGATTACATCGAATAGATCTCCACAAGAGAGGGGGAGAACTTTTTATTGAGATCCAAAAATATAGAAGAAGCCATCTAGCTAATAACTATGGACCCGTAGGTCTGAGTTAAACTACTCACACTTCATCGGAAGGGCTATGGTGTTGATGTAGAAGACCTCCGTGATCGATGCTTCCTCCGGCGGAGCTCCGGAACAGGCCCCAAGATGGGATCTCGTGGATACAGCAAATTACGGCGGTGGAATTAGGGTTATGGCTCTATATCTAGTAGTTTGGGGGTACGTAGGTATATATAGGAGGAAGGAGTACGTCGGTGGGGCAATAGGGGGGCCCACGAGGGTGGAGGGCACGCCCAGGGGGTAGGCGCGACCCCTACCTCGTGGCCTCCTGGTTGACATCTTGATGTAGGGTCCAAGTCCTGTGGATCATGTTCATTCTGAAAATCACGTTCCTGAAGGTTTCATTCCGTTTGGCCTCCGTTTGATATTCTTTTTCTGTGAATCCCTAAAATAGGCAAAAAATAGCAATTCTGGGTTGTCCCTCCGGTTAATAGGTTAGTCCCAAAAATAATATAAAAGTGTATAATAAAGCCCAATAATGTCCAAAATAGAATATAATATAGCATGGAACAATCAAAAATTATAGATATGTTGGAGACGTATCAAGCATCCCCAAGCTTAATTCCTGCTCGTCCTTGAGTAGGTAAATGATAAAAATAGAATTTTTGATGTGGAATGCTACTTGGCATAATTTCATTGTAATTCTCTTAATTGTGGTATGAATATTCAGATCCGAAAGATTCAAGACAAAAGTTTAATATTGACATAGAAATAATAATACTTCAAGTATACTAACTAAGAAATTATGTCTCTTAAAAATAACATGGACAAAGAAAGTTATACCTACAAAATCATATAGTCTGGCTATGCTCCATCTTCACCACACAAAGTATTCAAATCATGCACAACCCCGATGACAAGCCAAGCAATTGTTTCATACTTTTAATATTCTCAAACTTTTTCAATCTTCACGCAATACATGAGCGTGAGCCATGGACATAGCACTATAGGTGGAATAGAATGGTGGTTGTGGAGAAGACAAAAAGGGAGAAGATAGTCTCACATCAACTAGGCGTATCAACGGGCTATGGAGATGCCCATCAATAGATATCAATGTGAGTGAGTAGGGATTGCCATGCAACGGATGCACTAGAGCTATAAATATATGAAAGCTCAACAAAAAGAAACTAAGTGGGTGTGCTTCCAACTTGCTTGCTCATGAAGACCTAGGGCATTTTCAGGAAGCCCATCGTTGGAATATACAAGCCAAGTTCTATAATGAAAAATTCCCACTAGTATATGAAAGTGACAACATAGGAGACTCTCTATTATGAAGATCATGGTGCTACTTTGAAGCACAAGTGTGGAAAAAAGGATAGTAGTATTGCCCTTTTTCGGGGGGCCTTCCCTTTTTTCTTTGGCCTTTCTCTTTTTTCTTTTTTTCTTTTTTTGGGACAATACTCTATGAATGATGATCATCACACTTCTATTTATTTACAACTCAATGATTACAACTCGATACTTAGAATAAAGTATGACTCTATATGAATGCCTCCGGCGGTGTACCGGGATAGCAATGACGCATGAGTGACTTACATGAAAGAATTACGAACGGTGGCTTTGCCACAACGAAAATGTCAACTACATGATCATGCAAAACAATATGACAATGATGGAGCGTGTCATGATAAATGGAACGGTGGAAAGTTGCATGGCAATATATCTTGGAATGGCTATGGAAATGCCATGATAGGTAGGTATGGTGGCTGTTTTGAGGAAGGTATATGGTGGGTTTATGATACCGGTGAAAGGTGCGTGGTATTAGAGAGGCTAGCAATGGTGGAAGGGTGAGAGTGTGTATAATCCATGGACTCAACATTAGTCATAAAGAACTCACATACTTATTGAAAAAACCTATTAGTTATCGAAGCAAAGTACTACGTGCATGCTCCTAGGGGGATAGATTTGTAGGAAAAGACCATCGCTCGTCCCCGACCGCCACTCATATGGAGGACAATCAATAAATACATCATGCTCCGACTTCTTAACATAACGGTTCACCATACGTGCATGCTACGGGAATCACAAACTTCAACACAAGCCTTTCTCAAATTCACAACTACTCAACTAGGACGACTCTAATATCACCATCTCCATATCTCAAAACAATTATCAAGTTTCAAACTTCTCATATTATTCAACACACTCATAAGAAAATTTTATTTATTTAATCTTGAATGCCTCAAATAATTAAAGCAAATTACCATGCTGTTTTGTAGGACTCTCAAAATAATCTAAGTGAAGCATGAGAGAACAATGGTTTCTATAAAACAAATCCACGGATGTGCTCTAAAATATATAAGTGAAGCACTAGAGCAAAAACTATATAACTCAAAAGATATAAGTGAAGCACTAGAGCAAAAACTATATAACTCAAAAGATATAAGTGAAGCACATAGAGTATTATAATAGTTTCCGAATCATGTGTGTCTCTCTCAAAAAGGTGTGTGAAGCAAGAATGATTGTGGAAAACTAAAAAATAAAGACCCAAATAATACAAGACGCTCCAAGCAAAACACATATCATGTGGTAAATAAAAATATAGCTCCAAGTAAAGTTATCGATAGAAGTAGACGAAAGAGGGGATGCCTTCCAGGGCATCCCCAAGCTTTGGCTTTTAGGTGTCCTTAGATTATCTTGAGGGTGCCATGGGCATCCCCAAGATCAGGATCTTTCCACTCCTTGTTCCATAATCCATCAAATCTTTACCCAAAACTTGAAAACTTCACAACACAAAACTTAAAATAGAAAATCTCTTGAGCTCCGTTAGCGAAAGAAAAAAAAACACCACTTCAGGTACTGTAATGAACTCATTATTTATTTATATTGGTGTTAAACCTACTGTGTTCCAACTTCTCTATGGTTTATAAACTATTTTACTAGCCATAGACTCATCAAAATAAGCAAACAACACACGAAAAACAGAATCTGTCAAAAACAGAACAGTCTGTAGTAATCTGTGGCCAACGCAAAATCTGGAATCCAAAAAATTCTAAAATAAATTTCTGGACATGAGTAATTTATCTATTAATCATCTTCAAAACTAATTAACTAAATACCACTTTCCAAATAAAAATGGCAGCAGTTCTCGTGAGCGCTAAAGTTTCTGTTTTTTACAGCAAGATTAACAAGACTTTCCCCAAGTCTTCCCAACGGTTCTACTTGGCACAAACATTAATTAAACACAAAAAACACAACCAAAACAGAGGCTAGATAAATTATTTATTACCAAACAGGAGAAAAAAGCAAGCAATAAAAATAAAATTGGGTTGCCTCCCAACAAGCGCTATCATTTAACGCCCCTAGCTAGGCATAAAAAGCAAGGATAGATCTAGGCGTTGCCATCTTTGGTAGGCAATCCATAAGTGGCTCTCATAATAGATTCATAAGGTAATTTAATTTTATTTCTAGGGAAGTGTTCCATGCCTTTCCTTAACGGAAATTGGAATCTAATATTCCCCTCCTTCATATCAATAATTGCACCAATCGTTTTAAGGAAATGTCTACCAAGAATAATACGACATGAAGGATTGCAATCTATGTCTGAGAGATCAAGATAGGCAATCAGAGGGGGGTGAATGATTGCACGGAAGCAAATTATAACTTTTCCAAAATTTAAAACCCTGAAACTCTAATCTGTTCGAGATGGTAAAACAGTTGTATATCAAGATCTGCTGAACCAAAAAATACGTATGAGTACTCCAATTAAAGCTACGGAAATTATCTAATCAACACAACAAGAATCAGCTTAAACGGAGTTACCAATCAAAAGTTATGATCAAAACAGTAACAGCTGACAGAAAACTGCGAAAATCAATCTAGATCTAATTTCGAGAACTAGCAAGAAAGATAGATTAATCGCACCACAAACTTCCCTTGATCTCGTGAAA